>NC_058133.1:273761433-273779162 GCF_016433145.1 Gracilinanus agilis | reverse complement strand
GGGTGGGGGGCCGCGAGGTGGGAGGGAGGGAGGGAGAGGAGGATGTTGGACTTTCCTATCCTTTCTCCTTTGCCTCTCTCTAATGACCCCTTGGGGCTTCCGGGCTTCGAGCATTCTGGTCCATGCTTTCAAATGATCCGTATTCTCTGAAGCCTTTCTTGAAGCCTTCTCTAGGCCTCAGTTTCCTCATCTGTAAAATAGGGGCAGTTTTAAATTTAATAGGCCCTGAGGTCTCTCCAAGCCTTCCTTGGTCAAGTCTCCCTCTCTAGGCCTCAGTTTTCGCGTCTATAAAATGACTCGATGGCTTTTGAGGTCTCCCCAAGTTTTTGCTCTCCTGGGCCTTTGTTTCTTCATCTATGAGATGAGGAGGCTGGAGTCTGAGCACCATGGCACCTCAGCATCTGGAATGAGTAACAATTAATTAATGAGTAACTTAAAGTGAGTAACAATCTTCTCTCTGACCTCACATGAAGCTTAAGTTTTGCCCATTTGACAAAATCAGCATCTTAAGAGTGGGAAGAGACCTCCGAGGTCATTTAAAGGCATGCAATAGTGTTATCTATTATCAGTGTCATACCTTAACCCTCGGCAAGCTTATGGTCACTCCCCCAGCACCCAAGTGTTCTCTGTACACAGAAGGTGTCTAATCAGTCTCTGTTGAATTCCCTTGGTAGAAGCCTCAGAAAGAGAGGGGGATGCAGAAAGCCCTCTCCTTAGTGAGTTTTTACCCCCGCTCTCCCATGAGTTTTAGGTGTTCTTATTTATTCTCTTCTTGCTAACAGAGCATCCCTTTCCTCATCTCCCTTCTGACTTTCCATGCCTGTGTCCCCCAGGGCCATCTCCTCTGCCTTTATCAATATTCCACATTCCTATGGACTCTTCCCTGACTGCTAGAGCATGCTTTGAAAGGTTGGAGAGGTCTCCATTGGTTCCAAGGGGTTGGGGAACTTTGGGGTGGGGCCTAGGCTACTGTTTATTATCCCCTTTCTTCTCAAATTCCATACCTCCCCTCAACCCCAACAAAGCCTGGGAGGTGCCTGGGATAAAGGTGGGGAAGACCACTGGAACTCTTATAACCATGCTCAAGGTCCCTACAGTTGGAAGAACTGCCCACTCCCCTCTCTTTTCCATAGTCTCTCCCTCTGTTCCCAGGAATGAGTAGTATGGGCATGAGATGATGTTGGCCATAGAGAGTGAAGAAGCTTGGTGCTGGAGTGGAAGGGATGTGAGTGGGAAGGAAGGGATGAGAGACTATGTGATGTCCATTTGTACATTGGGGAGGTGGGGGAAGCTTTCGTCCCCATCTTCTTACCCCAAGTGGGTCACTTATTTAGGAAGGTGCCCCTTTTGGGACCATCCTTCTCAAACAAGGGAAGGTGGGGGTTGGAGAGTGGAAAATAAGCATTTACATAAAGCCTAGTATATGCCAGACAGCTTGCTAAACACTTTTTACAAATACTATCTCATTTGATCAGCAAAAAAGCGTACATTTGCAACCAGAGGCAGCTGCCTTATAGAGAGGGGTGAGAGGATAGGGAGAGAAGATATTGGGGACTTTGATTTTGTGGCCAAGAAGAAGAGACCTCTCTAGGGTATCTGCTCCAATCTCTCTTTTGCTCCAATTTGGAAACATCAGTATCTCCCTTTACCCCTCCCTTTCCCATCTTTCCACCTTGAACCTACTCCCAACCCCACTCCTTCAAAATAGGACAGAGAGCCCAAAGGAAAAAGGTGGGAGATTGTACATTTGCTTCCATTTGGGGGAACTGAGGCCTTATCTCCATTTTATCATATTTCTCTGACTGACTCAGGCAAATCTTTCAAGAAGACCATAGGTCATTCAGTAGGATTGATTTAGAGCTTGGAGGGACCTCAGAGTCCATCTAGTCTAATCTTTTTATTTTATAGATGAGGAAACTGAGGCCACTAGAAGAGAAGTAACTTGTGTAGGTTGACTCAGGGAGTAAATATCAGTGGCGAGACAGGAACAAGGGTTCTCCAACTCTAAAGTCAGCCCTTTCCCCCTTATACTGTGCTCCAGTGACTCCAGTCACACATGTTGATAGATGCTGCCCTTGAGTTAGGGGTATAGCACTTTGGATAGTGAAGGGTCTTCTATGTCCTTCTCAAGGGCTGCTCTTCCCCTTAACCAGCCTCTAACAGGTGCTTTTCCTGGGAACAGAAATCAGAGGAGTGGCCTTTCCCTCTGTTCAGGGATTCTGCCTTATCTCTGGAGACAGCTCAGATGGAGGCAGCATCTCTGCGCCCTATGAATTGTTCAGAGGTCCTCTGTACTGCTGCTCTTTCAACCTAGGTCTACCCATCGGGCAGAGAAGCTGAGAGGATTGAATTCCAGGAAGCCTCCAGAGACAGAGTGAGAAGAGTAAATTCAGGCAAAATGATGTGATTTGGCTGTCCCCCTGGGAACCCGGCTCCCAAGGGAATAGTCAGATTTCTTGGATTCTTCCAAAAATAAGCCTAATTTCTTGAAGCTTCATTTCTCTCTCTCAGTCCAGCCAAGACTCACCAGGTCTCCCACCCCAGTCCTTAGAAGTATCTTAGAGAGCCCACCCACATTCCCTCCTCAGGAGGGCAGCAGACCCAGAGCTAGTAGGGGCCCCTTCTATGATTCGCCCTGGTCTTTACATGCAAGAGAAAATAGGAAAACACTGTAGCTTAGGCAAGACATATTTGTGGGAGACTAGAGAGCTAGGATCTATTGGCCTATTGGCAGAAGGGAAAAGGGAACTGCAAAAGGGAGGTCTGAAAAGAGCTTTCAAAAGACTGAGTTTCTCTTTTATACATTTTGATCACTATGTAGGTAATTTATTAATTCAGAGATCATAAGAGCATAGATTTGGAGCTGATCCTCAGCCAGAGAATTGGGAAAGGGATTTTCCCCAAACTAGAACTACCCTCACCCCACTCTCCTCCCTCTGCCTCTTATGTTTCTGGGGGAAATTCATTCCAAAATAGCTAGGGCTATGTTTGCTTGTGTGTTTCATTTCTGTTGTGTGTATGCTTACATATGAGTCTGTCTTCTCGTATAGGAATATGTATGCCACAGTATTCTGTGGAATGTGTGTGTGTGTGTGTGTGTGTGTGTTTCTGGTTTTTATCTTAATAGTTCTAATTCGGGAATGTGCCGATGTCATTTTTACGAGGTTGGTGTAAAAATAATTTATAGCCTTTTCCAAAAAGCTTTTTTTCTAAGGGAAAAAGGTGTAGAATCACTTACGGGATTTTATGGTCCCCCTCCCCTCTCCAGCTCCTTCCCTTCATCCCTCCTTCACTGTTTAATATCATTTTTATGTCTCTTTCTCTCTCTTTCTCTTTCTCTCTCGGTCTCCTTTGCTGGAGGACAAAGCCTGATTTAAAACTTGGATCTCTTCCAGGTCAAGCTCTCTCCCATAGTTTGGGGCCCAGTAACTTCTGCCCCTCCTCCCTGCCAAGGTCAGGTAGTCTTTACCACGAGCTGGCCGGGTGATCTTCTTGTTCCAACAGGTGACCAGGGTGAAAGAGAAGGGGCTTCTTGTGCTATTTACTTCAAGCTGCTTTGTTAGGCTTCTGCCACGTTCCACACTTAAGGCAGGTCTTCCACGTTAGCAAGTGAGACAAGACTTAAATTCACAAAACAACTAGAGAGCCATATTGCCATGGAATCTCAGAACTGGAAGGGACCACACTTGGCAGCTACTTTCAATGTGAATCCCCTCCATAGCCTCACTCAGGCTTCGCTTAAAGACCTCCCAGGGAAAGGGGATTAAGGAGGTTGTGCTGGGGGTGATGAAAGGGCTAAGGGGACAGAGATTTTTTTTCCTTTTCCTTTTTATTTTTTTCTTTTGGACCAGACCTATGATTCTTCATGTTGGTGTCATGTTTAGTCGTTTCAGTTGTGCCTGACTCTTCATGACCCCATTTGGGATTTTCTTGGCAAAGATCCTAGGGTGGTTTGCAATTTCTTTCTCCTATTTACTTTCCAGATGAGGAAACTGAGGCAAACAGGGTTAAATGATTTACTCAGGGATCATATAGCTAGTAAGTGTTAGAGGCAGTATTTGAACCCCGGAAGATGAATCTTCCTGATTCCAGGCCTGGTGTTCTATGCACTGTACTACCTAGCTATTAGTCTGTTCCTTTTCAGCAATTTATAGTCTTTATATTTATCTGGAATATTTTACCGTTAAGAGACTTTCCTAGGGTCATATAATCCAGGACGTGTCAGAGTTGACTTGAAAGGCAGGTCTTCTGATTAAGAGGTCTGATCTCTACTCTTCCATGGTGCTTCTTTTCCTGGAATTTTTTAGAAGTCATATTTCTTCTAGCACCTTAAGTAGACCTATACTTTTTTTAATTAAAAAAACACCCCAAATGTTTTATTGAGACTTTGTCATTTCCCAGTTCTTTCTCACCTCCACCCAAAGAAATTTCCATTGTAATGGAAAGGCAACTTATTTTAAAAACACATTTATCTTTTAAAAATTTTATTTGTTAATAAGACAAATTTGAAATAAAATCTATTTTAAACAAAAATAAACCAAGACGTTGAGCATATTTAACAATGTATACTGTGTTTCCCACCTAAAGTCCACCACTTCTCTGCCAGGATGAGCTCTCCTTTTCATTGAATTCTCTATTCCATTATAGTTATTGACATAAACATCTTTCCCTCTGTATTAAGTTGTAAACTCCTTGAAAGCAAGGCTTCAGCACCATAAAACATCGGGACTGGAAAGAGAACCCTTTGTGGTGGGGAGATTATTTTAATTTTTTTTTTTAATTCTGAGCTCAAACACCCAAAAAATTAAAACATCAACAAAAGGGGACCCCTTTATTTTGTAGTCAAGGAAGCCAAGATCTTTAGGAAGGAATTGACTTAGCTAAGGACATACAGCTACGAAATTATTACTGAGACAAATTTGTTCCAGGTCCACTACACCCTGCCTGTGATGCCTAGCACATAAAAGGTGATAAATATTTCTCAAATTAGATTGAATTGTAATTCCTGCAGATGGGAAAGGTATGAGGGTTTTCAAAATGTCATCTCCTGCACCCAGAGCAAGGGGATTAGGGGGGACAATACCATCAATCACCTAAAGATACGCCCCCCCCCCCAGGAACTCTTCTCCTAAATCTAGTAATAACTGCCTGAGTAGTAGGGAAACGGGAGTGGAAAGAACCAAATCTTGATTTAGTTCAATTGAGTAATTCAAAAATAAATTTTTACTTTCTTCTCTGTGTGTGTGATTAAAAAAAACAAAAAAACAAAAAAACCCTGCCAGTCTCCCCCTATTCAGTGCTTGGCAAAGTGCCTGGGACATAGTAGGTGCCTATTAAATGTTTATGAACTGGTTATCCTTAGAAATCAAATCAGGAGCATCTGGGTGGACGCTTCCTAGCTATGTGACCCTGGGCAAGTCATTGCCTAACCCTGACCATTTCTAACTTGTACCAATATTTTGAACAATTGAACAATATCAATTTGAAGGCAGAAGGTAAAGATTTTTAAAAAAATCAGAGCAAGGCTTATTTCTTGAATGCCTGCTATAGAAGCAAGGCATGAGAACTATGCTTCTCCTCCTGGAGATTTGTGAAGGTGGAATTTGTTGTTTTTATCACCTGAGTCTTTTCATATGTGTCCTGGGAGGCTGAAATAATAAAGATAACTGATATTTATGTATCAATTTAATTTATATATCAATTTAGAAAATGCTTTCTGGGGGCAGCTTGGTAGGATAGTAGATAGAGGGGCAGATCAAGAATTGGGAAGACCTAGGTTCTCAACTCTAAGCCTGGGTTCAGATGTGACCTCAGATACTTCCTAGCTGTGTGACTTTAGGCAAGTCACTTAACCCCATTTGCCTAGGACTTACTGTTCTTCTGCCTTGGAACTGACAGTATCAAAGGGTTTTTTTGGTTTGTTTTTTTTTTTAATGCTTCATTAACATACATTATTTGGTCCTCAAAATAATCTTCTAGGATGGGAAGGAAACTAAAACAGAAAAAAAGTTGTTTGCCCTGGACCCCACAGGAAGTAGTCTGGGGTACAGTAGAAATAGCACTGAATCTAGAGTTGGAGGACCTGGATTCCAATCCTGCCTCTGATGCTCAACTCCCTGGATGACCTTGGGATTGTAGCTTCTCCCACCTGAGCCTCAGTTTTCTTGTCTGTAAAAAATGAGAGGTTTGAGCTGTATGGACTTAGATCCCTGCCATCTCTAGATCAACTGTCTTGTGATCCTAAGTGTACAAGTTTGGAAATAGGCCAAAAAAAAAAAAAAATAGCAGAATGGTGCGGTGCAAGAAAAAAAAGTAAAGCTAGTTTCCATTCTTTCTCCTGGCTCCCTTCACTACAATGGGGCTTAGAGAGAAGCTTGCCATTCAGGTCAGGGTGTGATGAAATAACCACCGACTGAGGGCACTTCCACCTCTGAAATTCTGTGTTTTGAGTCCAAAGAGCTAGGCTGCTTTGATTTGGAGGAAGAATTGGAGATTTGAGGTGGTCTTTGAGCCACACCCCCTTTCAAAGTATGTTGATAAGCAACATAGCAAAGTACTGGACCCAGAGTCAGGAAGATCTGTGTTCAAATCCTGATGTCTCTATTTTACTTGTGGTGTGAACTTAGGCTAATGATTTAACCTTTCTGAACTTCAGTTTCTTCTCCTTTTTTTTTAACCCCCCCTCACCTTCTGTCTTAGAATCAATACTGTGTATTGGTTCCAAGGCAGAAGAGCAGTAAAGGCTAGGCAATGGGGGTTAAGTGACTTGCCCAGGGTCACTTAAATAGGAAGTCTCTAAGCTTCTGTCTTAGTATGGATTCTGAGACAGAATAGTGGCCAGGGCTAGGCAGTTGGGGTTAAGTGTCTTGCCTAGGGGTCATATCTGAGGCCAGATTTGAAATTTGAGTCTTCCTAATGCCAGGCCTGGTTCTCTACCCACTGTGCTGCCAAGCTGCCCCACATCAGTTTCTTCATCTGTAAAATAGTGACCCAAATAGCACCAGCCTCACAGAGTTGTTTTAAGGATCAAGTTCTCATCTCTAGAATGACGCATCCTTTCTATCCTTCCCCATCTCTGTAAGGCTAAAACTCGACATGTTAATGGTGCAAAGTGACAGCCACACGGCTTCTAAGATGCTCAAATTCTAGAGCCCAATCCTAGATCCTGTCGTAGCCAGGGCACCTGGAGGAAGTCTGATCAGGTGAAAGGAAGGGGAGGAAAGTCAGGGGTGGAGCACTGCCTCATCTGATCTGGAATTATTCCTGGCCCCCTCAACTTATCTGGCCTATAAAGCGCTTTGGAAACCTTAAAGTGTTATATAAATGTCAGCTCTGGTTATTATCATTAGAGAAGAATTGGGGGAGAGAGGAGGTTAGCCCTATTTCTTTCTTGGTTTGTGGGCTTTAATTTTTTTTTTTTTTTTGGTCAGGAAGGGTCTCAGGAGCTCCCTGTCATCCTCCCATCCCAAGCCCGCTTCCCCTCCCACTCTCCCTCAGGCCTGATGCCATCCGTTATAAACCATTTGTTCCTAATTGTGGAGATCCTTGCTAATGACTCCTGAACAGAGTGGAGGGAAAGAGGAGGAGTTGGGCTTCATTAGTGGGGACCGGGTTCCTTGGCTTTTTGAAGGGGGAGTTGAGAAGCAGAGAGAGATTGGTTCTCCATAAAAAAGAGCAAAACCTTCTGCTTGGCACTATCGAAAACAGCCCAGGGAAGCTCTCTGGCACGTGCGCGCGCGTGCGCGCGCGCACACACACACACACACACACACACACAGGAATGCCATAGGAAAATTAAAAAGCCTCCAGAGTTATAATGCATAATTACAACTTGTACCACCTGTCCAAATCATTTGCCCTCTCTGGGTCTGTTTATTTATAAAATGAGAGGAGGGACAACTCGGTAGCCCAGTGGATAGAGCACTAGGCCTGAAATTGGGAGGATTTGGGTTCAAATGCAAATGTGACCTCAGACACTTATCCGCAGTAAGACCTGGGCCAATCACTTAACCCCAGTTGCTGAGACCCTCCTGCTCTTCGGTCTTAGAATTGATACCAAGACCATTGGTAAGGGTTTAAAAAAAAAGAAAAAGAAAAGGAGGGGATTGGGTTACATACACTCTCTAAGGCCCCTTTCTGCTCTAAATACTATCATCCTAAGACTTGAAGGTGTTGATTTTCAGTCATTAGGAATTCTGGCCCTCGGGCCAATTCAATTGTGGGTGGAGGGGGTGGCCAAAGGAAAGTCCCTTTGAGGGTGGGTGGCGGAGATGACAAGCTTGGGAGGGAAGCAGTAGAGACCTGGGAAAAGATGGCTGGAGGAGAAAGGTAAAACCCTGGAGAGGGGTGGGATGGGTAGATGTGGGGCCTGGGGAGAACCTTCCAGAAGATAATGCTCCCCTCTCAGATGCATGTGCCCCTAAAGAAGGCCCCTGACCCCCCCCCCTTTTACCAGACTCTTGATTATTTATTTTTTTTTTAGCTCTGGAAATGAGAGGATAGAAAAGTAAGATTTCTCCACATAAACCATGTAGGCATTTATCTTTATGCCTACCATTCAGACTTATCCCTATCTCAGTCTTTCCCCAGATAACTCCCTTCCAGAGGTCATTGAGTCTAGCCTTCACCTATTCTGGGACTGAGATTTGGCCAGCTTTGCAAGGGATTTCCCCAACTGCCCAAATGACCTCCCTCGGAGGTTCTTATTCCATTCCAAGGCGTCTGCCTTGCTCTCGTTCTCCCGAATGCCTACCCTGTCTTAATGGCACACATGAAAGGGTTGACAGAAAAGTACATGTAGTGCAGAAGGGGGATTGACAGCTATCAGCCTCCAGACCTAACCAACATGTAAATCATTTGCATAAGTTATACATCTGTCTATACTTGCCCTCTGTATTCAACCTAAACAAAATCCAATTTGACAAGTTCGTATTGAGCATCGGCTGTGTGCCCAGAGCACGGTTATATTTGTGGGAAGATTACAAAAAAAAATATAGCCTCTGTCCTCAAAGAATTTACAGCCTTGGTTAGGATTAACTAGGGAGAGAGATAGGTAGGGCCTAACAGGGACAAGGACTCCTATTTTTTCCTGTCCTTTAAAAGATGACTCAATGATTTTATCCAGAGGGCTAGAAGAAAGCATATACGTCTATATATGTGATTATACTTCTTCATATGCAAATTAAGCAATATTAGAATTGGAAGAGACCTCAGATATCATCTAGTCTACCCCCTCATTTTATTTAAATTTTTAAAAATGTTTTATTAATGCTTTTTATTTTCTACACCCCTCTGACTTCCCGGTAATCAGCCTACTCCTGCCATAGAGCCCATCCTTGTAACAACAAAAGAGAAAAAGACAAAATAAGCCTTTTGAGACAGCCCTGACCAATCTATTTGACTCTCCATACCTGTAGTCTGTTATTTCTACCGAGAAGGGACGAGAGAAAACATTTATTGGGCACCTACTATGTGCCAGGCTTTATGCTAAGTTCATTATAAATATCTCATTTGATCCTTGACTTTTTGACTCTGACAGGATGGGAGTATATTTCATAATTGGAAGCAAAATTGATTCTATGTTCTGACATCTTTTTGGGGATTTTGTAGAAATTGTGTAATATCTTTGTTCCCTTGATTGGGCTTCCTTCTCACTATATCACTTCTTGGGCTTCGTATTTGGTGCATGGTCTCTATGCCACTGCACTGAGAGTCAGGAAGACCTGGATTCAAAGTCTGCCTCAGGTGGGCAGATAGGTGGCTCAGTGGATGGAGAGCCAGGCCTATAGATGGGAGGTTCTGGGTTCAAATGTGACCCCAGATACTTCCTAACCTGTGTGACTTAACCCCAAGTGCCTAGCCTTTAGCCTTCTTCTGCCCTAGAACCAATACTTAGTATAAATTCTAAGGTAAGGGTTAAAAAAAAACATTCAGTGTTAGGTACTAGATAAGTCATTTAACAACTTCATGTCTTGATCTCCTAATCTGTAAAATGAAAGGACAGACTTGATGATCTATAAGGTCCCTCACAGCTCTAAGTCTATGGTCCTATGGTCTTTTGTATCCCTAAATTCTTGTATTTGTCATTTCTTAGCCCACAATCAAGTGATTACACACATATACACAGATACAGAGATATTTATCTCTATCTCTATCTGTCAATTTGTTTGGCCATTTCATGATTTCTGGGTGCCTGCTTTTTTCTAGTTTTTTGCTACCATGAACGTGTTTATAAGAATGTTTTGGTATATACAGGGCAATTCTTGTTTTTCTTTGACCTACTTGTAAGAACATGCCCTGTTGGTGGATTTCTGGGTATTGACCCAGTATGAGTATGAACAGGTTAATAACTTTTCTCAAATAATTGCAAATTGTTTTCTGGAATGCCAATCCTCTTGTTTTAAAGGTGGGCATGGAATCACACGTCAGGAAAATGATCTATCCAAGATCAAATCTCACATTTGTGGCAGAGCTGGGATTAGAACCAATGTCTCCTGTTTCTCAGATCAGTGTTCTATCCATTATGCTGAAGCTGTGCAAATAATGAAATGCCATTCAGTGATTTCATGTGTCTTTTGTTGGATCATACAATTTATAGCTAGAAGGGACCTTAGAGATCATAGAGTCCAGCCCCCTCATTTTAGAGATGAATCACTGAGTCACAGACAGGTGAAATAAATTACTTACCCAAGAAGTCAACAAAGGTTAAATATTGTGTCTAAGGTCATAGAGATAATAAAAAAAAGGGACAAGATTTAGTGATTGCTGGCCTTTAACTTGAACTGCTCCTGAATTTAGACCACTCTAGGCCAGCAGGCTCTCAGATCAGAGGTTCTGGGGAGTTATAGTTACCATTTAACCCTCTTTTTCTTTCTCCCAGCCCTGTTGGGGCTAAGTGGTGACATTTTAGTGGTCCAGGGGGACAGTTACATGGCTTCTAAGTATTTAGAGCATCCAGAAGAACTGAGAACCAGTAGAAGGAAGAGAAGTGAAGTCAGGGAAGGAATAGTGAGTCTGTAAAGAGGGTCAGGGAGAGGAGGAGAAACTTGGCATGAATGGAGTTGGGGCTGGAGGTCCAAGGGTTGAGAATGGTGGGGAGGGGGAATGGGGCTGTCACGGGGAGGTCCCCATGTGAGAGTGTAAGGCTGTGTCATTTTTTCCTGTAAATCTTGTAATTTCATGCTCCAGAGGACGACAAAGTGAGAGAGAGTGGGGAGTGAATCAAACTCCCCTAGCTCCCCTCTGCCCCAGGAGACTGAGAAGGGCCGTTCAGCCACTTCTAGCCTCAATTTCTCCTTGGAAGTGCACCCTTCCCTCTCCAGTCTCTCTGAAATTTCCCTGGGATTCTGGGAACCTCCCCTAGTTCTTTGACTTCTCCACCTGGATCACCCCACTTCTAGCCTGGCAGCCCTCCTGTCTCAGGCTCTTGCCCTAGCCCAGTGATTCCCAAAGTGGGCGCCACCACTCCCTGGTGGGTGCTGCAGTGATGGGGGGGGAGGGGGGGTGCAGGGCGCTGATGACCACAGGTACATTTATCTTTCCTATTAATTGCTATTGAAATTTAAAAAAATTAATTTCGAGGGGGCTAAGTAATATTTTTTTCTGGAAAGGGGGTGGTAGGCCAAAAAAGTTTGGGAACCCCTGCCCTAGCCTCTCCCTCTCCCTAAGACCAGTCATTATCCTCATGTATTCTGCTGGCCACTTCCCCTTGGATTGCTTCTCTACCCTTTGGCTTCCTCCTTTACCCTATACCCCTTTCAGTCCTCATGGGTAGACAAAGAACTCTTTGTCCAACTGATGTTATCAAACTTGGTAATGGTGAGTGGAGCAAGATGGCCCCCCTCACTATCTTCACCCTGATTGAAGGTACAAGCTATTTCCTTTCCTTCTGACTCCTCCATCAATACTAACCCTTACTTGCTATCTTTTCTTTTTAGTCTTCTGATCTGGATGGGTGGAGTCTCCAATTTCAGAAGGAAATCTCATACATATTTAAGAAATAGGCCCACTGGGAGCAGCTAGGTGGATCAGTAGATTGAAAACCAGGCCTAGAGATGGGAGGTTCTGGGTTCAAATCTGCCTTTAGACACTTCCTAGCTTTGTAACCATGGGCAAGTCACAACCTCAATTTTCTAACCCTTACCCCTTTTCTGCCTTGGAAGCAATTCTAAGACAGAAGGTTAGAATTAAAAAAAAAAAGAAAAGAAAAGAAAAAAGAAAGAAGCATACTCATTGTACCCTACCCCCAGATTCTGGGAAACTCCTTGAATAGATCAAAGGTTTACAGCTAGAATTCACACTTGAATTCATCTATGAAGCCTAGCTCTGCAAAGCACTGTATTAGGCACTTGGTCTTTAGAGAAATGAAAGACACTTTAGGGATTCTTTACCCTCAAGGGGTTCTTTAACTTCCTTTGGGTCATAGACTCATTTGTCAATCTGGTGAAAATTTACAGACCTCAGAATAAGATTTTAAATGCAGAAAATAAAATACATTGAATACAAAGGAAACCAATTTTATTGAAATAAAGATATAATTTTTTTTTATCCAAGTCCAGATCCCAGGTTAAGAACCTCAGATCCAGTCGAATTCCACCATTTTATTGAAGAAACACAGTGAGGAGAATATGACTTGGCCAAGGACAAAATGAGTAAAGCTAGGGTTCTACTCTGGGTCTTCTGTTTCCAAATCCAGTAGACCCAGGAACTCAGGAAGAGATGGGGAGAACATTTCAGAGCTAGAACAGAGAAAAGAATGAGAAAAGGCAACAAAAATGGGAGAAGTGGGAATTTGTTCTGGCTTTGAAATCTAAGTCTTGACTTTTCCCCTCTCCCCCAGTCTGGGGGTAGGGTATACTGCCACCTAGGAGTGTCAGGGACACTGTCTACAATGCTAAACTTGGGGTTGGACATTTGAACTGGGGTCTGGGAGGAAACTTTGTCCTTTAAATGGGATATCTCCCAGACCTTCCTATCTCAAGACTTCTCTCCCCCTTCCCACCCCTATTAAGCAAGTGACTTAATGGGGGCAGAGAGGGCCATCAATTAGTCCATTAGGACAATGACTGATGTCATAGAATTTGGGCTGAAATCCTGGTTCTGCCACTTATTGTCTGTGTGACCCTGGCGAAGTAATTTTTCCATCTTAAGTTTCAATGTCTTCATCTATAACGTGTAGAAATTAGGTTAGATGACCACCAAAACCCCATCTAAGCTCTAATTTTTTTGATTTTATGATGAGTTTAATCATAAACCCTGTGAATCTGGATTTTGAGGTGGGGTGATAGAAGAAGCTGACATGCCTCCTCCCACTTTGCTTAGGGTGGAGTCAGCATGGATCAATCTGTATTTGCACACTCCTCTGGTCTAGGACTAAGAGTGAGTTATTGTTCAGTCATTTTTCAGTTGCGTCCAACTCATGGTGACCCCATTTTAGATTTAGTTGACAAAGATACTAAAGTGGTTTGCCATTTCCTTCTCCAGTTCATTTTATAGATGACGAACTGAGGCAAAAGGGATGAGTACTTTGCACAGGGTCATTCAGCTAGGAGGCAGCTGAGGCCAGATTTGAATGCAGAAAGATGCATTTTCTTGACTCCAGTGTGGGTCTTCTATCCTCTGTGCCACCTAGCTGTCCCAAGAGGGAGGCATGGTGACAACCCTGGCAGAAGCCAAGAATGACAGTGACCACAGGGAGCGTGGTCTATTATATTGAGGATGAGCCTTGGTGTCAGGAACACCCGGATTCTCATTTACCTTCTGACACACAATGTCTGTGTGACCCTAGGCAAGTCACTTATCCTATGGAGGGATGGTGCTCCCAAGCAACTCTCTGAATCAATGATGAGTTGTGGAAATACATCAATTGAGGGAATTTCCACATTAGAAATTCCCCTTATCAAAGAAGGAAACCTTTTTAAAGAAATCACAGGGCCAAAAGCCAGACTACTTTGGTGAACTCTTCTCCTCAACATTTTGTCACTGAAGAACCTATTCCAAATAATACTGGATGGACTAGCATTAAACTATTATTGGTTTGGATGATCTATGAAGTTCATTTCAACTCTGAGGCTCTGCACACTATGGTTTTCTGTGGGTGTGTATGCACACACAAGGGTGATAAAAGTCACTAGGTATGCATGTGTTTTTACTAGCAAATTGAGTGTGGGTGTTTGTGTCTAAATAATTGTTATTTAGTTGTTTCCTACTCTTCATGATTCCATTTGGGGTTTTCTTGGCAAAGATACTGGAATGGTTGACCATATGTTTCTCCAGTTCATTTTATAGATGAGGAAACTGAGACAGCCAAGGCTAAGTGACTTGCCCAGGGTCACACAGTTAGTAGGTGTCTGAGGTCAGATTTGAACTCTTATGATGCCAGGGTTATATATATGTTGGAGAACATATTTCACCTGAAAGGTGCCTCTGGTATGAATAGGAGATATGGAAGTTGTAAGATTGACCCTCAGAAGCCAACTCCCTCAGTAGATTGATGAGGAAACTGAGGCTCAGGGAAGTTAAGTGACTTGCCCAAAGTCACACATGCAATAAAGGTCAGAGGTGAGATTTGAACCCAGGACCTCCATTCCAGAGCCAGTGCTCTTTCTACTGAGCCATACCACTTTCTTATTTTCATAATATATGTAGATTTAGAATGGGAAGCCTCTGTTCATTCAATGCCCTTCCTTATTTCTTGGATTTCTTTTTCTTTTTAAGGAGGGGAGAGGTGTTTGAAAGTATGAACCCAATCACCATGGTCCCTGCTACTGCTAGTGCCTTCCCTTTTGAGATTACCTTTCCTTTACATAATATATGTCTTGGATATACATGGTTGTTCCCATGTTTCCCCATTTATTCTGGGAGCTCCTTAAGGACAGGGACCATGTTTTTGCCTTTCTTCATATTCCCAGTGCTAGTACTGTAGTACATGCTTTGTTGTATGCTTGCAGACTGACCTCACCTCTTTTTTAGAGTTCAGGAGATGTCTTTGTGGAGCTATCTTAGCTTTTTTTTTTTTTTTTTTAACCCTTATTTTCTGTCTTAGAATTAACACAATTATCAGTTCCAAGGCAGAAGAGCAGTAAGGGTGTATATTGCCTAATAGGGGTTAAGTGACTTGTCAAGGGTCACATAGCTAGGAAGTATCTGAGGTCAGATTTGAACTCAGGTCCTTTCAACTCCAGATCAGGTCCTCTCAACTCTTTCCACTGAGCCACCCAGCTGCCCCTGTCTTATCCTCTTAGAACTAAAAATATAAGCTTCTTGAGAACAGAGACTGGTTTTATTTTAGGTGCCATCTTTGCATGTCCAGAGCCTGCCCCTATGCTCTCAGAGCCTGGTACTTGAATTTCTCAATGCTGGGCCACTAACCCAGAGCTGGGAACTGAGATTTATTTCCTAGACATCCCTGACCAGTCACTACATACTTAGACCTGTCATTTTGTTCCCCAATTTCCAATCTCCTCTTGATCTCTCAGGTTTCACCCTGACCCATAGGAGACTACACGGCCCACCCCTAGTCAGTACAATGATCCATCCAATCCCATCCCAAGCCTTCTGGAGCTCTATCAACCTGCTTATGTCAGTCACTGACCCCATAATAACTAACCTTGAATGTGGTTGCCACCTCCATGCCATGCTGTTTCCTCTGAATCCACATTGATCAGCAACGTCCCATATAAACCACTCAGTCTTCTCTGACCACACACTGGCCCTCTGGCCTTACTGACAACCTCTTAAGATGCCACACTTAATTTACCTAATCCCAGAAACTCTGTCCTACCACATGGTGACCCTTTAGAGTGAATTCTGACTTCTAAAGGCCTAGTCTGCTCTAGATCCCAAATTGAACTCCTAGCCTGAAGCTCCTACCCCTATGCTCTTCATGGATGTGCCCTGCCTTCCCTGCCCTCCCCCAATCCATGATCAACTCTTATAATAACTCTAAAGTGATCTCTGGACATTACACTGGCTCTATATTAACTCTGAGGCCCTACTTTGACTGCTGACCCCATGTTTTTCCCTTCGACCTCTCTTTATTAAACTCCTTGACTCTTGATTTGACCTATCATCTACAAGTGACTCCTAATTCCATCCTGTTATTCTTGATTCTCTCCCAGTCCTTGAACCTCCACGATGAATTCTAGATCTGATAAAGTACCCCAGACCTCATACTGATCTTTTATCTGACCCCTTTCATTTACCCTCTAACCCCCTGACCTTTTATTTGCCCCCATGACCCTCTTGAAATGAACCTCTTACCTACCATTTATCCTCTCCCATAGATCTGGGAACCACCCCTCTCACTGTATATTTATCTGATGTCCCCCCTAATCTCTGACTCACCAATGACCCCCCTCCACTGACCCAGGCCCCCTGTGTTCCAGGCTCTCCAAGTAGCCCGGCAGTTCCTGCTACAGCAAGCCTCAGGCCTGAGCTCTCCTGGGAACAATGACAACAAGCAGTCTGCAGTACAGGTAAGGAGGTCAGGTCAGATGTGGGTCGACTGGGGAGGGGGGCCATCAGTCAGGAAGAACCAAAGTAAACTGGGAGGGGGGCAGCCCTTGGGAGAACAGCTTGGGCACAAGAGGGCAGGAGAAACTGAATACACAAATCTACAATCTGTAGAACTTCTAGTACCAATTATCTGCCCCCTCCCTCCCCTCCAGTCAGGGTAGATCTTACCTAGACAGTTTCTCCCAGGAGTCACTGGCATCCAGGTTTGTCCCACCTAACTGTACTAACCTGAGTTCTGCTTTCTAGGCTATCATCTCTTCATCTCTCTTTCTGTCTCTCCATGCCTCTGTCTCTTACTCTGACTCTTACAATTTCAGTTGTATTTCAGTTGTTCATGTCTCCATGCCAGAATTTCACCCTAAACTGTGCTTTCTCTCTCTGTCTCTCTCTGTTTCTCTCTCTGTCAGTTTCTTGTCTGTTTTTCTTGCTCTTTCCCTCTTTTTTCTCTCTTCCCTTCTCTTCGTCTGTCTCTCTTTTCTTCTCTCCCTCTTTCCTTCTCTCCCTCTATCTCTTTTCTCTCTCTCTTTCTTTTTCTTCTCTCTCCCCTCTTCTACCCTTGCTCTCTTTCTCTCTCTATCTCTGTCTCTGTCTTTCTCTGTTATAGTCAACTTGTTTCTCTGAATCTCTCTAGCTATCTTTCTGTGTCTCTCTGCCTCTGGGGCCTCTCCTGGTCTCTCTCTATCCGTGTCTCTCCATGTGATGTCTCTCTGTCTCTTTTGTTTTCCTTTGCACAATCTGCTCCCCCCGCTCTCCCCTCATCTTGTCGGTCCATCTGGCTGGTAGGGGGAGGGGAAAGGGGGTGGTGGTGGAAGGAAGCTCAGCCTTCTGTTTACTTTTTGTGTCACAAAGAACTTGGGAGAATTGCAGACATGAGTCAGGGATGGGTCATAACTCAGACAGCCTCCCCCTTTCCCTTTTCCCTCCCCTCCCTCCCCAACCCGCCTTGAGGTCCCCCTCCCTCCCCTCTCTCTGGGCTCCCCTCCCCACAGCAGCTGGGGGAGGCTCTGAATAGGGGGAGAGGATTAAGCGGCTGCTTTGAAAGGAAGTTTATCTAAGAGAGGAAGGGTGAGAGTGATTCTGAGCAGGAGGGGATCTGGAATCTGGGCTGGGGGGAGGGGATGTGGAACACTTGGGGGGCTGAGTGGGGAGAGTTGGGCAGAGGGGCCAGGGAGAGGAGGACAGAGGAGGGTGGACTGAGGAATGAGGGGAGAGAG
>NC_058133.1:273748131-273760933 GCF_016433145.1 Gracilinanus agilis | reverse complement strand
TATTGTTTCCAAGGCAGAAGAGCGGTAAGGACTAGGCAATGGAGGTTAAGCAACTTGACACCCATATCACATAACTAAGAAGTACCTGAGGTCAGATTTAATTTTTTAAAATTTTAATATTTTATTTTCCCAACCACATGTAATAATAATTTTCAACATATGTTTTCCAAAATTATAAGATCCAAATTGTCTCTCTACCTCCATTCCCTCCCCGCTCCTAGAGATGGTGAATAATTTGATCTGGGTATTACCATGCAAAATGTACTTCTGTATGGATCTTGTTGTAAGAGAATACTTACATAAAACCAAAACCCCAAATAAAAACACAAATAAACTAAAGTGAAAAATAGTATGCTTTGATCTGCATCTGACTCCAGTAGTTCTTTCTCTGGAGGGAGAGAGTATTCATTAAATCCCCATTCTTCCATTTACTATGTAATCTTTTAGATATGTCATTTCCCCCTCTCTGGACCTCAGTTTACCTGATTTAAAATGAAAAAGTAGGACCAGTAAAGGAAAGTTGCTCAAAGGCAGGCAGGGGAAATCCATCTTTTATTTTTGTGTCCTTACTGCCTAGCACAGTGTCTGGCTGTACATAGTTGGGTCATAGGTTCATGGTTCTGGAACTATGGACATCTAATCCAACCTACTCATTTTACAGATGAAAAAACAGAGGCCAAGGAAGGTGAAGTTACTTGCCCAACTTTACCATAAATATCAGAGGTAGGATTTGAACCCTCAAAGGGGGATAGCATGCGAACAAATATGTACAAACTATCTACAGGATAAGTAGGAAAAAATTTACAAAGGGAAAGAACTAGAATGAAGAGTGGCTGGAAAAGGCTTCCTATAGAAGATAGGATTTTAGTTGGAAGCTAGGAGAGGTCAGTAGGCAGAGATGAAGAGGAAGAACATTCCTGGCATGAGAGACAGCCAGAAAAAATTCCTGGAGCCAAGAGTTGGAGTGTCTTTTTGTGGAACAGCTAGGAGAGCAGTGTTACTGGATTAAAGATGACATTACCATCTACATGATATTGATATTAGGAAAGGTGGGAGTGGGTAAGGGCTTGGGGGAAAGATAATGAATCTAGTTTTAGACAAATTGAGTTTAAGACATCTACTGGACATTCAGTTGGAGATGTCTGGAAAGAAAGTTAGAAATCTGGGATTAGAGGTCAGCAGAGACATTATGGCAAGATAGGTAGATTTGAGAATTTTCAGATAGAGATGATAAGGAAATCCTTGGGAGCTGTTGAGATCACCAAGTGAAGTAGTACAGAGGGACTAGAGAAGAGGGCCCAGCACAGAACTCTGTAGGACACTTCTAGTTACAGGGCACAATTTGGATCCAGCAAAAGATTGAGAAGGACCAGTCAAATAGGGATGAGGAGAAGCAGGAAAGAGTAGTGTTCTCAAAACCTAGAGGGAAAAGAGTATCAAGGAGGAGAAGGTAAAAACAGTATCAAAGGCGGCAGAGAAGTTGAGAATGAGAATTGAGAAAAGGCCATTACATTTAGCATCTAGGAGATTATTGGAGAACTTTAGAGAATGCAGTGTTGGTGGAATAACAAAATCAAAAGCTTGATTGTAAGGGGTTTAGAGAGTGAGAAGAGAGAAGGTGGAGGCACCTTTTTGTAGAGAGCCTTTTCAAGGAGTTTAGCTATAAAGGATCAAGTGAAAGTTTTTTTGAGGATGGAGCAAACATTATCATGTTTGTAGAAAGCAGAGAAGGAACCAGTAGACAGGGAGAGATTAAAAATAAGTCATAGACTGGGGATGAAAGAAGGGACAGTCTCTTGGAGAAGATGGGATGGAATAGAATTGCTGAGCAGATAAAGGATTAGCTTTGCTCAGGAATAATGTGAGACAGGAGTGAAGGAAGAGAAAGAGGCAGAAGGCATATGAAGGATGTGAAATGAAGAATAAAGGAGAAGTGGAAGTTCATGGCAAATGGTCTCAATTATTTTCTATCAAATATGAGGCAAAGATTTCAGCTGAGAGGATGAGGGAGATGATAAGTCATGGGAGTTTTGAGGAGGGATGAAAAGTTTTGGAGTGAGTTAGTGAGTAAACAGGGAAAATAGAGTAGGGTTGCCTAGCTTTGGTGAGAGCCCAGTTGAAGTTGTATAATAAATTTGTAGTGGACCCAATCAGAACAGTTGCATGATTTTCTTTACCTACATTGAGTGGGAATGCCTGAGGCTTGACTGAGTATAAAAAGGTGATATGATAAGGGAGCTAGGGATTCAAACCGAGGAAGACAACATAGAGTTAAATTGTTTCACCAAGGGGTCAAGATGGGAAAAAGAGGATAAAATGATTAGTGCAAGGGAAATGGCTCTGGAGAGAATGGAGGGGGTCAAGAGAATAGAAGTCACAAACCAAAAAAAGAGAAGGGTTTTATTAGGGAAAGATGGGAGAGAGATGAAAAGATTATTGTCAAAAAAGGGAATTTCAGAATTCTTGAACAGACAAGTGGCACATTTGTGGGTGATGGCAAAATCCAGGATATAATCATCTTCATTTGTGCCTGAGGTGGGGTGAAGGAGTAACTCATGGGAAGTGAACAGGTTGGGGAACTAAATGGTTAGGGTGTTTGAGGGAGAGTCAGTAGGGATGTTGAAATCCCTTAATATGAGAAAAAGCATTGAAGGGGAAAAAATGATGAGCCATTTACTGGATTTATTGAGGAAAGGGAGCAACCTGGAGATCTGGAGAAAATAGCTACCAGGATTTTGACTGGGTGGTAAAAAGATGAAAAACAAAGATCTCAAAGAAGAAATTACAAGTGATGGAGTTAGGGAGAGCCCGAAAGTGGTTATGGAGAGCAATGAGTATTTCAGAGTCAGCTCTCTTTTCTCTATAGACTGAGCAATGACAGCAACCCTTTTAGAGATGGAGTGTCTGCCCCTCCCCTGCCACCTAGTGTGGGGTGCTCCTGCCCACCCCTCTTACCCCACATAGAGGAGGAAGAAACAGCTCTCATTGGGCTGCTGGGTAGAGGAGTGGGGGGGAAGTGAGGGATGTCCTCAGTGAGTATAGAGAGGGTGAGATCTCAGCTCCCCTCCAGTTCACTTTCCCTCCTGAGTGCTCCCATTGGGCTGCTGGGCAGAGGGGTGGGGGATGTGAAAAAAATGTCATAAGGCAAGGTGGAGAGGGAGAGGGGAGCAGTTTTGTCTGAGTCCTTCTGCCTTTTTAGTAACACTCTGGGAGGGGGAAGAGGGCAGCCAATGCCATCTTTGGCACCTGTGCCATAGATTCACCATCACTCTCATAGAGCATTAATAATTATTTGTTATTTGACTGATTAATTAATAGGTGACCTCTAAGGTCCCTTACAACTTGATTCTGGCCAACCACCATCTTCTTTCCCACATCTGGGTACATGTCATTTCCCCCTCTATATTTTTATTTATTACTATTTTTAATAACAAATTTCCAAAGTTATATGATCCATATAGTCTCCCTCCCTTCTTTCCTTCCCTCCCCCCCCCCAGGAGCTGACAAGCAATTCAATTTGGGTTATATATGTATTAACACCCTCTATACTAAATGTAGTAACCTCTCATGTTTCTAGAGCATTATTAGTTTTATTCAGGACATCCGTGTGAGGTAGGAAGTGCAAGTATTATCCCCATTTGACTGATGAGGAAACTGAGGCTTGGAGATCTTAAGCGAGTTGTCTAAAGTCCCAGTGCAAGCTAATAGCCCTGCATCGTACCTTGGCCAGGCTTGGAAACTTACTAAATCGTTCACAAAGAAATGAATTTAACACCTCCTCCACTCAACCCAATCGTTGATGCTGTCTGTTCCCTTCCCGCTTCTCTCCCGCGTCCCCAGCTACCAAGGAGAGTCTGGGTGCCTCTAAGAAAGCAACCGAACAACAAACCTCTGCTTCCCGGCTTCTGCCGGATCCCAGAGAGGCCGCAAGTTCCCTCCCAGACCCTCAAGCCCTTGTCGAGCTACGTACCGGTAGAGATCGATCTCAAGGAGCAGCAGCAGAAAATCCTCAAACATAGTTTTTACACCCGGCAATACACCAACTCGTATAGACCTTTCTACACCTTACAGAAACCCACCTGCGGCTACCTTTACTGCCAGGACACCGACCACACCCGCAAGCGTGCAGACATTCCTTATGCCGATGCGACCAAGTGGCGATACGACGCTCTTCTGTAGACCCGAGACCCTCCCCGCCTGAGGGCCCCCAGTCGCCCTCGCTGGCTCCTGGTCTTGGGAAGGCCGGGCCCTGGAAAAGGAGAGTGGGTTTGCTGGAGGAGGGTGTGCTTGCTACGGGAGGGAGGGGCTGCCCTGGTGCTGGGCTCATCGGGGTGGCCACTTGTATGTGATGAGGGACGGAAGACCTCCTCTTAAGTAGCCATTAAACGTTACCATTCCTTAGCCTTTTAAGTTGAGGCTACAGGGGAACTCACATGCTCGCACTTTACGCTGGATACTGTGTTACGAGCTGCTGGTGGGATTGAATTCTCCCGATTGCTCTCCTCCCGAACACCCTCCCTCCCTTAGCTCCGGAACCACGGAAGCCCTGCTGCATCCTGCTCCTTTGGCCCGGCACTGCTCTGAATATGACCTCGTAAATTAGGAGCCCTCCCACTCCCTCTCGTAGATTCCTGGAGAGTTAGAGGGGATCTCAGAGACAGTCCACTTAATCTAATCTAGTGCGGGACAGGGGCAAGAGCTCTGATTCTGGACTCAAAGCAACCTGGGTTCAAATTGCAACTATGAGGTTTAGAATGGAGGCGTTTATAAGCAAATTACTTAACTTCCCCTGGTCACCCTTTTCCTGGCTTCTGACATCGATTTCCAAGCCTCCAATCTTATTTCTATGATTCCTTATTTCAAAGAAACAGAAGGGGATTTCGATCTATGACTTGCTTACTCAAACCCAACCCCACTTTAGGGTTGTCCCTCAAACACCCCCTCTCCCCCAACTTGAAGATCGTTAAGGTCAAGGAAGTCCTGAGAAAAGATCTCAGAAAACTTACATTCCCATCCCAGCGGTCCTACTTACTGGCTGTGTGACCCGTTACTTCCATTCTCTGTACCTGAGGTCAGAGCCATTTTTCCTTAGCAGATGCTGTGGTCTCCTACAGATGGGACCTTTACTCTCTGATGGCTCTGATTGGTGAGCTTTCAACTTCATTCTACCCATTCTGGGAGCTGCCATGACACTTCCCAGGCATTTCCAAGACATGCCATGCACTCCTACCCTTAGCTTGCCCTCCTCTGCTTTCCAGCTCTTGTTCCCCTAAATATATAGTCTTTAATTAGACTTTAAACTCCTTGAGGACCAGCTCCTGTATTTGTATCCCCAGAGGTTATTCCTATACCTGGCACATAGCATTTAATAAAGGCTCCCCCCACCCATTTTTCATTTAAAATGAGATCTCCATTGTTTTTGGAATCCAAATCCCTTATCCATTTTACAATTGAGGAAATGGAGGCTCAAAGAAATTAAATAACTCAAAAAGTTCACATAAATAGCAAGTGGCAGAGCCAGGGTTCAAATTTTAAATGCTTCACTCTTCCCACTGTATTACAGGATTTTATGGGTTAGATTAGATTAGAGGTTCTCAAAGGTTTTTATGCTCAAGACCTCCCTTCACCCCCCCTCAAAGCTTTGTTTATGTGGGTTATAGCACAGTCTATAGGCAACAAGCATTCATTAATTAACTTATTTGTTTATACATTCATTTAATTTTTTTATTCCACAGAGGCACTGTGCTAAGCATTGGGAATACAAATACAAGTAAAAAGAAAGGACCACTCTTCAAGGAGCTTCCATTTCAGTGAGGGAAAACAAAATATAAAAAGAAGCTGAACAAGGGAGGAGGTGCTATTAATGGTTACCATATTAGAAATTCAACTGTCAGAATTATTATGAAAATCATTTTGACCTCATAGCCCCCCTGAATGGATCTTAGTATCTGCAGGAGTCTCTGGACCGCATTTTGAGAACTGCTGGATTAAATAATTTCTAGTCTTTTGAATAACTGATTTTAGATTTTTAGGTAATTAAAATCTGTGATTGTGTCTCCTGGTTAATGGGTCAGTAGTACTGGGCCATGCTAAAGAGGAAGGAATATAATTTCTTTTGGAGGGTAGTGGTGATTTTCTTCTTCCACCAAATCCAAAGGCAGGGTGGGGTGTGTGTGTGTGTGTGTGTGTGTGTGTGTGTGTGTGTGTGTGCGCATATGCACACATATGCAGGCAGAGTACTGCTTTTCCATGCCTGTCCTCTCTGTCTCCTAGAAACCAACTTTAAAGAGTTTACAGGGATGCTCATGGTGGTTGTATGGGGAAGTTGAAGCAATGAATTTTTCCAGTGACTGAGTCCCTAAATATTGCCTGGTGTCTTTGCTTTAGGGGAAGGTTGTCCAAGTTTCATGAAAGTCAACCATTATTTCCTGGGGCTCAAACCCTCACTCCAAGTTGACTGAGCTAATATTTAGCAAGACTGAACTTCTAGAATCCATGGACAAGACTGGATTTGGGGAGGGAAAAATTGTGGTGTGATGAAAAGACCATTGGTGTTAGAGTCAAAAGAGCCATGTTAATGAGGAAGAACAGGGCTCTACCACTTGTGTTCTGCATGATTTTGGGCAAGTCATTTATCTCCTCTGGGCCTGGGTCATTTGTAAAATGAGAAATCATATTATTGCTAAGGTTTTTCTAACTCCAATATTCTGTTGTGATTTGGGATTCTGGATTCTGGTTCAGGTTCAGGTTAAGTGAATTGGCCCAAAGTTATGCAATGCAGGTGGAAATCTCAGAGTTGGGATATGAATCCAGGTTCTCAGACTCCAAATCGAGCTCATTTCCCACAACACCACAGTGAGATTTAGTTTTAAGTGGGCCAGAGGCAGGTCAATGTCTGGGATCTAATTCTTCTGGAGGGACAAAAATCGGGCTAAAGTAATTTCCTCCCTATAGATGTTCTTCCCTTGTTTGGTTATAAATGATTTAGTAGATGGGAAAGGGTAGGAATGGAATGAGAGTTGAAGGGGGTAGGTGGATGGAAGAGAAAAGACCTGAATATTTGAGATGTTAAAAGCTATATCCTCCTTGAGACTAATTTGAGTAGATTGACCTCTCTCTGGCATTTCAGATCCCTCCTGAGCCTGAGTGGAACAAACGCAGAAGCCAGATGGATAGGGGCTTGTGGGAAGATCTCTGCATTTTGCCGTTTTGAAGTTAGCAGACACAGCAGTGGCCTAAGCCTTGGAAAACTGCCCAGTGGGCTGGCCACTGTGAGACTCTGTTGTGCCAGGCATCCGGCTGGCTATCCCACCCTGCCTCTGCCTGGGATCTGATACCATGCCAGCTCAGCCACCTGCCCCACCCTTTCTCTCCCACTGGCAGCTGTTCAGCCTTATGGATTTTCTTTCTCTGGTGTGGAATCTGTCCCAGAAAGGATTTCTGAGCAGAGAGAAAACAGCTGGAGGAAACCACAGGGTTTCAGTGCTTCACCATGAGATTCCAACCACCTGGGGAAAAAAATAACCTTAGAAAATCAGGATACATTCTTTCCTCTTTGCTTGCTCCCCAAGTCTTAAAGGGGATGGGAGCTAGATATACATAAAGTTGAATCCTCTACTGTTAAGCCTAAGATTCCCATAGGATCCATTCATACTTATAGTAGAAAAAGTGGAGGATTCATTAAGGCTGACTATAACCATACTACTGGTTATAAGGGTCTCCTCTGACTATTTAGAAGATCCCAGATACTCTGAGTGGAAAGAGACTTCACAGACTAGCTAGTCTAGTCCTTCCTTGACCAGGAGACCCCTGGTACAATATCCACAACAGTGGTCATCCAACCTCAGCTTGAATACTTCCACTGATGAGGAATACCTACTAAGGTAGCCCATTGTACCCTAGAGGCCATGGACCATCTCTTTAGTCCCTAATTCTAACCACATCCTCAAATCTCTCCCAGTTTTGTTACAGAGACCCTCTAGGTCCTTCTTTCTAACTTCCCAAATATCACCCTATTTGATTGGTGAACCTTGCTGAAACTCCTATGGGAAAGGACAAGAGTCTTCACTCCATAAGAGTTAAAAAAAACTATGACTGAATCTTATGTAAAGTAAAATCAGTCTTTGAGGTCAATGCCCTGCCTCACTCCAGCTCTTCCCTGTTTTGGATAAGGGGCAGGGAGTGGGGCATTGGTCCCCAGAAGAGGGGCGAGATTATGGAGGAAGGGTGCAGTAAAAGAGTCTGCGGCCAGAAGACAAAAATCACAAGAGTCTACCTTATTTGCCATTAAATGGACAAGGACAACACTGGTGGCATCACTGCACTGTGATATTTCCATCCCCCAATTGCAAAGTCAATGATGCTATAATGAACTGATGAAAATTTGTTTTAAAACATGGACATTCCATGAAGGAGATACTGTCCCAGGGGATTCCTTATCCAAGGCATCCATATACTGCTTTTATATCTCTGAAAGGGTATTTAGTGAGGGCAGCTGGGTGCCACAGTGGATAGAGAGACAAGCCTAAAGACAGGAGGTCCTGGGTTCAAATGTGACCTCAGACACATCCTAGCTGTGTGATCCTGGGCAAGTCACTGAACCCCCATTGCCTAGCCCCTACTGCTCTTCTGCCTTGGAGCCAATACACAGTATTGATTCTAAGATGGAAGGTAAAGGTGAAAGAAAGAAAGAAAGAAAGAAAGAAAGAAAGAAAGAAAGAAAGAAAGAAAGAAAGAAAGAAGGAAAGAAAGAAAGAAAGAAAGAAAGAAAGAAAAGAAAGAAGAAAAGAAGGAAAAAGAAAGGAGAAGAGAAAGAAAAAGAAAGGGCACTTAGGACAATATTAAGGTATCTTGATGCAGTAGAAAGAGCTCTGATTTGGAGTCAGAGGACCTGGGTTCTGATCTTACCTCTGCTACCCATATAACCATGGGCACTTGTCATTTACTCTCTCTGGGCCTCAGTATCCTCATCTGCAAATGAAGGGGTTGGATTATATGAACTCTAAACCTAGAATCATAGTACATAACAGGAGTTTAGTATTGAATTTCTATTGGAAACTAGATGGTGCAGTGGATAGAAAGCTAGGCCTACATTCAGGAAGAAATGAGCTTGAATTCTGCCTTAAACACTTAATAGGTATTTGATTTTGGGCAAGTCACTTTTCTGCTATCTCAGTTTCCTCAACTGTCAAATGGAGATCACAATAGCAATTGGGTTCACAGGGTTGGTATGAAGATTCAAATAGATAATATTTGTAAAATCACTTAGCACAGAGACTAGCACATAGTAGGTGCCTCACAAATGCATGTTCCCTTCTCCTTTCCCTATTGGTCATAGTTGGACAGCTATGAATAGTGGAAGGGACCAGCATGTGAATTATCAGGAAAGTATCCTCAGATGCAAAGTCTAATCTTATGAAAACTTATTTTTCATATACTGTATTAACTCCCTAATATTGGAGAGAATTACTGTGTATTTCTGAGACTGGGATCTGGGTCAGAGATACCATTTAGTTTACTGTTTTTTTTTCATTTTCTTTGACTTTGAGAATCCCAAGGAATGCCTTTCTTTTTAGCAGAATTTGGCCAATAAGTGAAGGGAACAAGGGTTCTTTTCCTGCATCCTTGACCTTGTCCACCTATGAGGATAGGAAGGGGTAGATGGGTTAATGGACCACCTCTTAATTAGCTATTACCAATTAAAAGATATCTTGGGATGATCAAGGAAGGGGTTGAATAAGGAGCTCCTAAAAACCTATTTATTAAGCTAGTCATCCCTGCTCCAGAAAGTCATGGAAGCCTCTATCACTTTATCGGTTATGATGCTAGTCTACTCAATAAACCAGATATAATTAGAAAACATTCTTATTCTGAAATCAGTCTCTCAAATTAATTTTAATTGTAACAATCTTCTATTTCTTGAAAGAAAGCATTTATTTTTTATCAAAAGATGAGAACACAGGGATCCCTACAAAATAGCTCAATTACATGTTTATGCAGTTTATAGAAATTATTCACAGAATGTATATGAAACACTGTCTAGGTTACCTCCCTGCTCACAGGCTGGATTGTCTCCTCCCAGATTCCAGAGTAGTCTGTGCAGGTTTGCACTTCTAGTTCATGGGCCCCAGCCAGTGGGCTTCCCCCCCAGCAGTAAGGCAGTAGACAAGGTTACCTCAAAGCAAACACATTTACTAAGAGGGCATATTTAAAATAGTCACTTTAATACCTTCTGCCCCCCATAAGACTGGGGTATATACTCTCCCACAAATACAATGCCTATGTTGGTGGAAAGACTGGCTCCAAGCTTATAGTACAATGGCAGAGGCATACACAACCAAGGCAATTCCCATCTCTAGAACTGAATGTCCTCATGTCCTTTCTTGCTTTGTAGAGTCCTCATGCCACTTGCTTCTGGATGCAATGTCTCTGCTCCGCTCAGCTGAGATCCCAGAGCTTGCTTCTTTCCACTTTTGATTGCCAGGGCTAGCTATTTCTTGAATTCCTAGTCTGCTCTCTGCTTTGCTGTCAGGGTTCACATTCCTTGATACTTCATTTATTTATTTATAAAAAAAAAAAAACCCTCACCTTCTATCTTAGAATCAATACTGTGTATTGGTTCCAAGGCAGAAAAGTGGTAAGGGCTAGGCAATGGGTGTTAAGTGACTTGTTCAGGGTCACACAGTTAGGGAGTATTTGAGGCTAGATCTGAACCAAGGACCTCCCATCTCTAGGTCTGACTCTCAATCCACGGAGCCACTTAGCTGCTCCCACATACCTTGATCCTGACTTGGTAGCTTGAATCACACATCTGAAACTCCCTATTCTTCATGGACTGATCTTGGACAAATCATTTTTCTTTGGTGTCTTGGTTTCCTGTAAAATGAGAGGAGACTTAATGACTTCTAAGGTCCTTTCTAGCTCTAAATCTGTGATCCTGGGGTCCTTTGAGAGGTGACATGATTTCCCTTAGTGACATGGCTAGGGAACATAGGTTCAGGGAGGGAACTGAAATTTAGGTCTTTTTTATATATACAATTTTTGATCTTTATTTTATTTAATAACAAATTTACACATAAGTTTTCCAAAGTTATGTAATTGATGCTATCTCCTTCCCTTTTTCCCTCCCCACTCCTAGAATTGACAAGCAATTCAATCAGGATTGTACATCTATTATCGCTCAAAACATGAAATTTAAGTCTTTTGGCTGTAAGCCCTGTAAAGAAAGAGTGCTGCACTCAAATAGAAACCATACATAAGGATTCCTGTGGGCACACATTGATTTAGAAAACCACATATTAACATTATCTATGTTTTATGGTGTTTTGATTTATTTTGTTAAAAATTTCCCAGTTATATTTTAACCTGGTTCAGGCTATAGGAGAATGTTGGGAGCTGCCTATTGGCTCCATATTTGATACCTCTGCTACAAAGGCTCCTTTCACTACGCCAGGCTACTTCCCAAATAAAATATTAAAACTATTTCTGCCGTGATGCAGTATTACCAAAGCTAAATGATCCCAAGTTGTTGAGACTTTTGGAACACATGCCTAAAAACAAAAGGCATAAGGCACAGCTCGGTAACCCAGTGAATAGAGTGCCAAGGTTGGAGCAGGGAGGACCTGGGTTCAAATCTGGATTTCTGAGCAACTTATTTGATGTGTGACTTTGGGCAAGTGTCCTAACCTAAGCCCAGCCCTCACCATTCTTTTGTCTTAGAATTGATACAAATTCTAAACCAGAAGGCAGGGGTTTAAAAAAATAAGGCATATGCCCACAAGTTAGAGCATTGTCAGCCTTCCTAACGGAGAATACATGTATAGAATTTAAAGAGTCTCTCCCTAACACAGAAAATCTCTAGATTCCTATGAATCAGCCAGTCTTTCCTTGGCATCTGCTTATAGAGCAAGAGAAAAATTAAACAAGTGGAAAAGGCTGTTTCCATCAGCTGAGGAACTGATTTCTAGCCAAAAGGAAGGAATAGCTGTTCAGTAAAGAGAGGGACTATACGTCACAATATTCTTGGCAGCACTTTTTGAGGTAGCAAATATCTAGAAGCAGATCCCTATTGCTTAGAAAGGGAATGAATATTTTTTAAGTGCCTACTTACTTTGTGCCAAATATTGTGCTAACTAAGCACTTTACAAATATCATTTCATTTTCTCCTCACAAGTTTGGGAGGCAGGTACTAATAATATCCCCATTTTGCCATTGAGGAAACTGAGGCAGACAGAGGCTTAAGTGATTTGCCCAGAGTCACACAGGCCAGAATTAAGTTCAGATCTTCTTGACTTCAGGCTCAGTATTCTATTCACTTTTGTCACCTGGTGCCCAGAATAGGGGATTAGCTAAACAAATCATGAATAAAAACAATATTGTACTATAAGAAGCAATTTAACCTAATGAATTCATATGGACATGGGAAGATTTTATGAACTGATGTAGAGTGAAGGAAGCAGAACCAGCAGAAACAATGACTACACTAATGCAAGTGAAAACAACACTACAAGACAGCCTAAAGTTAATTAATTGTAATTACCTATCTTGGACCTAGATGACAGATAGTGAAACATACTTTATTAATCTTGCTAGAAAGATCTAAGTATCATAGATTTAGAGCTACAAGGCACCTGAGAGACCATCCTGTCCACTCCTATCATTTTTCAGATGAGGAAATTGAAGCCCTACAAGTTTAAGTGATTTGCCTAAGGTCACAGCTTCCTTCCTTCCTTCCTTCCTTCCTTCCTTCCTTCCTTCCTTCCTTCCTTCCTTCCTTCCTTCCTTCCTTCCTTCCTTCCTTCCT
>NC_058133.1:273679818-273728207 GCF_016433145.1 Gracilinanus agilis | reverse complement strand
ATATATATATATATATAGAGAGAGAGAGAGAGAGAGAGAGAGAGAGAGAGAGAGAGAGAGAGAGAGAGAGAGAGAGCTGTTCTGGGGGCCAGGAAGACCCCACAAGCCTTGCCTCTGCCATCTGCTGATTGTGTAACCCTGGCTAAATCACCTAACCTCTCAGAACTCTAGGCAACTCTCTCAGCTTGGAAGTTGCAAAGAAGGTACCAGCTTATATGGGTACAGAGTTCCTTCATCCTGGAGCTCCCTATCTTAATAAAAGCACAGGTCCAGTATCTATTGATTGATCTATTATTTATGCATCGTGTGTATATATACAAATATATATGTGTATATATGTATATATATGTTATATATATATGTAACTTCTCTTGTTCTCTATAGGAAGGGCTCATCTCTGTGATGAGACTCTCAGCTCCTTTTGGGCAACAATTGGCTTACACTTCAGTCATCACTCACAGTGCTTAGAGACACATCTCTATCTCCCATCTTTACATGTTTCCCTACCTTTGCACTGACTCGCCCTCTTTCCTGGAGTGCATTCCCACCTCTCTGCTGCCTCTTAGAATCCCTTGTTTCCCTCAAACCCAGCTCAAGCACAGCCTCTCACAGGAAGCCTCTCCTAACCCTGTCTGCTAGTGCCCTTCCCCTCATTTTTAGCTTGCATTTATTTTGCATGTAATTTATATATGTACATATGTGTATATATACATGCACACATATGATGACTTATTGTCTTCATATATGGTACTCTAACTAAATATGAGCTTCAGCATGAGTGGATAACACAAAATCTTTTACAGAACAGAGAAATAAGAGGAGGACCTAGGCTCAAATCCAGCCTCAGACACTTCCTAGCTATATGACTCTGGGCAAGTAAGTCACTTAACCCCCACTGCCTAGCCCTTAGTGCTCTTCTGCTTTGGAATCAATATTTAGTATTTTTGCTAAGACAGAAAGTAAGAGTTTTTTGTTAAATTACCAATTTCAAGACCTTGTCTGGTCATAAGTATCTCAAAGGTCAGGGGGACATTAGTTTATGGAGGTCAGAAGCTCCCATGCCACACAACTGAGCCACTAACTGGTGAAGTCTAATCATAATTACATACAAGTATCTGGATGTCTGGAGCATTTCTGAGTCTTTGTAAGTCAGACAGAGGAAAAGGGAATTACAAAGAGGGGCTGCTACAGGCGTAATTCAGGGGAAAGCTCTGTCACTGAATTACACACTTCACAGCCTCCCCTACATAATTTGCTTGTGCAGAGGCATAAACCTGACTTCCACCCTTTCCTCTCTCATCTTTCTCTCTGGCTTTCCAAGGCCTGGAGCAAACAGAACCCAGACTCCCTTAATATCCCCCAAAGAAAATAGTTCATGACCTGGGACTTGCTCAAACCTCTGAAGGCTTTCCTAAAGAAATCCCTCAGCATCTTGTATGGTCATAGGAACATAGATTTAGATCTGGGCATGACCTTAGAAGTTATGGAGTCTAATCCTTTCAGTTTACTGATAAGATTCCTGTTCATTGACTTATTCAGGGCCACACAGCATCTGAGCTCACAAGTTTCAGCTTAGTAAGAGTCCCTGGGAAATGATGAACTACTTGATTTCTATAAGAACTGGAAAGACTTCCATGAACTGATGCAGAGTGAAAAAAGCAGAACCAGGAGATCATTGTGGGATGATCAGATGGTAATACACTTTGCTACTAATAACAATACAATGATCCAGGACAATTCTGAGGGACCTATAAGAAAGAATGCTATCCACCGTGAGAGAAAGAACTGTGGGAGTAGAAATCCAGAAGAAAACATGATTTATCATTTATTTATATGGGTATGGGATTTGGGGGGTTGGTTTTAAAAGATTTCTCTATTACAAAAATGGATAATATGGAAATAAGTTTCGAATGTTAAAAAATTACTAAAAAATTAAAATTAGGGGGAAAAAAGTAAGAGTCCCTGGGAGTTGAACCCCTGCCTTCTAAGTCCAGTGCCCAGGCCACTATGCCATACTGCCTCTAGCTTACACTCAATAAATGTTTGTGGAATGAGACTGAAGGACTAAAAAAAGGAATTGGATTTGAAGTCTGCCTCCACTCCTTATTCTTTGGGATAACTTTGCACAAGTCTTTTTCTGCTCTTTAAAAAGATGACTAGATGCTCTCAAAGCTCTGTTTCTGGTCTAACTCCTACCTTTGGTCCTAGTGAAGCACGATGCATCCACCTAGGTCTTATGGGAATTTAAACCCTTTCCTCAAGGAATGTTGGGACAGCGGGAGAAATCAGGGAACCTGAGTGGAAGGATTCGTTGGGCCCCGCCAAAAACTGCCAAGGGAGATCCTAGGTGGCCATCCCTCCTAGGAAGGAGGTGTGCTGGGCAGAGATCCCCAGACTACCCGAGCTAGGCCGGCCGAACAATGGCTTGTTGTAGGCAGGAGGGAGGCAGGAATGTGACCCGGGGAGTTGGGCGGTGGGGCGGCTGCTGTGGCGCGGCGGCTGGGCGGGGCCAGGTAACAGCAACCAAGCCTTCTACCTGTCCAGGTGCCTCCCATTTCCAGTAGCGCTGCGGAGCCGCCAGCACCTGCAGTCCGCTGCAGCCCGTGTCGGGCTAAGGACCGTGGACTGGGGCATGGCTTCTTAGAGTCTTCCCTTCGGGGAGAGGCCGGTGCAGAGTCCAGCCCAACTCGGTAGAGCCCTGTGCAGGGGAGGAGAAGGCCCTCCGCACCCCAACACAGACTGGGGGCAAGATGAAGAAGAACCAGTCTGTGCAAGGGACCTTCAGCAAACTCTTCGGGAAGAAGCATTCAACTCCCACCACCACCTCTTTGTACGCCACCAACCCGCCCTGGATCTTCACCCAAGAGGTCCCCGTACAGGGGACCAGGGACTTTGGTGAGTCGTTTCTGCAGTTGGGGCCTGGAGGGGGAGAGCTCTGCCAGTAGGTGGGGCCAGGGAATTAAAGGGGCCCCCGAAAGCCCCCCTGAAGGGTTTGGCCCAGTGTCTTCCTTCCTGTTCTCCCTGCAGAGAGCGGAGAGGCACATTGGCCCGGGGTGCGCGAGGTTGAGGCTCCCTGCATGGGTTCTGTGCTGCAGGGAAGACGTGAGACTCGGAGAAGAAGGAGGACGGGAAAGGGACGCGTTAGAACCTGTGAATTAGGGAGAGAGAGAAACTGCTGGGGAAGGGGGAGGAGAGCTAAGAGACTGATTGCTGGGCTGGGCTCTGAGGAGGTGGTGCTGTTGGGATCTAGAGATGTCTGTGTGTGCATGGAGGGGATCCCAAAGGAAGGCAATGCAGGACTTCCTCCCACTCCCCTGCCTGAGAGCCCCACAGCCCTCTTTCTGAAGTTCCTTCTTCCTTGTCTTGGTTAATAACTTTTTTTTTTTAGTTCTCACAGTCTGAGAGGGTTTGTAGCTGGGCCTGCCAATGGATCTCCCTCCCCCACCCGATATCCCCTTTTGTCTTTCTAATCTGGAAGCTTTTCTTTCTGAGTCAAGTTCCCCCTCCTGTCTTCAGTTCCACATCTGTAAAAAAGGGTTTTACTAAATGATCTCGAAGGTTCCAGCTCTCAATCAGAGAGAGAGCTGAGGGATTCTCCTGACACCCCTTGCCTTGCCCTTACCCCAGACTCCCATGCCCTGACCTTGCCACAGGTCCTGCCCAGTGTTGCCACATTAGGGCCAGGTTGGTCAGAGGAGGCACCGGTGAGCCAGCTGTTCCAGGGTCATCAGAGCCACACTATTCACGCAGCCCCTCCCACTTTGGCATGTTTGGGTTTTCTATCAGCCTTTGAAAAAGTCAATAGAGGTGAGGGTTGACTGTCCTTGGTGCCAGTCCATGTGAAGAAATGACTCATAATTTCACTTAATATCGACTTTTCCCCAACTCTCATCCCTGTCATCAGAGTCATTCTGGGCTCTGGATTTCTCTAATTTTTTTTTTTAAACCCTTACCTTCTGCCTCAGTAAAAATTCTTATGACAGAAGGGCAAAAGCTAGGCAAATGGGGTTAAGTGACTTGTCCAGGGTCACATAAGCTAGGAAGTCTGAGGCCAGATGAATGGTATTAAGGAGCTCTGTTAGAAAGAAGTAGGTTCAGATTAAGAGAGAAAATTGTGGTGGTTGGAATGGGGGAGAAAGTGGTTATAGAATTCTAAGGTCATTTAGACCACCTCCCTCTCTTTACAAGTAAGGAAACTTAGACCTAGAAAGTCTTAATGACTTAGCCAAGATCATTCAAGTCCTCTGACCCTTTCCACTGTACCCTCCTGCAGCAGTCCCTACTGCTAAATTAGGTCAGGATGGACAGCCATTTACAAAGGAAGAAATTAGTGGACAGTTCATCCAAGCCCCAGGGCTTGGACTGTGTGTCGCCTTATCAATCCATCTCATTGCAATTTGTACTTCTTCTAATTTGGGGGAAATGGAGGGTGGAAAAGAAGACGATTCAGTCGTAGATCAGCCACAAGCTTTGTCAGACACTTCTGGAAAGCCCAAGATGAGCTTGTGTCTCTGGGGGTGTGGCAAGGACAAGCTTCAAGAACCCCACTTGGGGCCCCTGCAGTCACTGGACACTAGTCGGTTCTAGTGTCCTGCTTCAGGGAACCTTTCTTTATTACTACCAGTTGCAGGAGGAGCAGGAGAGTTTATGCCAGTGGTGGTGGGGACCTTCAAGGAATCTGTGTTAGCCTGAATGGAGAGACAAGTTACCTGAACTTGGTCCCTGACATTGAGGAACTTACAATTTACACACACACACACAATATGAAGCGCAGAAATAAACTCTACAAATGCAAAACAGTCTCAAATATTTGCAGTTTATACAATCAGTGAGCAAAGAGGTCTAGTGAGGGAAGGAATGGCCATTATGAGGATGAACTCAAAATGATTGCCCCTTGTCTGGAAGATGATGGGGTGAGACTGCTTTACCATCTTCCTGATTTTGAGCAATGACTTGTCCAGGACTCAGTTTCCTCATGTGTAGCAGGAGGGAGTTCTTAGATGGCCTCTGAGTTCCCTTCCCCCTTAAATCTATGAAGTTGTGCATTTGAGGAAAGGGGCAGAGCCTAGTGTCTACCCTAATATACCCTGTGTGTTCATGTGCCAGGCAGAGCTCACAGGACCTTCTTGGCTCTTAATTCAGTGGGATTGGGAAGGATTTGGGGATGAAACTCTTCTTTCTGTATCCTCCTCTAATCTCTGAGCTCTGGGCTAATAGAGATTAGCCAAAGGTTGCACCAGAAGAGGAAGAAGGAAATTTTTTGGTCTCATTCTTCCTGGCCCTTGGAATTTGGTGAGACAGTGGAAGAGGGAACCCTGGATCCAGGAGGTGCTGGTATCCTTCCTCAGTTTGGGCAGGGCCAGCAGCCCATGGGGCAGCTCCCTCTCCCCAGGGCAGGGCCTAGGCACACAGCTGACTCAGCCTGGGCTCGTCCCAGCACAAGTAGGGCTGGAAAATAAAGCATGTATTGGGTAGTCAGTTCTCCGTGTTTCCTGTGTGCTAACTGAGTTGGAAGTGTTGGGTGCTGGTGGGTGTGGCAGCTGGCCCTCCACCCTGTCAAACAGGAATAGGGGTGGGTGGGTATGTATGGCATGGGAGAGGGAGGGAGAATTGTTTATACCAGAACCCAACTATGGAAAGAATGGACCAGGAGTCAAGAGCCCTGGATTCTAATCCTGACTCTGCTATTGACTGCCTCTGGATTTCACTCAGTTTTCTCATCTCAAATGGAAATCATATCTGTTCTGACAATCTCCTAGAATTATGAGAATCATTTGTTGTTGTTCAGTGACTTTTCAGTTGTGTCTGACTTTTCCTGATCCCATTTGGGGTTTTCTTGGCAAAGGCACTGGAGTGGTTTGCTGTTTCCTTCTCCAACTCTTTTTATAGATAAGGAAACTGAAGCAAAGAGGGTGAAGTGACTGGACTAGGGTCACCCAGTTAGGGGCCAGATTTGAACTCAGGAAGATGAGTCTTCCTGACACCATGCCCAGCATTCTAAGCACTTCACTGTCTAGCCACTCACGAAAACCATACATTCTGATAATAAACATGGAAGTACTTTGAAAAGCACAAGGAAATATGCAAATGGGGTTTATTTCTACCACTCTTATCTCCTGAAGCTCATTTAATTTCTCCTTTAAAAATCTGAAAGCTGGGGGCAGCTAGGTGGCTCAGTGGAATGAGAGCCAGACCCAAAGATGGGAGACCTTGAGTTCAAATCTGACCTCAGACACTTCCTAGCTGGGTGACCCTGGGCAAATCACTTAACTCCCAGCACCTAGCCCTTACCCTTACCACTCTTCTGTCCTGGAACCAATATTGGTTCTAAGATGGAAGGTAAGGGTTAAATATATATATATATGAAGGCTATACCATTTGGTGCATATATGTTTAGTACTGATATTACTTCATTGTCTATGGTACCCTTTAGCAAGTTATAATTTCCTTCCTTATCTCTTTTAATGAGATCTATTTTTGCTTTAGCCTTGTCTGAGATCATGATTGCTACTCCTGCTTTTTTTACTTTAGATGATGCATAATAAATTCTGCTCCAGCCCCTTACCTTTACTCTGTGTGTGTCTCCCTGTGTCAGATGTACTTCTTGTAAACAACATCATAGGATTCTATCCATCTCTCCTATCAAAAGCTTATTTCCAGCACCGTTTACTCAAGCTTTCCTCAGCTCTTTTCTCCTCACTGTCCTATTAGACATCTGGGGAAACTGATTTTGAGAGGAATGAAGCAACTCTCTCAAAGTCACACAAGGACCTAAAGACTAGAATCCTCAGACCCTCTTGCAGTGATAATTCCTTTGGAACCTGGTGTGATAAGGATTGGCCCATCAGCAGACTATAGTAATAGAGATATGGAAAAATCAATGTAGAAGGATTGGGTGGGGAGGTGCTAGGAATTTTTAATATATTATGGGAGTCCCCTCTCCCAATTTCCACCCCAGATGCATTAGGAAAATACAGGACAGAATGTATATGTATTTTGCTAATGGACTTTGGAGAAACAGATTAGGATCATCTGATGGCAATGGGCAGCTAAGAGGTACAGTGGACAGAATGCTGGGTCTAGAGTCAGAAAGACTCCTCTACCTGAGTTCACATCTAGCCCTGTGACTCTAAGCAAGTCACTTCACCTGTTTGCCTCAGTTTCCTCATCTGTAAAATGAACTGGAGAAGGAAATGGCAAACCACTCCAATATCTTTGCCAAGATCCCAAATGGGATCACCAAGTATCAGACAGGACCAAAAAGATTGATCAACAACAACCTGATGGCACGATTGCCAGACTATCCCTAGTATGCTGTCAGATTCCTTAGCTGTAGGTAAGAAAGATCTCCTGTCCTAACGAGTCTTGTGGAAAGAGCACTGTTTCTGGAGTCAGACAATTCCAAGCTTGAATCATTACTCCACGCCCTTTACTGGCAGTGTAACCTTGGGCAAATCCCTCCATATCCCTGAGCCTCAGTTCCCTCATCTGTAAAATGGGGTTGTTGTTAATAATACCTGCACCCTCTACCTCACAGGGTTATAGGAATGATAACATGAGATAATGGATAGGAAAGCCCTTCATGAAGCACTCTGGTGTTCAAGGTTCTTCCCTTTAAGCCAGGGTGGGTCTCCTTCCTGAAAACCTGGAAGGGACCTTATGTTCCCCTAAGCTCCTCTTCATCCCTTCCACCCCCATCTTCCTCATTTCTCAACAGAGCTTTACTGTTTACATGTCAGCTTCCTGGGGAGAGACCATCTACTCTACCCTGACTTTGAGGGGGAGAAATAGCCTTGCATATCTTTAGAGAGTCCAGGGTCTGGTTCATTTCCCAGTTACCTCGTGTCTGATAGATGGATGCCCAGGACCCCAGAAATTCCATAAGCATCATAGGCTAATGATTGTAGAGCTGGAAGACCATCTACTCTAACCTTCCAGATGAGGGAACTGAGACCTATAGAGGTTAAATGACTTGCCCAAGGTATATCAGAAGGGGAATTTGAACCCAAGCACTCTGACTCTAGGGATGGTTCTTTCCCCATTATACGAGACCCAGTCCCACCCCCATTGCAGGTTTCCTGAATGCCTCTCTAATTGGCTGGCACCTCAGAGCCATTTGGCTAAGTGCAGTAGAGAAGAGGCCACCACCCCGAAAGCTCTGAAGTATGTGCCTATCATTACTGTTCTTCAAGCTAATGTTCAGATAATATTTTACAGATGCCCTCTCATTTGGGTCCTTACATCAACCTAGTGCAAATATTATTTTAATAACAATAACAATAATTGCTAGCATTTATGTAGTACTTTAAGGTTTACAGAGCACGTAACATGAATGATCTCTTCTGAGCCTTACAACAATCTGTATAGTAGGTGCTATTATTATCCCCATTTTATAGATAAGTACTCTGAAGCTGACAAGGGAAATAACTTGCCCAGGGTCACACATCTGGTAAGTGTCTGAGGCAGAATTTGAACTCAGTCCTTCCAACCTAAATGTAGCACTCTATCCATTATACCGCCAGGCTTTTTATTGTTTATATTAGGAAGCTGAGGCTCATAAAACTCTCTGGGAATTGTAGAACTAGCAAGTCACAAACAGGTGCAGAGATGGAATAAAGGCTTTTGTTATTTCTCCTACATTGCATTAGCATAAGGATTCTTCACCATTTTGTGTCATGGACTACAGACTCTTCAGAATATTGTTTTCTTTTCTTTCTTTCTTTTTTAAAATCTTACTTTCTGTCTTAGAATCAATACTATATATTTGTTCCAAGGCAGAAGAGAAGTAAGGGCTAGCCGAGGAGGGTTAAGTACTTGCCCAGAGTCACACAGCTGGAATATATCCAAGTCCAAATTTGAACCCAGGACCTCCCATCTCCGGGCCTGGCTCTCTAGCCATTGAACCACCCAGCTGCCCCTGTTCTTAATCATTTTTATGTCATGGACTCCCCTAGAAGTTTGGTGAAGCCTATAAACTCCTCAGGTTACTAGTTTTCAAAGAATAAAATAGGATTACAATAGAAATCAATTATATTGAAATATAACTTTTTTAATGTTCCCAGCCTCCTGAAATAAAGGAAGATTAATGAAAACCTCTAAGGGGACTTGGTCGAGGGTTTGGCAGTTGTTTAGTCTCTGGAGTTGGATTCTTTATAAGTGGAACTAAGCTAATCTCAGCCAGGACCAGGTTGGCAACAGCAAGGAAGGCTGACCTGTGACTTTCCTTCTAGAGGTGTGAAGGAGACTTTTGTTTGTGCTTTTGTTTCCTGGAGGTGTTCTGTGGTTTGCCTGGAGCTTTGCTCATACACATACTCGGCTTGCCACCCTCTTCCTCCCCTTTCCCCCCCTCTGCAGTACATGTATTATATAATCCCTTGTTATTGTTGCTTTTGTAGCCAATTTTCACGGTGCTGGCCAAAGAGCCCAAGATTTCAAGGCTCAAAACGTGGGTCCAAATCTGTTTCAGTATCTTAACTGTCTATATGACCTTAAGCAAACTACCTCCTTGCTTTGGATCTCTTGGACCATCTTTAAATAAGGAGGTTAGACTAGATAAGGGGTTCTTAGCCTGAAGTCCACAGACTTGGAGAGCAGGGTGGGAACTTGGAAATTTTAATATTTTAATTTTTTAAACCCTTACTTTCTGTCTTAGAATCAATACTGTATATTGGTTCCAAGGCAGAAGAGTTATAAGGGCTGGGCAATGGGGGTTAAGTGACTTACCCAAGGTCACACAACTAGGAAGTGCCTGAGGTCAAATTTGAACCCAAGACATTCCATCTCTGGGCCTGGCTCTCAAACCACTGAGCCCCTGAAATTTTAATATTTTTAATACTTGTTTTACTATCCTTGGTTTCTTTTTCAATCCTATGTATTTTATTTTATGTATCTAAAAATGATTCTGAGAAGGATTACATTAGGTTTTTCCAGACTGCCAAAGGGATCTATGACCTCATAAAAGTTAAGAATTCTCTTGTCTTAGATGATCTCCAAGACCCCTTCCAGATCCATGGGTCTATGTTTATTTTTCTAAACACTTACCTTCTGTTTTAATATCAACTCTAAGACAGTAGAGCAGCAAGGGGGTGGGCAATGGGGGTTAAGTGACTTGTCCAGGGTCACACAGCTAGGAAGTGTGTGAGGTCAGAATGGAACCCAGGTCCTTCCAACTCCAGGCCTGGCACTCCATCCATCGTGCTACCAAGTTGCCCCCATGATTCTGTATTTCCCAGGAAAAATAGGGAGACTTCCTACGACCCTATCCCATGTCACCCTCCCCATACATATACTCCACAGCCCCTCTCTTTTCTTCCTTTTCATACTGTTCCTTACCCATCTATGATCATCTCTGTTTCTTCCTCCTCACAGAAGCCCACGGCCCCCTTCCCAGCCCTACTGACCTTTCCTTGATGTTCTTTTGGGACCACCCTCTTAGGACTCCCCATGCCCTCTAAAGCTTCCTCTGTCCTTGGTCTAATCCATCCTCTCTGCTTTTGCTTTTGAGTGAGGCAATCACTGATTACTCAGGAGTCCTTCTGGGAAGGGCTGGAGCTTTTCAACCTCTTGTCCTTCTCACCTGCTAATTACCAAGGAAGGACTTCATTATGGTCAATTACTGGCTGCATCCCTTCCTGCCCCTCACCACCCTCGGCTGGGAAGGCAGTGGCTGCCCCCTGGCTGACAGGGACAGTGGATTAGAACAGGACCTGGGATGAGGGGGACTGGGGTCACTGGGATTATTCTAGGTTACAACAACAGAATTAAGCCTCTGTCCCTGCCTAACTCCCTGGGATCCGATTAGAGGCTGCCCTCCAGCCTGTAGCTCTGGGGTCATTTGGGCTCAGAAGGTCACTGTCTTTGCCCCAACTCTTTCTTCCTCATCCCCAGGACTGAAGACAACTCTCCTTGCTAAGAGTATTCAGTCAACAAGCATTTATTCCATTAGATTCAGCAGAAGAGTCTTAAGCACCTACTATGTGCGAAGGCACTGTCCTAGGTGTTGGGCAAAGTTGAGAAACAATCCCATTGTAAAAGAGCTTTCGTTCTGGGCACTAAACCTGGCATACAAGTAAATATAGGATTAGGGTGTTCCTAGAGTCTATTTGCCCAGCCCAAGAGTTTGGGGGCACTACGAGGGAAGGAGCAGAGTGAAAGGAAATAGGAGGTAGAGAAGGAAGAAAAGCTGTATTTATTCTTTTAGAAATAAAAAAGGTCAAGGAAGAAGGGATGCAGGAGCCTGGAAATTCTGCTTAAGGATCACATGGTGCCTGTGTTCTGCCTGTTTACCTATATCAGTCCTCTTTCTACCCCACCCCACCCTTGCCTCCTTGCTTATTAGAATCCTAGATGGGGATTCAGCTCCAGGAGCACCTCCAGGAAACCTTCTCTGACTATAGCAGCTTACACTGATATTTCCTCCTCTTAGCTCTCAGAGTCTTCCTTATTTGAGCCACTTGTAGAATCACTCACTCCTAGAATGTCAGTTGCAAAAGACCTTAGAGATAATCTGGTCCACTCCCTGCATTTACAGAAGAGCAAACTGAAAAACCCAGAGAAGGAAGACAACTTGTCCAAACCCACACAGCAAAATCACAGTTGAACTGGAAGACGAACCCAGTTCTCCTGACTCCCAGTCCATGATTGAGCTAATATTTTTCATACATTACCTTGTATGATTGGCTAGCTTCTTAAAAAACTCTTACCTCCTGTCTTAGAACTAGTATTAAGTATTGATTCTAAGGCAGAAGAGTGGCAACAGCTAGGCAACTGGTTTCCATGACTTGCCTAGGGTCACACAGTGAGGAAGCCCAGATTTAAGCAAGTTTTTTTAAAACCCTTACCTTCCATCTTAAAAATCAATACCATGTATTGGTTCCAAGGCAGAAGAGTGGTAAGGGCTAGGCAATGGGGGTTAAGTGACTTGCCCAGGGTCACACAGCTAGGAAATATCTGAGGGCAAATTTAAACTCAGAACCTCCCTTCTCTAGGCCCAGCTCTCAATCTTACTGAGCCACCTACATGCCCCCTGAGCAAACTGCTTTCTTTTTATATTATGTTGTTTTTTTTTGTTTTTTTTTTTTTAAACCCTTACCTTCTGTCTTGGAGTCAATACTGAGTATTGGCTCCAAGGCAGAAGAGTGGTAAGGGTAGGCAATGGGGGTCAAGTGACTTGCCCAGGGTCACACAGCTGGGAAGTGGCTGAGGCCAGATTTGAACCTAGGACCTCCCATCTCTAAGCCTGGCTCTCAATCCACTTAGCTACCCAGCTGCCCCCTTGTTGTTTTTTAATTAATTAATTAATTTAGAGTATTTTTTCATGGCTACATAATTCATTTTCCCTCCCTCTCCCTTTTCTCTCCCCTCTCCTGGACCTGACAAGAAATTCCACTGAATTAAACATGTATTATTGCTGAGCAAACTTTTAAAGATCCTAGAGGGTAAGGGACCATCTGCAGACTTCCCCATCCCATGAATTACCTGTCACAGTGGCCTTTGCATGTGGTACCTAGTGAATGATAGATGGATCTGGGAATTCAATTATTCTGAGCCTGGTTCTATTAGTCAGAAATGAGACATGAAGGTAGGAGGAAAGAATTGCAGAGAAAGGATCTTGGGGCCAGCAGTCACCCTGGCTTTGTGGGGCTCCAGCCTCATGACTCATTATTGGGCTCCCTCCTCCTTCTCCTCCTCTCTCTAACTTTCCAGTAATAGGATTTCTTAACTGGAGTCTGTAGGAAACTCATAAAGGAGAACCACGGACAGCTACAGGGCTAATGCTTCTGCTGTGCTTTTGCTTCTTGCATCCATCCTTGCCCTTCCCTCCAAGACTGCCTGTTATTTTTCTTCACCAGCAGCTTCCTCTGAGATGGAGATGCTCCCTGAGTTTGACAGGTTCCAGGTCTCCCAGACCCAGGACAGAAGAGACCCAGGATTCCTGGCACCTTTGTCCAGTAGACCTTGCTGGCCCTTGGTGTACCTGCTAAGATAGCCCCCTCAAGAATGTAAGCTTCTTTACTGGAGGGACTATGCTTTTGCCTTTCCTTGTATCAGGATCTACACCATAGTAAGCACTTAATAAGTGTTTATCAACTAATTGCAGGGTAGAAGAAATCTGCATAGATCTGTCATCCACCTCTATTATTTTGCCTCTATAGTAACTGAGGGAGTTTGCTGAGGGAACAAGGCTCTAGGGCAGGGGTCGGCAACCTTTTTGGCCGTGAGAGCCATAAACGCCACATTTTTTAAAATGCAATTTCGTAAGAGTCGTGCAGTGCTCACAGTGTGCGCTCCTGTAACAGTGCCTGAAAAAAAATTGACTTTATGGCTCCTGCAGAAAGAACCATACGTTACCGACCCCTGCCCTAAGGGGTAGGGTGGAAGTAGGGGGTGAGGAGAAGAGGGGAAGTAAAAATAGAACACTCCCAAACTTGGAAGGGTGGGGAAGGAGGAAGACTCTGAGTAAGGGGTCTTGATCCTTGACTTTTCTCTTGCTTATCCCACTTCGTTTTTTGTTTGTTTGTTTTTTACAAAAGGATATTTTATTTTTCCACTTTTATATAATCAATTTCATATACATTTTCTAAAATTATAAGATCCAAACTGTCTCTTTCCCTCCCTTCCTTTCTCCCACTTGGAGATGGTAAACAATTTGATCTGGGCCATACATGTATTATCTTGCAAAACCCACTTCCATATTGGTCATTGTTGTAAGAACACACTCACATAAAACCCAAACCCTGAAATAAAATTATAAATACATAGATGTGAAAGATCCAAATCCATTCTATTCCAAAAGTTCTTTCTCTGGAAGTGGAAAACATTCCCCATCATAAGCCCCTCAGAATTGTTCTGGATCATTGTATTGCTAAGAGTAGCTAACTCTTTCACAATTGATCATCCCACAATATTGCTTATACTGTGAACAATGTTCTCCTGGTTCTGCTTATTTCACTCTTCATCACTTCATGTAGATCTTTCCAACTTTTTCTGAAATCATCTTGTTTATCATTTATAGAACAATAGTATTCCATCATCAACATATACCACAATCTGTTTATCCATTCTTCAATTGTTGGACATCTCCTCAATTTCCAATTCTTTGCCACCACAAAAAGAGCAGCTATAAATATTTTTGTACGAGTAGGTTCTTTCTCCTTTTTTTATTATCCATTTGGGATACAGACCCAGGAGTGGTACTACAGAATCAAAGGCTTATCCCACTTTAAAAGGAATATGGTGGGGCAGCTAGGTGGTTCGGTGGATAAAGAGCCAGACCTGGGGATGGAAGGTGTTGGGTTGTGTGACCCTGGGCAAGACATTTATCCTCCATTGCCCAGCCCTTATCACTTTTCTGTCTTGGAACCAATACCCAGTAAGCTGGAAAGTAAGAGTTTAAAAAAAAAAAAGACTAATTAGAGTGGCCTTCTCAACCTGAGCAAGTAGATGGAAGAGTAGCGTATTGGGTCTGGAGTCAGAAAGATCTGAGTTCAAATCCAACCTCAGACTCTTAATAGCTGTGTGACCCTAGGCAAGTCACCTAATCCTGTTTGCCTCTGTTTCCTCATTTGTAAAATGAGCCAGAGAAGGAAATTGCAAACTACTCTAGGATCTTTGCCAAGAAAACCCCAAATGGGTTCATGAGGAGTCAAACAGGGCAGATTAACAACGAAACTGTAGATCTCACTGTTCTGTTGTGGAGAAAGCCCTTTGTAAACCACAAAAAGCTATGCAAATATATTGTTGTTGTTGTTATTGTTATCATTAATAATGATTTTTGCTCTTACTCAAGGGAGAAATAGGAGCCAAGGAAGCTAGGTGGTACAGAGGATAGAGTGCTGGACTTTGACTCAGGAAAACCCAAATTCAAATCCAACCTTGGACACGAGCTATGTGACTGACCAAGTCACTTAACCCCTTTTGCCTGAGTAAAATGAGGATAATAGCAACGTCTACCTCCCAGGGTTGTTGGGAGGACCAAATGAGATCATACTTGTAATTCACTTAGCACAGTGCCTAGTACGTAGTAGGTACTTAATAAATCCTCTCCCTTCCTGCTTGAGGGAGCCTACAGGGCTGAGTTTCCCAGATCAGTTTCCTTACTGTGTCCCACATAAAGGTTTGGGATTTTCGCTAATGTCCTTAAGAGGGCAACATCTGGAAGTGCTCTGTGTGATCTGAGCCCTTCTAGGATTTGGGAATAGACCAGACAGCTGTCCCCAATCTTCATGGGGTTCCTACCAGCTGGAGCCCTGCCAGTTCTGATTCTGACATGGTTTTTGTACTTGTTATGGGAGGATGGGGAGCTCCATTGTGGGTGCTCCATTCTTTGGAGATTTTCCTCCCGCTCTATTCCTTGTGTGTTTTTCAAGGGCATACCAAGTTGAAATAGTGATTGCTAATGTCAGACCCCAACTTCCCTATCCTAACTTAGACATAAAGGTCAGGGTGAGGAAGGGAAAAGACGACAAGGAGAGGGTTTAATCTGATATTTTTTAAGGATTCAACTGACTTTTGCAGTATTGTGCTTTTTAAGAGAAATTCAATAAAATCTGTTGCAGAATCCTCAAGAGGTTTTGCAAGGGAGAGAAGGTTAGGGTTGGGAATAAGGAATGGATAGGAAGACTTTGGAGCAATCCAACGCAAGCATCTCATAAGTATTTTCTATGTGCCGGGCTCAGGATACAAAGAATAAATGAGGGGGGCAACTAGGTTGCACAGTGGATAGAGTATCAGGCCTAAAGTCAAGAGAACCTAGGTTCAAATCTAGCCTTAGATACTTCCTTACTGTGTGACCCTGGGAAAGTCACTTAGCCCCAGTTGCCTGGCCCTTGCCACTCTTCTATCTTAGAATTCATACTAAAACAGAAGGAAAAGAGTTTTTAAAAAAAATGAGAAAATCCCTGCCCTCAAAGAGCTTGTATCCGATACAGAGCTCATTTCCCATTCTGAATTTCTCAGAAATTAGCAGGGTGAAGAAAGAAGAAGAAGAAAAAGGAAGAGAAGAAGGAGGAGGAAAAAGAGGAGAAGAAGTAGTAGTAGTAGAAGTTGTTGTTAGCAGGGCCCAAGGGGTCAACTATTTGGAAATTTGGGGGAAACTATTTTTTTTAATTGGGAAAATAAATTTTGGAAACTATTGGGGAAACTGAGGCAAACAGGATCAAGTCAACTGCCTCTAGAGAACACTAAGGTTTCACTTAACTTAGTCAATGGTTTGAAGAGTTCTCTTCTGGAAGCTATATACAAATGGAGCCTTGAGTGTTGGCCCTGGATGTTCCTAATGAAGTGCATGCAAATTTCTAGAACTGGACAGGTGTCCCTGGTCCCCATGAATTCTGGTTTTGCATGTAGCTTGACTGACCTGCTTCTAACCCTAGAGTGAGGCCTTTCTAGAGGGGAGGTGTCACTAGGGGTAAGTGAAGAGATTTGGGGAACAGAGATCTTAGCTTTCAGATTCAGGAAATTACTAAATCCATATAAATTTAGAGTGAGTTCCATAACCACTTATTAAACACCTTCTATGAACAAGGGGTAGTCAGAGATACCAAGACATAAAGAATAGACAAGTCAATATAAAATCTAATTTATTTTTTATTTTTTTTTAAACCCTTAAATTCTGTGTATTGGTTCCAAGGCAGAAGAGTGGTAAGGGTAGGCAATGGGGATCAAGTGACTTGCCCAGGGTCACACAGCTGGGAAGTGTCTGAGGCCGGATTTGAACCTAGGACCTCCCGTCTCTAGACCTGGCTCTCAGTCCACTGAGCTACCCAGCTGCCCCCTATAAAATCTAATTTGAAGAGGCAAGGAGCACTAAATTTGGGGGTTGGGGGGAGTTCTGATAACTAGTTAGTATTGCCAGAGTTGCTGAATTTTGGCTCTGTCTTCCTTGACAACAGGGAGTTCTTAACTTGGAGTCTGGGAATAGATTTCAGAGGATCCATTAAACTAGATGGGAAAAAAAATACATCTTTATTTTGGAATGTCAACTTCCTTTGTAATCCTATGTATTTTATTTTAAACATTTAAAAAGATTTTTTTCAGAGAATGAATCTGTAGGCTTCATCAAAGGACAAGACTAAGATCACCTTCCTTAGAGAATCCAGAGGATGGTATTCTTAGAAATCCTCTCCCTGGAGTGTTAAGAGCATCATTCTCTTGGGGCTCCACCAAACTTTGAATCCTAAAGTCATAGAGCCACAGGATGTCAGAGCTGGAAGGAATCTTACAGGCCATCTTGACATAAGCTCCTCATTTTATCCAGAAGGAAGTTTAGGCCCAGAGAAGGGTGTAACTTGTCCAAGACCACACAGTGAGCAGAACTGGTACTCTAACATAGGTCTCCTGTTCCTAGTCAATGCCACTTCTATTGCATAAGATCATAAGCTTAGAAATGCAAAGGATTTCAGAATTTACCTAATCCTATGCTCTCATTTTGCATAAAAAGAAACTGAGTCCCAGAAAGGTTCAGGGATTTTGTCATGTAGGTAGTCAGAGGCATGATCTGAACCCGGAATGTGGCAGAAGTAAGAATGGAAGTCCAGGTCCACCAGGGAGTGCCTTCCTCCCTGATCCTATATCTACTGAATTCTTTAGCCCTGCAGTTATGACTTAAAGCCAACCACTCTGACCAGGGCCCCTTGTGAGAAAGGGCAGCTGCCTGTTGTCCCAGATTCTCAGGACTCTGGTTTCCAATCTAAAGTGGAGCCAGAAATGCAGCTGTCTCTCATTTTAATGCAAAAGACACATTCCTGGAAAGTCTTGCATTAATTGAATGTTGGGAATTCCATGCTAGTATAGAGTGACTCTCTAGAAATACTAGCTGAATTGAATCATACAAATAGGATTAAGAGCTGGAACAGATTGTACAAATCAGCTAATCCACAAACGGCTCCCCTCTGGGTTTTGGGGCAGGAAGTAGCCAAGCCAGGATTTGAACCCAGGTGTTCTGACTCCAAATCCAGTGCTCTCTGCTTGAATTGAAGTATAAAGAAAACCCTATTTTCAATGCACCAAAGGAATTGGATACTTAAAGGAATCCTATCCTAAACCCTTTATTTGCGGGGGAAGGGTGAGGTGGGGAATGGAAAGAGAATCTCTTTTCTTGGAAATCTGAATTTTTCAGAGGTATTTTGCTATAAGCAGTGCATATTTATATTGTTTTTTAATTCAATTTTTAAAAAAAATTTTTAATTTTAAGTATTTACAAAATTTAAACAAGGGGAAAGATCACTTATTGCATTCATTGAGAAGACCTAAATTATGTCTGAGAAAAAATGAAACTTGTCCTCTCCAAAGTTTTTTTTTTTTTTAACCCTTAACTTCTGTGTATTGGCTCCTTGGTGGAAGAGTGGTAAGGGTGGGCAATGGGGATCAAGTGACTTGCCCAGGGTCACACAGCTGGGAAGTATCTGAGGCTGGATTTGAACCTAGGACCTCCCGTCTCTAGGCCTGACTCTCAATCCACTGAGCTACCCAGCTGCCCCCACCTCTCCAAAGTTTTGCTGGGAAAACCTAGTTGCTCTTAAGTCACTTCTTTGTCCTTTGTTCCCTGGCTTTCTGATCCCTGAGACCAACTTGACTGCTCCCCTTCAAAGGGCTACTCTTTGTTCCTCCATTAAGTTGTTATTGTTTTTTCCCTCCTAGGCTCTTGACCCTCAGATTCTAGTCCTGGCTCTTCCATCTTCCTGGCTCTATGACTTTGAGCAAATCACTTCCTCTCTGGGCTCCATTTTCTACATCTTTAAAAGAAGACATTGGTCAACTAGATGGCAAAGTGGAGAGAATGTCAGGCTTGAAGCCAGGAAGACTCATCTTCCTGAATTCAAATCTGGCCTCAAGACACTTACTAGCTGTGTGACCCTAGGCAAGTCATTTCACTTTATTTATCTCAATTTCTTCATCTGTAAAATGAATTGGAGAAGGAAATGGCAAACCACTCCAGTATCTTTGCCAAGAAAACCTCAACTAGGGTCATGAAGAATCAGACATGACTGAAACAACTGAGCAATAACAACAAAAAACTAGATGATTGCCAAGGTTCTTCCCATCTGAAAACTCCTAAGATTCTCCAGAGGCAGGTTTATTTTGGAATCGATAGATGCTCTCAGTATGTATCTTCTTTTGTCCCTGAAACAAGTCCATCTGCCTTTGGAAGTATTCTAAGAATTTTTACTGCTAGTAGCTTCAGAGAAGCAGATGGCACATAATTGACAAAGAAAGGAAGAATCTGGGTTTCAAGAAAGTTATAGCTAAGATTGTCCCTGGTGTTCCTTGGAATGCAAATGGGGCTAGCTCTGCTTTTATCTTATCTTCCAGGCTTTATTATCCCCTAACAACCAAACTCTAAAAATTAAAGTACTTCTGAATAGGAAGGGATCTGGGAGGTCATTCCCATGTTGATTATTTCAAAAGCTGTGGTTCCTGGGTTCTCTTTCCCTTTAAACAAATTCCCATCCTAAGTCATCTTACATCTCTTTCTCATTCTCATTCTACCCCTCCATACTCACCAATATATAGTTTTCTTCATCATGGTTTTGATATACCACAGGTTAGCATAAGAATTTTTTTAAGCCTTTGCCTTCCATCTTAGAATTAATTCTAAGTATCAGTTCCAAGGCAGAAGATTGATAAGGACTAGGTAATTGAGGTTAAGTGACTTGCTCTGAGTCACACAGCTTGGAAGTGTCTGAGGCCAGATTTGCCCTGAATCACCTGGAATTTAGCTGCCCCAGCATAAGAAATTAAATGGGAACTTGGTGGGGAAGGGGAGTAATATAGAAGACACAGACAATACATAAAGACTAGCAGATGACATAGAAACATTTTAGAAACTCAGAAATGCATACTTAACCCAAAATTTACAAAAAAGGTACTACAAACACCCCATAAAAGACAAAGAATAAATTCATTCAGACTTGTTCTCTGATATGAAAAGAGTGCCAAATTTTTTTACTCAGATTTTCTAGATCAAGGGGACACGACTCTCCTGGTGTCCGAAATGTGGAAGGGACAGCTGTATACCATTCTTATAGGTAAATGTTTTAGGGAAATATAAAGGCAAACAAAGGTCATGGGCATATACACTTAGCACCAAAAGGAACCTCAGAGACCTTCTAGTCCAGTCCCTTCATTTATAGATGAAGGATGCCACAGCCCAGAATAGTTAACTTATCCTAAAGGTTTCTTAGCTAGTAAGCAAATGAAGGAGGAATTCAGATTCTCTGACTTCAATTCCAGTATTCTTTGGGGTGCAAAAAGTTATAAAGCCAGCCTCCCTTACATATCCCAGGAAACTATGGACTATTTTCATCTCAGTTATTCCTACTTCATTTTGGGAAAGTGATCCTAAGTTACTATTTCCCCAGAAAATCCGTTTCTGTAGGGAGGTAAAACCCTGGGTGAGGTAAAGAAGGCCCTGATCTTGAGATCCCCAATAATTCTAATCTGGGGAAATATCTACACTTTAAAGCTTAGCCCTGGTGGTGTGGACTCTACCTGGGAGTGAAACTAGAAACATCCAAAACTGTCCTTGAACTTCAGATCTTTTACTTGGTCCGTTCAGATATGATTCATGTGCTTCCCTGCAGGGTCAACTTCCCACAGTTTACAGAGTCCAAATTCCTCCTCAATCTGGCCCCAGTCTATTTCTCCCAATTTGGTTCCCCCTATTCCCCTGGGTGACCCCTCTTTTCAATCTGGGACAGTCTCCTTATTTTCCCTAATACTCTTGGACCTTCCCTAACTCCATCTTCTACCCTGGAAGCTTTTGTGCCTGGACCCCCTTTTCCTCCCTACCATCTACCTTTCTAAATCCTCCCATTCTTCAAGACCCAGATCAAATCCTATGTTTTCCATAAAGACCAATTAGTCTAGAGCACAGTAATTAATAGGATTACAGTCCTTTGAGATGGAAAAAAAATCTTAGTAAGGATCTAGTCCAAACCCTTCATTTGACAGGTAAGCCTTCATTCGACAAACATTTATTAAATGCCTCTTATGTGTAAGGCAGTGTGCTAGCCACCGGAAGGAGGAGAGTACAAAGATGAAAAAGATAACTGGATTGTAAACTAGAGAATTGGAACCATGTGTTGTCTTTGTTTCCTCTTGTACATAATAACTGCTTAATAGGTATTTTTAAGATTCTTCATTGCTAGAGATAGGATTTCTGATTTAAGAAGCCTGGGAGGAGAGGCGGCATGTGGCATATTAGTGGATAAGGTCTGGGATGGAATCCTATCTCAACAAGTCCCTTCGCCTCTCTAGATCTCAATTTCCAATACTGTAAAATAAGGGGGCTGGATTTGATGACTCCGAGGACCTTTCTAGATCTAATTCTAGGAGTAGCATTCAAGGATTAAGAGTAGCTCTCTTCCCTCCTTAGAGCATTCTAGAACATTGATTGTCTATTCTACTTTCTGATCTCTTAGCTTGGACAACCTTGTTATCTTTTCCTGAAGGTGTCTTCTCCCCAGCTAGAAGATGAGCTCCTTGAGGGCAGGGATGGTGCCTATGCTTTTTAGAACCTATACTTTTGTCCCTAGTGCAATCCTTTGTATGTATTAAACCCCAGATATTTGTTTATTGTTCATGTCCAGCCTCTCCCTTCTTGTCTATGAAAAGAGGGTGAGAGTCTAAAGACCTCCATCTCAGAATCTAACATGCCTCTCCCACCCCTCCATGATGCCATGGACTTGATGGTGTTGTGGAGAGATTACAGGATTTAGTGGGTTTGGACCATGGCCTGGGTTGGGGCTCTGATTTTGTCACTTAATCCTTCTATTAATTTATTTTTTAAAATATTTATTGATATTTTTAGCCACTATAGTTTCCCCCATTGTTCTCCCCATCTCTTCCCAAAGGATCATTCCCTATGACAATAGCATTTTTTAGAGACAAAAAACAAGAGAGGAAGAAAAGAGGTGTTTTTAAAGGTATTTGTGTACAGAAGAACAAAGTAGAGTATGACAAAGAGGGAAAGAAGATCCAGAAAAAAGTGATCTAGGAAAATGTGAGATGTAAGTGAGCTGGTAGGAGCCAGGGAAGAAGGGGGTTCAACTTCATCTTCAGGGAAGGTCAACATTGAAAAAAAGAGGGGATAGCTAGGTGGTTCAGTGGATTAAAAGCCAGGACTAGAGATGGGAGGTCCTGGGTTCAAATTTGGCCTCAGACACTTCATGGCTGGGGGTCCCTAGGAAAGTTACTTAATTCCTGTGATCTCTCCCTTACCACTCTTCTGTCTTGAAACCCATACACAGTGTTGATTCTAAGACAGAAGGTACAGGTTTTTGTTTTTGTCTTTTAATTTAAATAAGAGAAAGATTCTGGAAAGGGAAGATGGGAGTGTGTTCCAGGCTGTGGTTTGGGGATAAATTTTTAACAACTGGCTCTCCCTATACTCACACATACCCAAAATTGCATGCAGGACACACTTTTAAGTTTGATCTAAACTATTAACATCTATTCACCCCTTTCTTAAGTTTAGACAATCAACAAAACAATAATTACCCTGTGTGTAATTAGAATCTGCTCCCCAGGACTCCAATTCCCAGCATCCACTTTCATTCTCACCATAGGTCCTTATGTTTTGGAGATAAAGTTTTGTGTGTGACCCCGCCTCTGGCTCTTTTTTTGCTCCAATGCGGCTGGGAAAACTTTTCTTTACTCAGGTTTTTTACTTTTGTGCTTTTATTTCTTTCACTTCAAGTGATTATTAATAAATCTTATAAAATATAATTCTTGGAGTTATTGGATATTAATTTTAATCTTACACCTGATTTATAGCACTTGGTGGTTTTGGATGTATAAATGTTCCCACTAAAAATTTAACAATCAGGTCTCCCCAGGCATTTTGAGCTAACTCCAGCACACCCCTCATAAGCCTGCATAGAGGATTTTCCTGAGGAAAAAAAAATCTAGATTAACTACTCAGTTTAGGGAATAAGTCATACTGAGCAGCCAAATTTTCCCAGGAACTGGGGATGAAGCCAAAATATTTTGTTTCTATTCTTGTTGAGAATTTTTCTAGGAAAACTTTGCTAGTATATCTACTGCCCCATCTTTCTTAGTGCTGGAGCTAAGGCATGAAATTTTCCTTTGGTGACCCAGAATCTCTCCAAGACAGTAGAAAGGGCCCTGGGATGAGATTTCAGTCCAGGCTCTGCTGCTTACAAGCGTGACCTTAGGTCAGTGACTCGGAGCCTCCGTCTCTTGGCTAGCTGATGGGGGAAGGTGGTCATTAGCTTCATTATAACATGGGAAGGCTGGTATTTTGGGACACTAATACTTAGGTAATATATGTGTTGGGGATAAACACATTTGCATGAAAGTAAGGTTTGGATTCTAAGTAGGGCAGGGTCTGAGAGGCCAGGAAGGAGGAGGAGGATCTCATCTTATCAATCCCAGCTAGAAATTCAAGCACTTGAGAAAAAACCTTGTTTTTCTCTCTCTTTAGGAGATAAGCTTTGGCTGGGAAGCTGGGCTGAGTGTTTGGCTTTGCCTGCCGAAGAGCACTTATAGGTTTGAGAGGGAAGATCTAGAGGACTAAGAAGAGGGAATCTAGTCGAGGAGGGCCCGGTTATAGGTTTCATTAGACTGTAACATCCCTAAAAGTTGAAGTGGAGAACACGTAGGGCAACTGGCCAGGATTGGAGCTGTTATGAGCAGAGTGAGCAGAGTTTCAGCCCAGGCAGGAGGAGGGAAGCCGATCTTCAGAGAGCCTGATAGACTTGGAGTTTGGGGCATTGAGTTTGCTGCCTCTGGTGGCTGTCTAAAGCAGTTTTAGAGAGGCTAAAGGGGGCCTGGGGCTATAAGGGTAAGTGGGAAGAGGTGGCTAGCCCTAGTTCTGGAACTCAGGGACCCAAGTTCAAATCCAGACTCTGCCCCTTGCTACCTTTATGTTGTTCAGTCTTTTCAGTCATATCCAACCCCATTGTGACTCCATTTGGGGTTTTCTTGGCAAAAATACTGGAGTAGAAAGAAAAAAGAAAGAAAAAATACTGGAGTGGTTTGCCAATTCCTTCTCAAGTTCATTTTATAGATGAGGAAACTGAGGCAAATGGGGTTAAGTGGCTTGTCCAAGGTCCTACAGCTAGTAAATGTCTGAGATCAGAGTTTAACTCAGGTCCATCATTCTATCCACTTGGCCACGTATCTGCCCTAAAAGACATGTTATTATTCAGTCATGTCTGATTCTTTGTGACCCTGCGGTCACACAACATGCCAGTACTATCTATGGACTTTTCTTGGCAAAGATACTGGAGCGGTTTGCCAGTTTCTTCTCTAGTAGATTAAGAGACTTGCCCAGGGTCACACAGTTAGTGTCTGATGTGAGATTTGAACTCAGGTTTTCTAGTTTCCAGACCCAGCACTCTAGCTCTATCCACCCAACCCATGAAGCTACCTTTGTGGCTTTGAGCAAAAGACTTCCCTGAACTTCAATTTTTTCATCTGTAAAATGGTAAGACTGAACTAAATGGCCTTCCTGTACTATATCCTCCTCTATACCGTCAGACACTACGTTTAGGCTGTAAGGAAAGAATTACAAAAGGGACCCAATCCCTTCCCTGGAGGGTTCAGATCCCGCCTCTGACTTACTATCTATGTAAATATTGAAAAATGGGAATAACAGTAGCCCCCCACAGGCATTAGGTGATTGTGGTGTGAGATAATGTATGTGTAAAACCCTTTGTAAAATTTTTAATTCTATTGTAAATTTGAGCTGTTATCTTTAAAAACAAAAATTAACAATAAGACATTTTCTTAAAAAATGTTTAAAGAAAAAAAAAAACAACTGGCTCAGACCAGCTTCACCCCAACCTTCTCAATTCATTTAAACAGTCATGTGCACGCCTGATCTTTCTTCTCTTACCTTTCAAGGCTGTTATGTAAGATGATATGATATTGTCTGAGTCAAATCTGCAGCTACCGTGGGACTTTTATTTGCCTGAGGAGGATATGAAAACTTAGTGGGTTCGTATCAAAATGGGGTGCCCAGAAGTCTTTGATCTTCTAGCTCATCGCCTCCCTGTCCTTTATCTCCTCCAGATGGAATTTATTATGGAGACAATCAGTTTAATACAGTGAGTGAGTCAGGAACTGCCACCCTCAAGCCTCGGCCAAGAGTCCGCCCCTTGTTAACCTTCTTACCCCTGGTGAGTATGGAGTTCCAGCCTGCTGGGTTGTGGGCTGGCAGAGGGAGGCACCAGGCCTGCCGGACAGAGGCTGAGTGGGGGGGAGGGAGGGAGCCACGTGGCTTCGGTTGCAGGTCCCTCCTCCCCTCCAGTCTCATGAGGTCATCTTTGTCCTGGGTGACATTACCAGAGGAGGACTCGGTCTCTCCACCCCAGACAACAGTCCCTAACCATGAGGAAGTGGGCAACTGGCCACCTGGACTTCTGGGTGGTCAGGCCAACAGCATTTCTATGTGCCGGGCACTGAAAAGCAAAACAAAAATCCTATGGTACTGAGACAAGGAGGAGGGGTCAAAATGGATCTGGAGTTTGATATGTGCACTGGAGATGGGGTTGGGTGGGGGCTTGAGCACTGTGGTGGTAAATGGATATTTTGTGAACTTGAGTTTACATTAAATCAATGACTTCTATAGTTTAGAAAGGTTTTCTTATTTAATTTTCCTTCTTTCGACATATTTGAGAGATGTACTTTACCCTTACTCCTTTACCCCCTTCCCCTATCCAAAAAAAGATCATCACTGGATAACATCTATGAGAATTTCTAACTCAAGACTCACCTCTTATGTCTTGAATTTTTTCCCATGTGTACGGAGTTTTGTATATGTGTAATTTTTTTTTTACATTTTTTTTAAACCCTTGTACTTCAGTGTATTGTCTCATAGGTGGAAGATTGGTAAGGGTGGGCAATGGGGGTCAAGTGACTTGCCCAGGGTCACACAGCTGGGAAGTGGCTGAGGCCCGGTTTGAACCTAGGACCTCCTGTCTCTAGGCCTGACTCTCACTCCACTGAGCTACCCAGCTGCCCCTATATGTGTAAATTTTTACATTGTAGTGTTTTGCAGTTTATGACATTTCATAAGATACACAGTGTAGGTACAGGGTAGAAAAGTACAAAGTGGGGTTAACCACAGGTTTCAGGGAAATTACCTCTGTTAAGGCAAAGCCCCTGAGGTTCATATTTTGAAAACATATAGTTACATTCATATTAATACTTGTTAATGCTATCCTTAGAGAGGGAGGGGAGAGATCCAGATATTAAATTTTCATCGAAAGCAAAACTGTATTGATCAAAATGTCAAAATCTTCCCTTCTGTATCAGTTGGAAATTAAAGTTATAACCAACTCAAATTTTTGCATAGGAAATATTGGTATAGGAAACATCTTATCTCCCCTATTCTTAAAGGTTTTGTGCCTTATCTTTTTTTTTTTACCCTCTGGGCAAACTGTGTAGGTTTTGATGAAATAAATGTGTTTTGGATGATTGTTAGTCAATAAGCATTTGTTAAGTGCCTAACAATGTCCCAGGCACTATGCTAAGAGCTGGGGATACAAAAGAAAGACTAAGGACAATCCCAGCCCTTCCAGAGCCCATAATCTAATGGGGAAATAACGTGCCAAAAAATATGTATGAACAAGCTATGTACAGGTTAAAGAGGAAATAATCAACAGAGGAATGGCACTAAAATTAAGATGGATTGGAGGGGCAGCAAGGTGTTTCAGTGGTTAGAGTGCCAGGTCTAGAGAGTTTCAAATCTGGCCTCAGACACTTCCTTGCTGTGTGACCTTGGGCAAATCAGATTACTGGGAAAGATTTCCTAAAGGTGAGATTTTTAGCTAGGAAAGCCAGGGAAGCCAGTAGGCAGAGATGAAGAAGGAGAGCATCCTAGGCATGATGGGCAGGGATGGGAGAGAACCAGAGAAAATGCCCAGCTTCTGAAGGCATTTAGATTTTTGGTAGGAAGGAGAATAAATCTGGAAGTTGCTTCCATGCTGGTGGTGGTCACTTCCCAGGGTGGGCCAGGCCCTAGGAGCTATATTGATGACTAGTATTGATTCCAAAAGACTTGGGACAGGGCTGATTCCCATCTTCCCTGCTCAGCCTTCCACTTGGGTCTAACCCAAGTCAGTGGTTGTATGTAGTTGATGAGTGAGTCACTCTTGTGAAGCTATAGAGGCTCCTGGCAGAGATTACTACTTAACCTAGTTCGAAGGCTAGGTCTAGAGTCCTAAAGTATTGACTCTATGGGAAAAAATGCTTCTTTAAGGATATTCCCATTGCTGGGAGACAGAAAGGATTAGCTTGGATCTTCCTTAGGGAAACAGGCACCAGAAACAAATTCTACCAGGCACCCATCCAACATCCTTCCCCAAAACTTTTGCCCAGGTGACAAATCTGATTATGACAATATATATCAAGGACCCTTTTGAAGAGTCACAAAGAGGAAAAGAGGAAAGGAAGTGTTGGAGACTGGCTTTGGAGTCAAAGGATCTGGATTCAAATATTGCCTTTGGGGGTAGCTAGGTGGCTCAGGGGATAGAGAACCAGTCCTGGAGTCAGGAGGACCTAAGTTCAAATATGGTCTCAGATACTTCCTAGCTGTGTGACTCAGAGCAAGTCACTTAACTTCAGTTGCTTATCCCTTACCGTTCTGTTTATTCTAAGACAGAATATAAGGATTTTTAAAAATCCTGCCTCTTGGAGTAGCTAGGTGGCTCAGTGGATAAAGTGCCAGACGTAGAGACCTGAGAGCCTGGGTTCCATCCTGGTCTCAGACACTTCCTGGCTGTGTGACCCTGGGCAAGTCACTTAATCCCAATTGCCTGGCTTTTGGATACTTGTATCAATTCTAAGACAGAAGGTAAGGGTTAAAAAAAAAAGTTCTGCCTCTGACACTGTCATCTCGAGGAATGCACTTTGCCTCCCTGAGGCAGTTTCTCCATCTGTAAAAATGACAGGGTTGGACTGGATGGCCTCTGACATCCTTTCTGCCTCTAGATCTATGATCCTGCGTGTAATATAGGAGGAATATTCAGTGACAGTCCCAATCCCATGGGGGTAAAGAAAGTGTCTGAGATGACTATATATAAACCTTAAGTTTTATTTTAAGCAGCTTGTAAGAGCTATCTCTTTCTTCCTCTTGTGATTCTCTACTCAGCTTCATAGTCTCTTATCCACTGAAAACCCATCATCTCCTTCCCTGTCCACAGATCCAGCATCCCCCAAAGACAGTTCTGCTGCCCCTTCCAACTCTAACTCCTACGAATGTCTTCTTCTCATCCTTCTAGTCAGGCAGTGGGCAGTGAGGAAGGTACCTACCACACACACACACACACACACACACACACACACACACACACACACACATGTACCCCTGTCAAGGCATTTTAGTCCTCTTTCATTGCCTCGGGCTGAGGGCGGGCAGAGTAACTGGATCGATGCCCAGGGCCCTGCCTACTTGCTTACTTGGAAATTGACACCAAGTTGGCAGTGCCAGTTGTGCAGCACGGTTCTCACACTCACTAGAAACCTCCCGAAGGCTTCTCTGGCATGGGATGGGAGGGGAGAAGAGAAAAGAGGGCTTCATCCAGGACATAAAAGGAGGGAAAAGGGGTTGAGTTGATACCAAAAAACATGTGGGATAATTAGTATGTTGGGTTGGGTGGAAGGAGACATCTCTTTCACTGGAGACTGTCCCCAGTGGAACAGTCCTCCTTCCTCTTCTCTGGATACACAGCAGTGCTTTTTCCAACAAACAAGGAGAAAGCGGGGCAGAATGAACTTTAGAGGAAGGAAGAATCTGGCAATAAGGAGATGAGCCTTCTTCCCAGCCATCTTCCCCCTCCCCTCTAAAGTTTTGTTTTTTTCCATTTGAAATGGGGACAGGAAGAGTGAGACTCATGATGCTGAGGGCAGCCATGGAAAAGTTGTTCCTTAACCAGCCTTAGCCAAGGAACTGAGGTGTTTTAGCAGTTGAGATGGTTCTGAGAATTCCTCTGTAGGTCATACCCTTGAGCAAGTCACCTCTTTCTAGGCTTCGTTTTCCTATGAACTTTAAGGACTCCTTCAGCTCTAAATCTATGCTCCTATGAACTTCAGGGCAAGAAGTCTAGAATTCGCTGTACCTTTCTGTACCCCATCTTCCAACTGGGAACTTCTTAGTATAAGTAGGAGAAATATTCCTGGAAGTGAGCCAACAAATTGGGGATGAGCATATACTATCCTCCGACAGGGGTTCCCTCTTGACTTTTCCAGATCCAGACCAAACCATCCCTAAAGGAGGTATATAGGTAAGGTATATAGGTAAAAATGTAATACCAATGTGATATAAGGAACTGGCCAGACAGGTCTTTGGTGCCTGAGGCAATGAGAGCACTTCAGTCACCCCACCCTCTCTGAGTCAGTCTGGGTAATAGTTTAGGGGGGGCTTGGTTGTGCCCCGAAGGTGTCACTCTGATCACCCCATCCACCCCCAAACCATTATCTCTACTTTATGGCCACTGGAATGGGGAGCCCAGAATCAGATGGAGTCCCACTGCACCCAGCGTACTTCATTTCTTAATAGATTTTTATTTAACCTTTTGTTTTTATATCGCCTAGATTTGTCCCTGAATCCCTTCCTCTTCCTTTCCCCAAAGTCATCTCTTATAACAAAGAATTAAGAAGGAAAAGGAAGTAGAGAGGGGAAATTAGCAAAATTTATTAATCTATTAGAAAATAAAATCGGGTGTCAAAGGCACTGTTGTGCCACCACCCCAGTCCCTACCACCCTGCCGTTCCTTCTGCAGAGGAGTGGGAGGAAATGTCTTATATCTCTTCTTTGGGGCTAAGCTTCATAATCATTTGCCCAGACTGCTGGAGTTGGGTAGAGGGGAGGTGGGTGGCAATCTTGACTCTGGTTGGTTAATGTAGTCGATATGATCTGGAGTGAGAGTAGAGTGAGGGAACCCTAGGCCTGGGGGCAGGAACACAGGGTTTCCCTATAAATTTTTTCTAGGAGGGAGCTATCTGCTCCCAAGTTCACCTCCCCAGATAGGTAGCTGTTTCCTGGGGTCATGGCTCTGCAAGAAAGAAATTATATCCAGAGTCATTCTGGTAAATGTTTAACAACCAGCACTCTGGCAGAAAAAAAAGATAAGCATACACACACTTTTCAGAATAATCTACATCTTAACATTTTCTCTATCACTTTCTTAAGTCTAGACAAGCAACAAAAACAAATCAAGCCTTAATTTGTAGCATTTTCTGGTTTCAGATGCATATAAATGCTTACAATAAAAATGTAACAATTGATTCTTTTCTGGCTCCAGCACATCCTTGGTTATGTTCCATTTCTGATCAGCCTGGTTTTTCTTCCTCCTTCTATCTGGTAGTCCTTAGAGAAAAAAAGAGACAGAGAGAAGATAGGAACCAGAATCCTCTGATGAAAAAAAAATTGAGGAAAGGGGATGATCTAGTTTGGAAAAGTTTGAGATAAAATGTGGCTGATTAAATCTGGGATTACAATTGTGATCTCAGACAAGGAAACAATTAAAAACAGACTTGGCTCAAAAGATAAAAAGGAAACTGCATTTTGCTTAAAGGCACAATAGACAATTAATATCAGTACTTAGATGTACACTGAATGACATAGCATCTAAATACTTAAAGGAAAAGTTCATTGAATTACAGAAAAAATAGATTACAAATCTATAAAAGTGAGGGGCCTCAATGTTCTCCCTCTCAGACCTAGATGAACCTAACCAAAACAATATAAACAAGACAAGTTAAAGATCTGAATAAATTTTTAGAAAAAGCAGACATTGGGGGCAGCTGGGTAGCTCAGTGGAGTGAGAGTCAGGCCTAGAGACAGGAGGTCCTGGGTTCAAACCCGGCCTCAGACACTTCCCAGCTGTGTGACCCTGGGCAAGTCACTTGACCCCCATTGCCCACCCTTACCACTCTTCCACCTATGAGACAATACACCGAAGTACAAGGATTTAAAAAAAAAAAGAAAAGAAAAGAAAAAGCAGACATGCTAGACCTATGGAGATTACTGAATGGAAACAGAAAATATACTTCTTTCTCCTTTATAAAAAATGGCTATATGCTAGGGCATTAAAAAAAACATACACACACATGTGCAGGAAAGCAAAATATAGTGTATTGGCAGCAGAGATGTTATTTAGCATAGAGAAATGTCTTTTATTTGCTTTCCATGGGCCCTGGACTTCTTAATTCTGCCCCCTCCTCCAATTTGACATCCCCTCATCAGGTGATATTAACCCAGACTGGGAAAACAATGATTCTTTTTTTCCATCCAGCAGTGATGAAAAGCCTTGCATTCAGTGCTTGGTTTGGAGAAAGGGTAGGAATAAACTCTGATATCTATAGTCTTCACTTAAACAGTTAGATGATGTAGCAGATAGAGAGCTGAACCTAGAGACAGGAAGACCTGAGTTCAAATCCAGCCTCAGAAACTGTATGACTGGTCAAGTCACTTATTTTCTGTCTGCTTCAATTTCCTTAATTGTAAAACTGTTAAAAAAAAAAAAAAACCTCCCAGAGTTGTTATGAGAATCAAATGAGATATTTGTAAAGCATTTAGCATAGTACTGGGATACAGTGGACACTTAATAAATGCTTGTTCTGGAGCAGCTAAGTAGTTCAGTGGATAGAGAGACAAGCCTAGAAGACAGGAGGTCCTGGGTTCAAAACTGGTCTCAGATACCTCCTAGCTATGTGACCCTGGGCAAGTCACTTAACCCCCATTGCCTAGCCCAATGATGGGCAAACTTTTTAAAGAGGGGGCCAAAGGAAAGGAAATGTTCATCTGTCAGTCTGTTTCTAAGGCAACTCTTTCAAAGTTTCATTGTAGTGTATCCTACTCATTGTATTTGTCAGATTAGGAATAATGTCCGTGGGTGGATAGGACATTTCATGGGACTGCATCTGGCCCTCAGGCAGTAGTTTGCCCATCACTGGCCTAGCCCTTACCACTGCTCTACCTTGGAACATATATTTAATATTGATTCAAAGACAGAAGGTAAGGGTTTTTGTTTGTTTTGTTTTTTTAAACTTGTTCCCATCATTTCCTCTTTTGGGGGATATGCTTATTTCCAGGTCAAATGAACTATGTCAGGGGATAGATGGAAACTTTTCAGTTCAAGACTCTTTCCCCTCTGTTCCTCCATCTCCCAGGCCAGAGCAGGGAAGTCATTCCTCCCTCTGGTTCCTGGATGGGTGGCACAGGACAGGGTACCTGAGGGTGTGGAACCTGATGGAAGGAGCAACTGTGGTTGTAATGTCCAGCCAAACCTCTACCTACCAACCAATCTCTGAGCCTGAAGGGCCAGGGCTTGGCTGGGTAAGGAATTCTAAGCATGAAGATCTGTGTGTGCACAATACCAAGCCCTGGGTGCGGGGAGAGGGTATCCAAGAACAAAGAGCTTTGTGAAAGTGTCTAAAGGAACACATGGCCCAAGGACAGAGGTGAGGAAGCCTGGCTCATTCAATAGACAGAATTCCTAGGGCAAGCCCTCCATCTTCCTTCCCTCTAGGGCAAGATTCTTAAACTTCTAATATCTCTGAAAAGGAAACTAGAGTTCATCAGCCTGCCAAAGGGATCTAGCACCCTAAAAGAAATAAAGAACCTTTGGAGTCTAGGGGTAACAAAGAATAATAGTATGAATTCTCCTCCACCCTTAGGAACAGTGTGGTTGGGTTAAGCATTTGCTATGTACCAGGCACTGTGCTAAGCACTTTAGAGATAAAGAAAATAAAAAAATAAGCCTGCCCAAAAGGAGTTCTCCTTCTAATAGGGCAGATAGCCTGTAAACAACTACATATGTACATTCAAGATATACACATTGGTGGTAATCTCAGAGGAAAAGCAGTAGCACTGAGGGAGCCCTAGAAAGATTTCTTACAGAAGATGAGATTTTCACTGAGATTTGAAGGAACCTAGAAGAATATTCTGGGGTGAGGGACAGCCAGTGAGAGGCACAGAGTAAAGAGGTGGATAGACAGATGCAAGGCACATTTAGTGGAATATTTAAAAAGAGCTCTCCATTTGGATTTAGAGGGCTAGGGTTTGAATTCCAGCCCTGTTACTATGGAACCTTAGGGAAATCACTTAATCTCCTTGAACCCCTTTTATCCCCAGAGGGGATGGTATTATTGGCTAACTTCTAATATTCCCTTTTGTTCCAAAGTCTATGAGTGAGAACCCATCAATTCTCATAAGTTTACTTATTTCTTTGCAGATAACAATCATAGCAATTATATAACACTTTAAAGTTTGGGAAGCACTTTATAAATATCTCACTTTATCCTCACAACTCTGGGAGGTAGGCATTATTATCCCCATTTTACAGTGGAAGAAACTGAGATAGCTGAGGTTGTGACTTGCCCAAGAACAAATAGCTAGTAAGTGAGGCTGGATTTGAACTCATCTTCCTGATTCCAGGTTGAGTGCTCTGAAGGGTAGGAAGGAACTCTGATATCTATAGTCTTCACTTAAATACTTAAGTGATGTAGCAGATAGAGAGTTGAACCTAGAGACAGGAAGACCTGAATTCAAATCCAGCCTCAGAAATTATATGACTCTGGGCAAGTCACTTAACCTTAACCTCCCAGAGGATGAATTCTAAATTTGTATTTCTATCCTTAATCTTTCTCCTCAGCTCTGATTCCATATTGACAGCTTCCTGCTGGACATCTATCCAGATGTCTCTTAGATGTATTAAACATGTTATATTCTTTCCTTCTCCCTCCAAAACTCCCTGTTTATTTCATGTGTTTTTTGTTATTCACTTGTGTCCAACTGTTTGTGACCCATTTGGGGTTTTCTTCACAAAGATACTAGAATAGTTTGCCATTTCCTTCTCCAGCTCATTTTACAGATGAAGAAACTGAGGCAAACGGTGACATGACTTGCCTAGAATCCACAGCTAGTAAGTATCTAAGGCCAGATTTGAACTTAGATCTTCCTGACTCCAGGTTCAATGCTCTTTCTACTGTACCACCTAGGGTGTAGTTGTCCAGGTTTGCAATTCGCATTAACTTTGACTCTTCTCCCCATCCAGTCAGTTGCCAAGTATAATAAATTCTGACTCTACAACATCTTTCATCAGTTGCCTTCTTTCTCTTTCTATAGCCACCCCTCTGGTGCAGACCCTCATTATCTATTGCTTGAGCTCTTTCAGTGACATCCTAATAGATCTTCCAGCCTCTGGTCTCTCCCCTTTCCAGTCCAGCCTCCACACAGTTGCCAAAATCATCTTCCAAAGCAGCTTCTTCCCACATCATCTCCCTGTCCATAAACTTTCAGAGACTCCAACTATTGCCTCCAGGTTGTTTTTTTTTTTTAATTCAAAAAAATGTATTTAATTGATTTAGAATATTTTCCCATGGTTACATGATTCATGCTTTTTCCCTCCCCTCGTCCCACCTCCCTCCCATAGCCAATGAGCAGTTCCATTGGGTTTTACATGTGTCATTGATCAAGACCTATTTCCATATTATTAATATTTGCATTAGGGTGATCGCTTAGAGTCTATATCCCCAATCATATCCCCATTGACTCATGTGATCAAGCAGTTGTTTTTCTTCTGTGTTTCTGCTCCCATAGTTCTTCCTCTGAATGTGGATAGTGTTCTTTCTCATGGGTCCCTCAGAATTTTCTTGGATCATTGCATTGCTGCTAGTAGAGAAGTCCATTACATTCGATTGTGACACAGTGTATCAGTCTCTGTGTACAATGTTCTCCTGGTTCTGCTCCTTTCACTCTGCATCAATTCCCGGAGGTTGTTCCAGTTCACATGGAATTCCTCCAGTTCATTATTCCTTTGAGCACAATAGTATCCCATCACCAACAGATACCACAATTTGTTCAGCCATTCCCCAATCGAAGGACATCCCCTCATTTTCCATTTTTTTGCCACCACAAGGAGTGCAACTATAAATATTTTTGTACAAGTCTTTTTCCTTATTATCTCTTTGGGATATAAACCCATATTGCCTCCAGGTTAAAAGGCAAACTCCATACATTTTAGCCCTTTATGGTCAGGCTTAGGCTGCCTTTCCGAGACTGTTATATGATACTTCCCTCCAGAGTCTCCAGGTGTCAGCCAAACTGGCCTCCTTAGAGCTCCCTGCACCTTGGCATTTTTCCTCCATCCTTTTCATGGGCTGTTCCACATGCGTGGAATACCTTCCTTCCTTCCTTGTAGTCAGTTCCTAGAATCAGTAGTTTCCTTTAAAACCCAGCCCAGATAAAACTTCCTACTCTTAAGCTTTTCCTAACCCTCTCAATTAGAATTCTCTGCCTCCTAAATTATCTTATCTTTGCTCCTCAGTGTAGGGGTTGGATATATCTGAAACTGAGCTCCTTGTGACTAGAGTTTTAAAAAAAACCCTTACCTTCTGTCTTAGAATCAATACTGCATATTAGTTCCAAGGCAGAAGAGTAAGCGATAAGGGCTAGGTAATGGGGGTTCAGTGACTTGCCCAAGGTCACACAGCTAGGAAGCGTCTGAGGCCAGATTTGAACTCAGGAGACCCCTCCCCATCCCTGTCTCCAGACCTGGCTCTCTATCCACTGAATTCCTTACCTGCCCCAAAGAAGATATTTTTAATTTGCTTTTTTTGTATCTCCAGCACCCAGCATGCCCAACATTGTTTTTCTTCAGTCATGTCTGACTCTTCATGACCACATCTGGGGTTTTCTTGGCAAAGATACTGGAGTAGTTTGCCATTTCCTTGTCCAGCTCATTTACAGATGACTTTTTGGACTCTTTCAGTGACATCCTAATAAATCTTTTAGCCTTTGGTCTCTCCCCTTTCCAGTCCAGCCTCCACACAGTTGCCAAAATAATTTTCCCAAAGCAAACTTCTGGCCATATCATTTCCCTATTCATAAACTTTCAGAGACTCAAACTATGATGAGGAAACTGAGGCCAGCAGGGTGAAGAGACTTGCCCAAAGTTACCCAGCCAGGAAGTGTCTGAGGCCAGATTTGAATGCAGGAAGAGGATTCTTCCTGACTTCAAGCCCCACACTATTCACTTATCACCCAGCTGCCCCTCCTTGCACATAGCCCTGACTTAGTAAATACTTGAAGAACTGAAATTGGAGAAAGGGAAGGAAGAAGAGAAGATGTATATAGCTGGGAGTAGGGGAGGAGAAGAAGTTTAGGGGCAGATGAATTCTGGATTTTGACTCTGACCTGAGACTTTAAGAGAAAGGTTCTGAGCCTCATCACTTAAGTCATTTATTTATATATTTTTAAAACCCTTACCTTCCATCTTGGAATCAATACTGTGTGTTGGTTCCAAGGCAGAAGAATGGTAAGGGCTAGGCAATGGGGGTCAAGTGACTTGCCCAGGATCACACAGCTAGGAAGTGTCTGAGGCCAGATTTAAACCCAGGACCTCCCATCTCTGGGCATGGCTCTCAATCCACTGAGCCACCTAGCTGCCCCCACTTAAGTCATTTAGATAACAAGAAGTGTACACTTACAGCATGAACCAATGTACAGTGAAATAAACAGAGGGATTACAGAGAGATTCCTATCAGGTTTCACCCTATCAGGTTCTGTCACCCCTTTAAGAGACTAAGAAAAAGGACAAAATGTATGGGGGCTCAGAATATTATTGTCTCCTCTTCTCTAGGCAGAACGCAGGCTATGCTCCAGGGCTAACAAATTAATTGCATTCTAGACTACTTGTGCCTTATTTTCAAAAAGGGGATTTAAAGAAATGGGATGGGCAGGGTGTGGGGCCCACTTACATGTGTGGAGTTGTATGTCTACCCACCCACACTCCATGAATGGACTGTGGCCTCTTTGAGCCAGTCCTAATGCCACTGGTATGATCTAATGGAATGAACCCTGGACTTAGAGCCTGTTTGATATTTCTGACTGCTTTGTACTCTTTGGCAAGCAACCTCCAATATTTATTCTCTTTGCAACCTTGAGAAAATCACCTAATTTCTCTGTATCTCTGTTCCCTCATCTGTAAAAATAAGGGGTTGGATTATGGCTGTGGAGATTCTTTTTGGACTCTCATTCTTTGTTCCTTCTTGGAACTTTAACACCTCCATCTACAAAATGAGGGGATGAGATGATACATTTTCTGATGGCCCTAGAAGGGACTTCAGAGGCTATAGTCCACCTTTTTCATTTTAAAGCTGAGAAAACTGAAAGCCTAGAGAGGTTAACCTGACTTGCCCAAAGTCCCACTGGATGTTATCAGGGGTGGGATTTGACCTTGGGTTCCCTGACTTCAGAGCCAGTATTTTTCCCACTGTACCATACTGCCTTTTGTTGGACGGTATGAGGTGTTCAGGGAGGACCAGCACCTCTGGAAAGAGAGCTTGCTTAGCCCTTTTCAGGACTGCTCGTCTACCTTTAGTGTTCACCTGTCACTCAACTCTCACATGTGACTCCAAGAAGCTGTAGCATAGGCAGCGACCACACCTCACTAAAACATTTCTCAGCAGATGAAGTAAATAAACCAGGTTGAAGGTAAATGACAATCCTCAAACCTGTCAGGGACTTAGGGGGATATCCACCCTGGCGGAATAGGTAGATGATAATAATTTGTTCCAACAGTCATGAAGGTGGCTGAAGGAATACTTAATTCCTGGTCAGATGTGGAAATCACTAAAGATATCCACTTGCTTTCCCGGACATCACCCGTCATCCTGACTTTTATCTTGCAATTGGACTTGGTTGATTTTGGAAAAAAGAGTGAGGCTGATGACTTTGTGCATCTCTGCCTCACTTAAATCTAATTCACTCACAAATCAAGGCTTCACCCTGTGACCTCATAGATTCTCTTCAAAATGAAAGACAAAGGGCCCCTGCCGATTGTAGGAACACTAACATTACTAGTTGGACCAAGTTAGAACAGTTCCATCTTTGGGGAGGGACATCAGATGAAGATCAGGACCTGACTTGACAGGCCACGGGTGGAGTAGGGAGTCTGCATTTGTACCTTTAGAGGGGTGGAGGAGGGAGAAAGAAGCAATGGCCTCACACACCTGCAATCTCTGCCCGGAAACCCAACCTCCGAGGTCTTGTCCAATCCCTGATTTAGACTTCAAATGAGGAATATGCAAACTGTACACTAGTTTCAGTACTGGGATCACAAAATTTAGAGCAGGAAGGGACCTTACCATTTATCTACTCCATCTACGTGGTACATAGATACATAGTGTTAGGACCTGAGGTCAGGAAGGCTTATCTTCCTGAATTCAAATCTGGCCTCAATTACTAGCTGCAGGATGTTGGGCAAGTCACATCAGTTTCCTCATCTGGAAAATGATCTGGAAAAAGAAATAGGAAACCAATCCAGTAGCTTTGCCAAGAAAACCCTAAATAGAGTCTGAACACAACTGAAACAAGCAAACACATCACCTTCATTTTGCAATGGAATCCATGGAAATCCAATGGAATTTATTAGGAAATGGATCCAAAGAGGGGAAATGATTTGTCCACAGACACAAAGCTTGTTGTTGTAAGTTAGGAAATCTGGGTTCAAATCCTGGCTTAAGTTTCATTTTGTCAGCTTTGATTACTCCTCTTAATATTGGGCAGGTAACCCTAAAGAGGATTGTGTCCATATCTTTCCCAAATAAAAGCTGATAGCATAGTATGGAAGAAGAAATCTCTAAAGTCCCAGGTTCCAGAGTCCCAGGACCTGAAATCTCTTACTACCTGTGGGACCTTAACCCTACTGAGTCTCAGTTTCCTTATCTGTAAAATAAAGTTTGACCAAATGACTTCTAAGTTCCTCCCCAGCTCTAGATCTGTGTTGTTCGATCATATTCAACTCTTTGTGACCCCATTTGGGTTTTTCTTGACAGAGACAATGGAGTGGTTTGCCATTTCCTCCTCCAGCTCATTTCATAGATGAGGAAACTGAGGCAAACAGGGTGAAGCGACTTGCCCAAGGTCACACAGTTACTAAATGTCTGCAGCCAGATTTAGATTCAGGTCTTCCTGACTCCAGGTCCATATTCCATCCACTGCACTACCTAGCTGCCTCTAGATCTAGGATTCTTCTTATACTATTGTTTTGGGTGTAGCAATGCTTAGATTGCAGGTATTGGGAAAGGAGCAAGATGACCCGAGAAGAAGGTGAGGCTCACCTCAAACACGATTTGTCTAAACACTGCAGAGCTTCCAACACCTCAGACTTTTAATCCATAGGCACCAAAGCTGCAACTCATAAAAAGGGTGATGGGAGTAACTGGTCCCCATCCCTTACCCACAGCAGCTTTCTCCTGGCCGAGGAGACAAGGAAATCTCTTCCCTCCTGAGCCAGCTGCCTGGAGCAGCTCGAGATATCTGGGTCCTCCCCGTCTAGGTCTGTCCCTTCTCCTCCCAACGTTCCTGTACCTGAGTCGTGCCCTCCAGCACCCAGTGCCTGCCCACAGCTCTCCAGGTAACTCTGGGGTGACTCATATGCAAAGCCGTCTCTCTGGGCCATCGAGGAAAGGAATCCTCTAATGGGAGAGTCGACAGAGACCTTAAGAGTTCATCTAGTCCAACTGGCTTGTTTTACAGACGAGGAAACTGAGGCTTAGAGAGAGGAGGTGACTAAGCCCTTATGGCACGCAGTGGTTTTAGGGTGATTAGTGTTTTGCTTTTGGCTCCTCGGCAACCTCAGTTCAAATCTAGGGCATGACTATTAATAATAGAGTTACTATGGATATCTAGGGGCTCTGTGGATAGAGAGCAACGTCTGGAGATGAGAGGTCCTGGGTTCAAATCAGACCTCAGAGACTTCTTAACTGTGTAACCCTGGCTAAGTTGCTTAACCCATTGACTAGCCCTTACCACAGTGAAGGGCAAACTCAGGTGTGCCTGCTTAAACAGAAATAAGCTGAAATAAATAGGAGTGACCTGGTGTGGCAGGAAGAGACCTGGACTAGGAGGCAGGAGACCTGGGGTCCAGTCCTTGCTCTCCCCTTGACTACTTACTTAAACAACTCTGGCCTTATGAAGGTATTGTCGATTGTTTTTCAGTTGTGTCAAACTCTTCCCATTTGGGGTTCTCTTGGCAAAGATACCAGAGTGATTTGTCATTTCCTTCTCCAGCTCACTTTTAGAGATGAGGAAACAGATGCAAAGTTAAACGACTTGCCCAGGGTCCCACAGCTAGTAAGTGTCTGAGACCAGATTGGAACCCAGGAAAATGAGTCTTCCAGACTCCAGGCCTAACGCTCTATCCCCAACGCCAGAAAGCAAATGAATCAGACGAAAACATAGAGTAATTGCATCCATCCATCCATCGATGACCAGTTATTTTCATAGTCCTGGCAAAAGGGGATGAGGTTAGAAAAGTGAAGCTTTCTATTTTTACCCAAAGAATGCCACTTTATAAGGGCTCAATTCACCTCTTACCTGTTCTGCAAAATGGGGACAATTGAGGCAAGGCAAGTAGGGCAATTTGATGTCTCCATGGATGGGACACTGGACCTGCACTTGGGAAAACCCGTATTCAAATCTAGTCTCAGGCACTTAATAGCTTTGCGACCTTGGTCAAGTCATCTAATTACTATCTGCCTTAGTTTCCTCAACTGTGGAATGGGGATAATAATAGCACCTGTAGCCCAGGGTTGTTGTGAGGATCAAATGAATATTTGTAAATGCTTGACAGTGCCTCACACACAGTAAGTTCTTAATAAATGCTTCTTGCTTATCCATTTCTCCTTCTGTGAAAATGGGGACAATAATACTTGCACTGTCTACATGTGGTAAGGAAAGAGTTTTGTAAACCATAAAGTATCACAGACATTTGAACTCTCATTGAATGAATGGGGGCAGCTAGGTTGTGCAGTGGAGCATCAAGAAGACTCATCTTCCTAAGATCAAATGCCTCCTCAGACATATACTGGCTGTGTGACCCGGAGCAAGTCATTTAACCATGCTTGCCTCAGGTTCTTCATCTTGTCAAATAAACTGGAGAAGGAAACGACAAACCATTCCAAAAAATTTTTTGTCCAAAATCCAAATGGGGAAGAGTCAGGCATGACTCAAATGACTCAACAAGAACATCAAATGAATAAATAAATGAATAAACAATTTTTGAGAATTGTTTTCTGGCATTTTGCAGTTCAGATTCTCCCTGTCCCTGCCTCCCTGAGGCAGTAAATAGTCTAATATAGGTTATATCAGTGCTTTCATGCAATACATATTTCCATTTTCTTCTTCATGACAGAAGACATATCACATATATATTAAAACGCATGAAACTTATGAATGGGGGCAGGTAGGTGGTGCAGTGGATAAAGCATTGGACTTGGAATCAGGAAGACTCATTTTCATGACATTATTATTATTATTATTATTATCATCATCATCATCATTAGCTGTGTGACCCTGGGCAAGTCACTTGTCCCTGTTTGCCTCAATTCCTCATCTGTAATGATCTAAAGAAGGAAATAGGAAGGGTGATGTACTTTCATCTGCAATCAGATTCCAACAGTTCCTTTGGCTGTAGATAGTGGTTTTTGTTTTTGTTTTTTTATCAAGAGTCCCTTGGGGTTATCTTGGAACCTTGTTTTGTTGATAATGGTTTAGTCTTTCACAGTTGGTCATCACACAATATTCTATTATTGTATACACTGTTCTGGCTTTGCACACTACACTTTGCATCAGTTCGTATGTCTTTCTAGGTTTTTCAAAACTCATTATTTCTCATATATAACTCATGCAATACATTCCATTCCATTACAACCATATATAGCACAGCTTGTTCAGTCATTCCCCAACCAATGGACACCCCATCCCTTTCCAATTCTTTGCCACTACAAAAAGAGCTGCTAAGAATATTTTTGTACAAGTAGATCCTTTCCCCCTATTTCTGATCTCTATCTTATTTTGATTTAGTTTATTTATTAAGTTTATTATACACTACCATTGCAAAGATACAGATAGAAAAGACAATCCTTGCTCTCAAGGAGATCCCATTCTAGTGAGGGGACAGACAACACACATAGGAGCAGGGTACATTCCACCACAACTCAGATGGAAAAAGCGGGTCCTTGGAATTCTGGTAATGCTTTTCTGGATCTACATACTTGTGAAGTCTCAATTCTAGGCCCTCAGTCCTCTGTCCTAATACAGAGCAGCTGGTTTATCTTCCTATTTGGATTCTTCTTTAACTGATATTTAAATGAATTGCTATTTGCATTGCCGGAGCAAATGGGCACTGACAGATGAGTGCAGAATATATTGGGGGAGAAAGGCAAGTGAGCCAGGAATTTTCAAGCATGCCACGGATTGTCAAGGGAGTGAGTAATGGAGCTGACTGTTTAAAGATGGAGTGAATGAAGGAGATGGAGTGGGTGGTGTCTTGGATTATGAGTGGGTGGTGAGCCAAGTTAGGCTCCATCTAGGAGCCTCGCCCAGACTCTACACTAAGGTTCAAAGGGGTGTCCTGCCCTCTCTGCTATGTGACTGGAACACCCTAAAAACATTTGCTTCTCTGACAGAGCAAGGCATGAAAGGTGTGTCCAGGGAGACCTCATGGTGTATTTTAAAAGGGACAATAACAGAGTTATTAAAAAGCATCCGATCTAGCCAAACCAAATGTGACAAACTAAATCTGAGAGTGGGTTTGTGGTTTTTGAGTGAAATGACACTTAAATGTCCTTGGGAGTCAAGGGTCATGTGAAACTGAGAGTCATAGAGACCTTCCTTATAGAATTCTGTATAAACCATCAAAAGTGACCCTGGGGTGGAGTGAAAATAATAGGAGAGGGCCCCGGTTCGAATCTTGCCTCTTACCCTTCATTAGCTTTGAGACCTTTGGCAAATCTGTTCCCCTCTCTAGACAAAATTTTCTCAAAAATAAAATGAGAAGTTTAGATAATCTCTTAAGTTTCCTTCCAGCTTTGGCCACTCTAAAATTCCATTCATTCATTCAACAAATGGCTTATTGAATGCCTGTTATGCGTTGGGTTCTGTGCCAAGTTCTCTGATTCTGTGACCCGAGTCTGAGGCCAGCTTTCCCCCCAGAGGCTTGGTGTAGGGTAGCATTGGAAGATGAAAGGTTAGAACAGCTGCCTCCATTAAGGCATCAACCCTTGGAAACCTCCAGCCTGGAGGTTTGCAGAAACAGCTGCACGTCACGTCCTCCCCACAGCCCACCAGTCCCGCAAGACCCAAAGGTAAACCCTGCAGCCAGATTTGTCCAGGAAACTTTCCAAGCACTACATCTCATTTCCATAAAAGTTTGCCTCCCCCTGGCTCTAGAGTTGCTGTCGGCTTTTGTTCTGTAAAAGGGAAATTAAAATGGTTTGGGGTGGGAAGAGGGAAGAGCCAACTATGTAAGGATGGGTAGAGAATGGCACGTGATTGGCTGAGGTAAGGAGACTGGGATTTGGGAAGGGTGTGCCCCATTCAGTCAGGTCTGACTCTGTGACCCAATTTGGGTTTTTCTTGGCAAAGGTAATGGAGTGGTTTGCCATTTCCCTTCTCCAACTCATTTTACAAAAAGATGAAGAAACTAAGACGAAAGGGTGAAGTGACTTGCCCAGGGTCACACAGCTAAGCATCTAAGGCTGGATTTGAAGCCATGAAAATGATTCTTCTTGATTCTAACCCCCATGCTCAATCCACTGCACCATCTAGGAGAAGCCAATTCAGGCTCAGTCTAGGAAATTTTTTAGAATTGGGAACCCTTAGACCTTGATTATAGTCCAGGTTCTTCCCCTAGCTAGCTCTCAGAGCCTCAATTTCCTCATGGATCAAATGGAAAATTTTAATAGATCAGTTCAAAGGCACTTCCAACTCTGTATCTTAATGCTTTCTAAATTATTTTCTCCTTAATGTATAACTTTTCTATAACCAGCATTTATTAACTACCTACTGTGTGTCAAAGAAAAAAAATAAAATGATCCTTACCCTCAAAGTGCTTACATTTTGAGAGGGAAGACAGAAGGAATCCACAATACATATCGAAATAAGTAAATACAAAATATAAAAAAATAAAAATAAAAATACATATCCACATAAGTAAATACAAAATACAACTGGGTGGCTCAGTGGATTGAAAGCCAGGCCTAGAGATGGGAGGGCCCAGGTTCAAATCTGGCTTCAGATACTTCTTAGCTTTGTGATCTTGGCCAGGTCACTTAACCCCCCATTGCCTAGCACTTACTACTCTTCTGCCTTGGAACCAATATATAGTATTGATTCTAAGGTGGAAGGTAAGGGTTTTTAATGAATAAATAAATACAAAATATATGCAAAAATAAATTCTGTCAAAGTTTATTAAGCACCTACTATGTGCTAGGCACGGTTTGTATTTGAGAATGCAAATAGAAACAACAGAAAACAGTGCCTGCCCTTAATGAACTCTGAATCTAATGTGAAAATTAAAAGTGATTTAGGGAAGTGGTACTAACAACTCAGAGGGAATTGTAAAAGGTCTCTCAGAGGAGATGGTACTGAAGCAGATCCTTGAAAGCAGGCTGGAGTTTCAAGAGTGGAAATGAAGAGGAAGGGCATTCCAAGCAGGACAGTCAGCCTGGGAGAAGGCAGAGGGAGGAGAGGAACCAGCAATTGGGTCAGTTTCACTGAAATGGGAATTTCTTTTTTTTTCCCCCTCAAAACTCTTATGTTCTGCCTTAGAATTGATACAGGGCATTGGTTCCCAAAGCAGAAGAGCAGTAAGGGCTACACAATGGAGGTTAAGGGACTTGCCCAGGGTCACACAGCTAGGAAGTGTCTGAGGCCAGATTTGAACCTCTCTAGGCCTGGCTTTCTCTCACGGAGCCACCTCGCTGCCCCTGAATGTGAATCCCTTATGTTATATTTTAGAAGGCTTTGCACCATCTTTCCAGGGGCCTGACTATGACCATCAACATGCATCAACTGTGTATATAGCGCCATGCTGGGCGCTATCAGGGATGTGTCTCCTGCGATGCATAGAGACATTATCCCTGCCCTCAAGGAGTTTCCTGTCCAAGAGACAAAGCTGGACACGCAAAAGGAAAAACTTTCCAATGCTGCGTGTTCTAGTACAGACCAGAAGTGCCGTGAGGGGGTCAGAGAACAAAGAGAGATCGCTGTGTCTGGGCGAGGAAGGCTTTTCAGATCTGTGTGAGAAATGAAGTGAGCTTTGAAGAAAGGGGAAGATTTGCACAGCTAGAGGAGGGCTTGGTAGTTATTCCAAGTAAGGGGCCAAGCCAGGGAATCCAGTGGTATGGGAGAGAGGGAGGAAGTTGGTCTGACTATAGCAGACGGTCCATAAGGGGAGTCAGAGACAGATAGGGAGGGCCTCAAATGCTAGGCTGAACAGTTTAGATTTTGTCCTGTGAGCAGTGAGGAATTCTTTTAAGCGCTTGAGCCAAAGGAGTGATCGAATAGAAGTCCAAATGCTGAAGCCAAAGCTTAAAAACTTGGACCACATAATGAGAAGACTAGGCTCATTAGGAAAGACTCTGACAAAAAAATTTTTTTAATTTAAAATTAAAATTTAAAAAAAAAAGATCCTGATGTTGGAAAAGATTGAAGGAAAAAGAACTAGCATGTGAGATGGCTAGATAGTGTCATGGAAACAACAAACATGAATTTGAACAGATTTCAAGAGATAGTAGAGAATAGAAGGGCCTAGCATGCTTTGAAGAGACAGAGATGACTGAATGCCTGAACATCATCATATAAAAATCATTTTAAAATTAATATGGATCTCAGGGGCAGGTAAGTAGCTCAGTGGATTGACAGCCAGGCCTAGATACAAGGAAATCTTGGGTTCAAATTTGGCCTTAGATGCTCCCTAGACCCTGTACAAGTCACTTAACCCCCATTGTCTAGCCCTTACTGCTCTTCTGCCTTGGAACCAATACCCAATATTGATTCTAAGATGAAAGGTAAGAGTTTAAATAAAAATTAATATGAATCTCTGCCTTGCCCTGCTCACTGTTCTCGGGTTTCTTCCAGAATGCACAGGAAAACCATGGACTGGCTGTACCAACCCCATCTGTCCCAGAGGATTTTGTGGACAAAGAAGTGACAGACAAAGGTACCTGGGCTCCCCTTTGCCTTTGGAGTACAGGGGCTTCCACATATTGATTATTGCCTCCAAACATCTGGCTGCTCTTCATGATCTCAAGCTGACTGAGTCACAACACAAATTGTGTCCTGAGATCCCAGCCTTATCCTGTCATTCTTGCCCACTGATATAACAGCCTGGAAGAGAACTATGATGAGGGAAGAAAGGAGAAAATAATATAAGACAAGAACACTTTTATTTAATGAGGGGTTCAGGAATGAGTCTGGATGGTTTTGGGGAAAAGCTTATCCATAAAAAGTCAGAATATCTCTCAGAATAGCTCTTTTTTGGTTTGAATCCAATAAATTGGAGAAGTATAACATGACCCCTGCTTGCAAAGAGCTTACAGTTAGGATGAGAAGATACGGTTTAAACCAGTGAAAAGATACCTATCCTTACAAGGCAATATTGGGGGGGGGGTACCTGATGAGCAGTCCAGACAATAAGGGTTGAGGGTTCTTAAAAGATAGAGGTCAGACACCAAGCACAGGAAGAGAATTATCTCCCAACCCAGGAATGGGTGAAGCTGCTACCTAACGACAAGCTAGTACTCTTTATAGATTCCTTTAGGTCTGTAGGTGGAAAGGGATGAGAGAACTGTCTACCCACCTGTCTCTTGAGATGAAATAGATACTGGGAGGGGGGAAAAACCCCATGTCATGGAAGTAGAGATCCCCCTGTTCTTAAAGTAGTCATGACAGTCATCAAAAACTTAGAAATTCGAACTCATTCTTGATGGCAGTATCGGGAAGGGTGGCCAGCTCTGGGGGGAAAGGGGAGTAGCTAGACTTGGGGAGACTTCAGAAATCAGGAACCTGGCAAAAAAAGAAAGGAACCTGGCAAATAGGTATCTGTTAAATGTTATCTTCTCCAATGAGAAAAAGTAGGATGAGGGAGAAGATGTTTGCCTCCAAGGGTCTAAATGCTCTTTCAAACTCAGGCTGAGTTACAGTGCAGATGATGAGGTCCCAGCTATACTTGGCTGTCCTTTGCCAAGCTGACCAGGAGGGATTTGGGGCAGAAAAGATAGCTGGAAAAGACCAGCTTCTGAAGAGAGAGAAGGGGAAAAGCTAGGCCGGCTCCCCTGCCCAGGGATTCTATCTCTACTAAGTATCATTCTTTTCCTTCCCCACTGCCCCCACCTCCCAACCCCTTTTCTGTCACTTCTTCTGCTTGCATCAGACCTTGGGTGGGCCAAAAATGGGGCTCCTAGACCCCATTACATCCCATCTTCCTCCCACACTGCTAATGAGAGGAGGGTCATGTTGCCAAGTAGGCAGGGCTCAGGCCACTGCTGCCCTGTCTTTCCTACCAGAGAAACAGGAAGGGATCATTTGCCTTCAGGGTTGGCCTTCCCTGGGAGCAGGGAATGATGAGATGGGTCCCCTGGAAGTCCTGGACCTATCTCACTCTGCTCTCCCTTTCTTTATAGGCAGCAGCCTGCAAGTCAATGGTAACCTCCGGCTGTACAGCTCCGTGGGTGACCTGAGGTCTAGGCACTATGGCGAAGAGCCCATCATCCCTCCACCCCCCGTGGGCCCAGCCCCAGGACCACCCCCTGAAGTCTCAGTGTTCAAGGGGGAGTCTCCACCTCCTCCCCCACCTTCTATGGCACCCCCACCTCCTCCCCTAGTGCTAGAACCCCAACCACCACCACCACCCAACATGGCCCCACCTCCACCACCTGGGGCTCTGTCTCCGACATCTACCCTCTCCTCCCCACCAACCCCAACCCCTCCTGACTTTATCCCTCCAGCCCCACCTCTAGCCTTCTTGGCACCCCCACCCCCTTCTATGCCAGCACCAGGCCCCCCAGTCCCAGAGTCTCCTCGTACACCAACTGGGCCTCGGTTCTTCACCTCTGGTGCTGTCTCCAAATGGAAATCAGAGACAGTGCTAAATGGGGGGCAGTCTGAGGCATACAAGGGCAGCCCCCCCAGAAGCCCTGCTGCCCCTCCTACTGAGTCCAAGCCTGAACCTCACCTTACCTTCCCCCGTGCCTTCAAGGTACCCCCACCAACCCCTGTCAGGACCTCATCCATCCCAGTTCAAGAATCTCCTGGGGATCCCCAAGAGGAGGGGGAGACCCCTAAGAAGACTTCAAACCGGCTCCCCTTACCACCCAGCTTCCATATCCGCCCTGCATCCCAAGCATATCCTGATGGGGCTCAGGAGCCAGATAGCCCCAGGAAGCTTAGAGACACTGTGCCAGCCAGTCCTCAGCCTAACCAAACCAGCCCCAGAATAAACATCAGAACAGCAATACCACCTTCAGCCTCTCCACTGCCACCCCCAACACCCCCTCTTCCTCCAGAGGCACCTCCTCTCCCTCCAGCAGCACCCCCTCCTCCTCCAGTAGCACCCCCTCTTCCTCCA
>NC_058133.1:273527592-273679449 GCF_016433145.1 Gracilinanus agilis | reverse complement strand
GAGGCACCCCCTCCCCCTCCAGCGGCACCCCCCCTCCCTCCAGAGGCTCCCCCTCTGCCTGTGATTGAAAAGGTCCCAGTACCACTGGCAGGGCTTAGGAAAGTCCCCAAACCAAGTTCTCCCACCCCCAAGTCCCAAACTCCCACCCCAGTGGCTGAGGCCTCCTCAGACCCTGTGGACTGGCGGGATCCCAAGCAAATGGACAAACTGAGAAGCGAGCTGGCTGCCTACCTCTGTGGCTCGAGGAGAGAAGAACGCTCCCCCTGCAATGGGACTAGTCCCGCACCCCCCTCCAAAGTTAGTGAGAACAGAGACAAGAGCCCCATTTTACCCAAGAAACAGACTCCCCCAAACCTGACTCTCCCACCTGTGGACTATGCCCCAGCAGATCCCCCTACTCCAAGCGTCCAGCGTATCAAGAGTGAGCTGGAAGCCTTGATGTCCCCCTCCCTGGAGAAGGAAACTAAGCCAGCCACAGGCCTCCCGTCTCCTAAACCCCCGCTGGAAGTCAAAAAGGTAATAGAGAACGGAGCTGGGGATGCCAAACTTCCCAAGCCAGCGGCCAAGAAGCTCCCCCTTCTGCCCACCCCACCCAGACCGGAGGCAGAAAAGGATGCAGGCGCCCCCGCCACCAGGACTGTTGAACCAGGGGAGAAAGCCCCCGAGCCTCCACCATCAGCCATACCTTCTCCCCTCCGGCCCAAGGGTTCCCCTGTGGTGCCTCAGAAACCTGGTAGGACGGGGCCGCCTCCTTCACCAACCCCTGCACCAAAGACTCCCCTGGCCCCAGAGGAGGCACCGGCTCTCTACAAAGCCCACCAGGGCCAAGACCGGGCACAGTCTGACCAGGAGGTGGCTACAGCACCGCCATCCAGCCTTGCCAAGAAGGAGCCTGGAGAGATCCGAGAAGACAACAGCCCATCGGTCAAGAGCCCTGGAGAAGCTCAGGCAGATGGGGAGGTCCTCAGACACCCCGTGACAGGGGAGATCGTGGAAAAGGGATCTCCAATGGCTTTACTCCTCGCTGCCAAACAGAGAGCCCAGAAAGGGCGGGCTAGGGGCAGCGCCCTGGGCCGGTCCTCATTGCCGGGGAGTCTCCGTGGCAACAGAAACCCATCAGAGACTGTCTCTGAGAGCATCATCTACAGTGAGGTCCGGCCCAACTCCTTCACAGTTGTGCCCAAGCCCGCGAGAGAAGTAGAACAGGCTCTCCAGATGTCCACCCCGACTCAGCATGACAAACCCAGCAAGTGGGGCTCCCCAGCCCCAAGGGGACCAGGGACTTCAGAGTTCCAGCCCTGGAAGAGAGGGTCCAAGGAAGAATCTCAGCCCTCCGTGGGCCAGGAGAGATCAGCCTCTTCCCACAGCCCCCGAAGATACCCGTTCCCCAAGTCCTTCTCTTCACCATCTTCCCCTTCGCACAAGGGAAGCGACAAAGAGGAGGAAGAATTTAACTTTGAGGTCATCCCACCGCCCCCCGAATTCAGCAACGATGCTGACTTTTCTAACCCACCTCCCGCCCCAGCCCCGGTCCCACCCCCAGCCTACCTGGGCCACAGGGGTTCTCCTCTCCGAAACAGCTTCTCAGACTACGGCCAGACCCTGGACCTGGGCTTTCCGGGCTACGAGCGGCCGTCACCTTCGGGATCCCCAGGAAACAGCTACTCCCGCTACTACTCTGGTGTCCACTACGGCAGCGGTGGGGGCTTCGAACGCTTCTCAAGCGGAGGCCGCTCCCTCATTAAGAAACGCCTCTACCTCAATGAGCAGCGGAGGAGCCCTGGACCTCCACGCTGTGGCCCAGGAGGTGGCCCTGCCCGAAGTCTGAGCACCCCCAATGCCTTTGGGCCCCAGCCTGGTGGAACCTATGGGTCTGGGCATGGAGGGGCAGAGATGCGACGGGTTAATTCTTCAGGTCGGGCCCCGCCTGGGGGCCTGCATACCCGAAGACTCTCGCTGGAAGGGACTGGAAGGAACGGACCCTATGCAGGAGGGGGTGTCACTGGCAGTGGTGGACCCGGGGAGAACATGTACAAAGTATCTAATACGGACTACAGCTTCACCCCAGCAACCAGTCGGTGAGTCCTGGGGAAAAAGGAGAAAGATGTTTGGATGGGAGAGAAGGCCAGGCCAGGCCAGGCCAGACTGGGATAAGCTTTATTTCTTTTTCCTTTTTTGTGTGTGTATGTGATTTTGGCAAAATATCTTTTTTTTTTTTTAATTAAAATTTTTTTTAATTTTTCTTTAATGGGCAGCTAGGTAACTGAGTGGATTGAGAGCCAGGGCTAGAGATGGGAGATCCTGGGTTCAAATTTGGCCTCAGATACTTCGTAGTTGTGTGACCCTGGGCAAGTCACTTATCCCCATTGCCTAGCCCTTACCACTTTTCTGCCTTGGAACCAATATATAGTATTGTTTCTAAGATGGAAAGCAAGGGTTTTTAAAAAGAGAGAAAGAAAAGAAGTGGCAGAATGGAGATGACAGAGAGGTTAATCTGCTGAAGGAGATAAGATGGGAGGGAATTGCTAGAACAGGTAGAGGGATTAGCACTGTAAGGAGCAAGGTCACCTCATGTGAGAAAGGGATGAAGAGATAATGGCAAAAGGCATCTGAGTGAAAGGAGTTGAGGAAGATGGGAGAAACTGAGCTCCCTCCAAATGACTTCAATTATAAAATATGAGGCAAGTAACTCATCCAGAAAGGTAGGTGGAGTGGGACCCATGGAAGATTTGAGGAGGGATAAAAAAGTTTGGAAGAGCCACTGTGAAGAGTAGGATTTTTTTAAAAATGTGTGCCAGCACCATCTTGTTTGAGATTGCTCCTTTTACCCTTCCTTCTTCTCTCACCTTTTTTCCTAGATTTTTTCTCTACCCATTCCTTTCCACCTTACATTCTCCTTTCTTTTTGAAATCTCATTGCTTTAGGGTAAGTTTTTGGTGTAGAATTCTAGAATTCCAGGATCTGGCAATTTTATTAACATATACTAACTCTGGGTCATTCCTGTTCACACTCAGCCGCAGTAGGTACCCCTTTCTGTGAGGCACTATTGAGGAAGAGTGGACCCAGGCTAGGGGGGGCTGAGGCTAGGCTGAAAATGCTTAAGTACTCATGGAATTTCCTTTCCTTGGCAATAATATAGCACCATGGGCCCAGGAACTCAAGAGAAAGTGGGGGAGAGATAGGGAGAGGAGGGGAAAGAGAGAGAGGAGGAGAGAGAAGGGGGGGAGAGAGAGAGTGTGGGGGAGAGAGAGGGAGAGAGAACGAGAACGAATGAGGGGAGGGAGGGGAAGGAGGGGAAGGAAGGACTCATCAGACCAGGTGCCTACAATGCTCCCACTGCTTATCCTCCCAATTTTAGATCACCTTTCAGCAGTGCTCAGTATAGCAGTCCTGCCAACACCTTCACAGTTCGGCCTGGAACCCGACAACCCATCTCCTACGTCTACTCTGGAGCACATCGAAAAACTCCATCCTGAGCTCTTTGCCTGCCTTGGTGGACTGGAACTTAGCTAAGAGGCAGATGGACAATGAAAAGCAGTCTTCTGGAAAGGATGAAGGGTTCCTATTTGGATTTTATTTGACTGAACACTGTCATTGACACCTGGATTGACTTAGATGTTGAAGGTGGGGGAGGAAAGGGGAAGACACTTGGCTAGGTTCCCTGAGTAGCCAAAGTCCAAGTTTCTGGCAGATTAGAACCCATCCCTCCCCCTCCCAAGCAAATGCAAAAAAAAAAAAAATTTAAGAAGTTTTAAAAAGTTCAAACCATAAATAACCTGTGAACAAATTAGAAGCAGAGACACTGTCCCCTATCCCAGGTCCCAGTCCTGAAGTCTTCCAAGGGCTACAAATCTTCAAAAATTCCTATGGGATTTTTAATGGGGTGCCATAGATAGTTGGAATTTACTGCCTGTCTGGCCCTCAGATTTTGCTCTAGATACTTGGCTACTTTCTGGGAAAGGGTTTGGCTATGTCCCAGGGAGACTGAGGCTCTTTGACTACAGCCAACCCCAAAGTTTTCACTCAGAAATGTAAAGACTCTTATAACCCCTCCCAGAGCCACTCCACTCACATGAGGTCCCAAGAGATCAGAGTGCCTTGGACTTCTGTTTGCTGTGGGCAGGGGAAAGAAAGGGAAACACCGAATTTTTCCCAGTTTCCTTTGGCCAGGACTAGGGGAAGATGAGTCCATATGTTGAGGGGGGTTGGTGAATGGGTCTTGCTTTACAATTCAAGTCTAGGTCTTCTTAGCCATGATTTTGGGAGCAGAGCACAAAGGAGCCAGAAGACTTGGGTTCTAGGGCTTGAGCTTGGAGTCATTAGCTTAACCAGGCTTTCTAGTGGGCTTAGGAGGAGGAATCCTCGCAGGTCTTGCCCTATTCCCCCAACACCCCTCCTCTTCCCCCCAAATCATAAAAATCACTGGAACTTTAATACTTATAGCTGAGGGATTGAGAATAAGGAGAGGGAGTATTAATGGATGATTTGTAAAGGACAAGTTTAATGGTTAACCGAGAAGTGAGAAGAGGGAGAGCGAGAGATGAAGATAAGGATTGTGTTCATCCTATCTGCTCAAGGCAGGGCCATGGCTTAGAAAACAAGGTCCTTCCTTTGGCCCCAGCTCAGGGAAGAGACATTCCTGAATGGTCCGGGGCCAGGGGAGCTGCCCATCTCTGTCCCCGAGGGGTCAGAGTGCTCCCGGAGGTGACGAGAATTCTGAATGATGTCCGTGTGTGGACAGTTAGTCATGCCCCGTTGGAAGTACACAGAAGAAGATTTAAGAAAATAAGGCAGACTCTGAGGGGGTGATGGAGAATGGAGGGTCCAGCCTGCTCAAGAGAACTTAAAATATCCCTTCATACCCTTTTGCTGAGTCCAGGGGACCTCTTTATAAGAAATGTACTTGACCTTATGTCCAAACCTAGCCCTGACTCTCTTTCTCTCTATATATATGTAAAATGTGTGTGTATTTTCTCTGCACAGTGTTTTGTAAGCATCTATTAATTTATATTCTGGATTAAGGCACACAGTAGGCACAGGAGGGGATGGGTGTGGGCTAACTGCTGTACATTATTTAGGGAGGGCGTTGAGTGGGTTTCTCTTGGCTGTGGAAATAAACAGGCCTAGTCTGAAATTACTGACTGTGACCGGCTCTCTGGCTGTGGACTGAATGTTTAGAGTTGTGACGATGGAGGGAAAAGGGAGAAGAGGGGAGGGAAGAAAGGGAATCCTTGAATTCTTGCTACTCTTACTTACCTTCTGCTCTCTAACCCAAGTGGCAGGTGAGAGGAGCTAGCTTGAGGCTCAGACACCAGAATAAAAAGCCTTCTAAGCAACCTGTGACAAGGTTGGTGGCCTTATGGCCCCTTGGACAAGTCACTTCTTTCTGGGCCTTAGTTTCCTCATCTGTAAAATTCTAAAAGTCCTGTCCCCTGCAGAGTCTGTTATATAGGTGAAAAAACTGAGGCCCAGCAAGATGGGGAGCCAGGGAAGGCATATCAAGAGTTGATATGCCCCCTTTTGCACTACAGGAGATGTTGGAAGGAAGCAGTGAGGACTGAGGAAAGTGTGGCCTAGGGAAAGGAACTTTGGATTCTGGAGTGGGGAGATCTGAATTTGAATCCAGGCCCAGCCACTTACTGGCCATGTCAATTGACTTCTCTGGATCTCAGCTTTTTCATCAAAATATGGGAGCTGGACCAAATGCTCATGGGCTCTAAGGACCTCTTCCAAGTCTAAATAACAGTTGGTGCTTTAAAGAAATAATAGAGACCAGGACAGTAGATGGAGAGTTGAAATCTGGCCTAAGACACTTCCTAATTATGTGACCCTAAGAATGTCATTTCACCCCCATTGCCTAGCTCTTACCACTCTTCTGCCTTAGAACCAATACATAGTATTAATTTTAAGATGAAAGGTAAGGGTTAAAAAAAAAAGAAAAGAAAAGAAATAATAGAGAGTTTTAAGGTTGCCAAGAGCTTTACATATTGCATTTGATCTTTGCAACAATTGAGGGAAGTAAAATGACTGGTATTGTTCCCATTTTACAGATGAGGAAACTGAAGCTCAGACTGGTTAGGAGTTGCCTACCTTCACCCAGCCAATAGGTATCAGGGATGTGAACCCAGGTCTTCCTGACCCCAAATCCAGCATTCTATTCACTGTGCCAAACAGCCTCCAGCTCAGTTCAATGATTCTGACCAAGCCATTATGTTAGGGAGGATGTTTGTGTTTCCTCCTATTTTTTGGCAGAAGGTTGATGGTGGGGAGGGCAGTGGGGGAGGCGGCGGTGACAAGGAAGATTAGAAAGATGCCCTGATTATTTGTACTTCAGGGGGAAGAATGTGAAAATTTTCCACCAGCTTAAACAGCCTCCCCTGGCCTCATGGGTCCTCGCTGCTTCCTCATTCCCTAGTCTAGTCTCTCAGCAGCTTTCTGCCAGACCCCAGAAGCCCACACCCAATTGTGCAGGGATGCATTAAGCTGGGACAGGTTGCACCAGTTTCTCCCAAGAGTGTTCAGCCCAGCCCTCAACTAGTCCAGGTCGGCCCCCCTGGCCGGAGATGAGGACAGAGGGGCCTGTAGGCTCGGGACCCCGTCTCCTAAGTCAGCCACTGACAAGCTTCCCTCCTGCCCCCCCCCCTGTAGAACTTGGATGGCCGAGGGGTGGGTGGGTAGTTTATCTCAGCCCTGCCAGCCGGGAAGGCCATGGGAGAAGAGGTACTAAGCTTACAGGCTTGCTCCAGTCCCCAGAAAGAGTTGGAGGGGCATGCGGAGGGGTGGGGCAGGCTGGCATGGATGGTACAGGTTGACTTCACCTGGAGTTTCTGCGGCCAACTGCTACCTGTGTGGAGCCCGGCCAAAGAGCCCCGGGCCAGGGCGCTCCCAAGGCCAAGCCCTGCCCAGAGAGGGCTTATGGACAGGTGAGTCAACTACAGGTGGATGGAGCATAGGAGTGCTGAAGAACCGGGAGGGTGCTCCCACACCCCTGCGGGGCTCCCCAGTAGGGCAACTGGCATTTATCCCAGAGCTTACAAAGGCAGGATTGGAAACCTAAAATGCTGGGGAGGAAATCCCTGGAAATTGCCCCTCACAGCACCTGGCCTCCAGGGAAATCCCTGGAGCTAGTCCCAGGGGCAACCAGAGGGCTTCAGGACTTCTCACTCTCAATCTGAATCATCTCACTAGCTAGGTCTGCTGTGGAAGAAGAGTCCCCTTCCTTACCTCTCCTACAATCAAAGGTCAAGGCATCCAACCAGCCATTCTGCAATCTGGGGGAGGAGGATAAATGGAGGTGGGCAGCCCTTCACCACTGAGGGATAACAGAGAATTACTGCTTAGACCATCCCCCAGCTCTCAACAATTCTGAAACCAGAATTTCCTAGAAGCAACTCATAATTTATCCTTCATGGCCTTTTACAATTTGCAAAGTACTTTTCCCATGACACCAAACTTTCTGGGCAAGTATTATTATGCCTCTTTTACAGATAAGGAAACTGAGTCTGGAACATTAAATGATTTGTCTATGGTCACTCAACTCATGGAAGCTAGAAGAGATCTCAGATATCATCTTGGTCCAACACCCTCACTTTTTTTTAGCCCTTATCTTCCATCTTAGAATCAATCCTGTACACTGAACCACCCAGCTGTCACCCTCCCCAACACCCTCATTTTGTAAATGAGGAAAATGAAGTACAAAGAAATGAAGACTTGCCTGAGATCATAGAAAGGAGGCAAGGAAATCAAGCCTAGATCTTGACTCCAAATTCAGTGAGTCTTCCCTGAACCAGAGGAACTGGATTAAAATTCCTTTTTTATTTTTAATTCTTCCCTTCTGTCTTAGAATCAAACCTGTGTATTAATTCAAAGACAGAGTGGTAAGGGCTAGGCAATGGGGATAAAGTGACTTGCCCCAAGAGTCACAAACCTAGAAAGTGTCTGGGGTCAGATTTAAACCCAGGACTTTCCAGTCACTAGACCTCGCTTTCAATCCGCTGAGCCACCTCGCTGCCCTCTAGGCTTGAATTCTGGTTCTGCTGTTTTCCTGAAACTTTGAAGCTGGAGTGGATGAACAAGGAGTAAGAAGTGGAAAGCAGCTACTCCTTTACAAAGCTGACTCATAAAATAGCAGGTGGCAGGTTGGTCAGACCTATCCATGGTCACTAGTACTAGACCTTCCCAAGTACTTTCTGTGGCTAATGACAACTTCCTAGTCCTTGGCTGTTTTCATCCTTGAAGCTCAAAGCACATTCCATCACTCCATTATTAGTAGATAGGACAGAGAGGATGTGGTTCTCCAAATGGGCCCAGGAGCCACTATTGATCTGTATTTAAGGAATATAAATTATAGTTTCCCTCCTCCCAAAAATCTGTCTGATGCTTGAAGGGACAAGGTAGGAGAGGCTTTTTCTTTAGAAAAGATGAAGGCTGTCAAGTGTGAATTTTCTCCTCCTTTCTTTTCAACTCATCTGTCTCAGCCTCTAAGACCTCCAGATTCTCAGGGAAAATTGTGTCCTTTCTCTTATAAACAAAAACCTCCAGAACAGCTAGGTGGCTCAGTGGGTAGAGAGGCAAGCTTGGAAACTGGGGTCCTAGATTAAAATCTCACCAGATATTTCCTAGTTGCATGTCCCTGGACAAGTCATTTAACTCCCCTTGCCTAGCCATTGGTGCTCTTCTGCCTTAGAACTGATATTTAGTATCAATTCTAAAATGGAAGGTAAGAGTTAAAAAAAAAACTAACTAAAACTTCCACCTGTACCAGAGGCTCAGAGCCATGAGGCTCCCTTCCTCCAACATCTTCAACATCTCCCTCTCCACTAACAGGAAATCAGATTTCTTGTAAAGGGTAAAAGAGTTTGTCAGGGACCCTTAATGATTAACTAGCCCAACAGCCTCTGAACGTAACCTGCTTTTGGCCACTCCCCTAGGGAGCAAAGAGACAGAGTTGGGGATTAACTGACTGGATAAATAGTTTACCCCTGTTCTCAAGTTTGGCATTTGCTCCAGATTTACTTAAAGGCAAGTTGCATACAGAAAAACCTGAGACCCAAAGTAGGGAAGTGACTTTCCCAAAGTCTCATAGTTGGTATATAACTCAACTCAGTTTAATATTCTTTCTACTCTACCAGTCTTTAAAAGAACTTCATTGATTCCTGGTTTCCCCTCTAATTATTGTCCTATTACTACTCCCTTTCACTGAAAAATTCTTTAAATTAGTAGCTCCCCCTGTCTCACGTCTACCTTTTCCTCTCTTCCTCTCCTCGTGAACATTTCTTCTTCCTTTTTTAAACCCTTATCTTAGGTCTTAAAATCAGTACTGTATATTAGTTCAAAGGAAGAAGAGCAGTAAGAGCTAGGGTTAGGCAGTGGGGGTTAAGTGACACATCCAGGTCACACAGCTAAGAAGTATCTGAGATCCCATTTGATCCCAGGGCCTGGTTCTCAATCCAGTGAGCCACCTAACTGCCCCATCATAGGCACTTTCATAAACACTCCTCAACCCTCTGTCATCTGACTTTTGTGTCCACCACTCTACTGACCTTGTTCTTTCAAAAGTCACCAGTGACCTAATCACCACAGTGAATGGTTTTGTCCTTTCTCCTTGGTTTTCAGGATCCTGCTGCCTTCAGGGTCACTCGCTGTCCCTCTGATGACTCCTTTTCTCTCTCCTGTCCTGAGTTCTTTTCTTCCCATCTCCTTATAGGACCACTCTCTGAAATGCTACATCTTATGATCCTCAATCTATAGGACACTTCCTCAGAAAAGTGATCCATCCTCATGGCTTCAGCCATCACCTATGTGGATGATTATCTCCAGTTCAGTCCTCCTCTCATCTGCTGTGTAGATGCAGTTACAGATTTGTAGTCTTCTAAAACGTCTCCAAATGGAACCCTGTGTCCTAATTAGCAGATTGAGTACCCACCACTGTGTATAACAGAAAAGGCCCTGAAACCCAGGAGACATGAGGTCAGGCCCTCGCTGGGAATTCTGAGAGGTGTGACTACAAGCCTCACTTTCCACACCTCTAAAGTGGGGACTAGCATCTAGTAACCTAGAAATTCTAGAATTTCAGTATTAGAGGACTTCGCAGGTCATCTAGTCTAACTCCTTACCTTCTATAGCCACGTTGGTGATCCTGTGGCACGTGTGCCGGAGAGGGCTGCTCTCCTGCCTGAGGACATTTCTCACATCACCAGCCTCTCTGTCTAGCAGCCGATGGGTGCGCTTCCTTCCTCCCCTGTCTGGGGTAAGGGGGCGGCTCACACGCAGTGTGAGGCTATAGTTTGGGCACTCAGTCTCTAAAAGGTTCACCATCACTGGTCTATATAGCATCCCTCATGATAGAGCTCAGATTCTGCTTAAAGGCAGCTTGCACCTACCCAACAAGGTTCTTGTCAACCTTAGAAGCATTAGAGAAAGGTGAGCTGTTGTCATTATTACTGTTCTAGAAAATGGGCTTGCCTTTATCCCTTTCCTTTTTTGCCATCAATAAACTTTTATTGTGATGACAATTCTCCTGTTCCCTTTAAGCTGTTAATATAAATTTCTTTAAAATGTCTTCTTTCAGGGGGCAGCTGGGTGGCTTGGTGGACTGGCAGCCAGACCTAGAGATGGGAGGTCCTTGCTTCAAATCTGGCCTCAGACACTTCCTAGCTGTGTGACCCTGGGCAAGTCACTTAACCCCCACTGCCTAGTCCTTAGCACTCTTCTGCCTTGGAACCAATACCCAGTATTGATTCTAAGATGGAATATAAGAATTTTTGATTTTTAAAAAATTCTCTTTTTCAGAAAGCTTGCTTTTCTTTTCTTTTTTTCATTTCCTTTGTAAAGATCCCCAATTACATAAATTACCTGCTTATCTTTCTTTATCTTACTCTCTTGTGTCTAATTAGTTCCCAAATCTTATTGATTCTTTCTTCTATCTGCTCTATGTATACCTTCTCCACTCCTACTGCCACCATCTTAGTTCTGGGCTTGGTCATCTCACAAATGTCACAGCTGAAAGGATCCTGAGATTCCATCTAGTCCAGGGATTCTCAATATTGTTTGGGTCATGAACCCTTTGGGTGGTCTTGCTGATACTTAGGGACCCCTTTTCAGAATAATGTGTTTGAATGCATAAAATAAAGAGGATCACAAAGGAAAGCAATTATACTGAATTATACATAGTTTTTAAGAATTTTTTAAATTCACAGACCCTAGAGTAAGAACCCCTGTTCTAGTTCAAACTTCTCTCCCTCCCCTCCCTTTCTTTCTCCCTCTCTCTGTTCCTCTGTCTGTCTCTCTTTGTCTGTCCATCTCTGTCTCGGTCTCTCAGTCTGGACTGACTTCTTTAGTTTAGAGAACTCCTTAAGTGAGGAAGCTCACTCTACCCATGCAGATTTGCCAGTGTTCTTGAATTTAGAGTTACCTGGGTTCGCAGGAAGGTTAAGTGACTTCTTTGCAGTGGTACAGTCAGTGTGAGTCAGAGGTGGAACTTGACCCCTAGTCTTGAGGCCCACTCTTTCCATTACACCAAACTGCCTCTTTCTCACACTTTCCTTTTTAAAAGGTGACAACCGAGATCCAGAAAAGGTAAAGTAATGTGACTAGGGATACAGAGAGATAATAGTAATAGCTAACTTGGACACAGCACTTTAAGGTTTGCAAAACACGTTATCTATACCATCTCATTTGATCCTCACAAAAACCCCAGCATCCCCATCATTTAGGTAGGGGAATTGAAGCAGAAATAAGTGACACATCCAGGGTCACAGAGCTAGAAAATATCTGAGGCAGGATTTGAACTCAGATGTTTATGACTCCAACTACAGCATCCACTCTGCTAAATCACTTCTTTCTAACCTAGTCTCAGACACAGGGGCAGCTAGGTGGCTCAGTAGATAAAGTGCCAGGTCTGGAGATGGGAGGTCTTTGGGTTCAAATCTGACCTCAGCCACTTACCAAATCACTTAATTTGCTTGCCTCGGTTTCCTTGATTGTAAAATGAGAGCAATAATAGCACTTACTTCCCAGATGGGTGTGAAAATAAAATGAGATCATTATAAAGCACTTTATAAATCTTAAGGTGCTATATAAATACTAGCTATTATTGTTATTATTGGTCCCCCTTCCTTTCCACTTTCCTGCCTCCTTTTTAAAAAAATCTCCTACCTTAGAATCAATGCTAAGTATCAGTTCTAAGGCAGAAGAATGGTAAGGACTGGTCAATTGGGGTTAAATGACTTGCCTAGGGTCACACAGCTAGGAAGTATTTGAGGTCACATTTGAACCCAGGACCTCCCACCTCCAGGCCTGGCTCTCTATTCACTGAGCCACCTAATTGTCCGTCCATCCCCATTCTCGCTATATGACTGGCCCACCTCCTTTAACATTCATATGTTTCCCAGAATGTCCTTTGTGCAACGTCTTGGACATAAATCGGTTTTATCGTCATCTGCTTACCCTCCATCTATTGTCTTTCTGTTGTTGTCACTCTCCCTTGTACACACTCACACACTCACACACACACCCTCAGACTGCCCCTTTGAGCTCTTTCTGCCTCCCAGGCGGTGTAAGCTCCTTATTGTAGCCCAGCTTCAGCAAGCATCTCAGCATCTCCTTACTGCTTGGTCCTAGGCTCAATGCCAAATAAAAGCCTTTAGGAAGAAGGAGAGAGGAAGCCTTCTCAGAGCTCTTTCTCTGATAACCTTCTAGTCTTTTTGTGTGTGTGGAGGCAGCAAGTGCCTGCAGATAGAAGGAAAAAGGGATATATATTTTTTTAACCCTTAACTTCCATCTCAGAATCAATACCGTGTACTAGTTCTAAGGCAGAAGAGCGATAAGGGCTAGGCAATGGGGGTTAAGTGACTTTTTCCAGGGTCACACAGCTAGGAAGTATCTGAGGACAGATTTGAACCCAGGACCTCCCATCTGTAGGCCTGACTCTCACTGAGCCACCCAGTTGCCCCTGCAATATTGATTCTAAGACAGAAGGCTAGGATTAAAAAAAAAATACCTTAGGAGCAAAGAGGCAGCCCAGTGAATAGAACACCACGCCTGGAGTCAGGAGGACCTGGCTTCCAATGTGGCCTCAGACCCTTCCTAGTGATGTGACCCTGGGCAAGTCACTTAACTCAGATTGCCTATCCCTTGCTCCTACTCTGTCTTAGAATTGATACTAACAGAAGTTGAGTTAAAAAAAATTGAGCATTCTCTAAACAGTTTTTATTTATAAGGTTTTCTATCAATATTTCCAATGTTAGAAAAAGAAATACCCTGTTATTATTATAATAGCTTTGATCTTGAGGATTACCCTCTGAAAATGTCTGGGAGACTCCCAGGGGTCCTGGACCCCATGTTGAAATCCACCATCTGCCTCAGATAATAATCTATATTTGTTTAGTGGTTTATAGTTTTTACATTTTACATACTTTCCATATCCTCTCCTTTGAGCCCCACAACCAACATTATGATTCCTGCTTTACAGATGAGGAAAATAAGACTCCTAGGGGTGTGTCAGTCTCCTCAGTCTCCTCAGGGAGTTTGTAAATGACAGAGAAGAAATCATGGTATTTGGTGGAGTCACTCCAGAATCTTTGCCAAAAAGACCCCAAATAGAGTCGCACAACTCAGCAATGTTGGTGGCATCCAAGGTTTAATCCCTTTCCTCTCCCAATAATAAGAACAAAAGTCCTGTCACATAATTGTCTCATCTTGTAATGACAGAATCCTTATAAGCCTGGTCAGGCCAGCAGGACTGGCTTTATGAAGAAAAAGCAGAATAGACTTTCTATTTATAGTGGTATCTGCTCTAGGAGGGAGATAGCCTCTACCTTCCCCAAACACCTTCTCCACCAGCTTGTCTCTAACAGGGAGGATTCTAGCATTAAAGTTTTTCATCCTTGTTAGTATGCAAATTCCCCAAGCATCCTAAGTGTCTATGGTCCTCGCGGCCAATTAATTAGGAACAGGTTTGGAAGGCAGGTTAGGAAAGAGAAGTCTAAAGCGTGCAGCACTTGGAGAGAGTATGGAAAGGAGAGACACTTATAGGTGCGGACCACTGAGACAGTAGGATGTTGTGGAAAAAATGGCAAGGGATTTGGAAGTACAGTCTCTCCCTTCCTATATCGTGGTTCACTTCCCGGGGCTTCTCTGTATTGCAGGTTTAAAAAAAAAATCCAATTCTGTATCACAAAGTTTTCACTATATCAGAGGATTTTGTGGATGAATACCATACTGTACACAATGGAAATGCAGTATGCCACTACCATTTGCCAACGTGAGATTGTACACAGCATGCTATTGGCTGAAAAGCGACCAATCACAGTGCTGTGTTCTATATCCTGGGCATTGATTGGCTCCGTATTAATAAGAGCGTGGAAAAGGTTTATAGGAGAGTGGGAAGGGTTTATAAAGCCTTAAAATAAATATGATGCCACTATGGATTTTCACCTATCACAGGAAGTCTCTGGAACGTAACTCCCACAATAGGTGAGGGATCACTGTACAGAGAAGTGTTCAAATCCTATGTATGTCAATTTCAGGCTATGGGAACTTACGTATGTTACCTTAACTCTCTGAGCCTCAATTTTCTTCACCTGTAAAATGGGGACAATATAATGATTATAAGTTTCTCTTGGGGCTTCAAGATGGTGCAGTGCCTAGAACATTAGATCTAGAATTAGCTTACCCCATGGGCAAATCACTTAATACTGTTTGCCTCAGTTTCCTCATTTGTATAATGAGCTGGAGAAGGAAATGGCAAACCACTCCAGTGTCTTTGCCAAGAAATCCTCAAATGGAATCACAAACAGTTGGGCACAATTGAAAATCAAAAAAAATAAGTTTCTCATGGAAAATGTACATATTGTACTCTGTAAATGGCAAAGTACTATATATGTGTGTATGTATATGTATATATATATATATATGTATATATATATATGTAAATGATTGTGAAAACATTGGACCTCTGTGGGCAGATAGTAGATGAAAGAGAGTCAGAGACAGAGAGAAATGGAGACAGAAACAAAAAGACTAAGAAAGAATAGCACTGGGAGAAAGGGGAAGACAAACTTCTACTACACACTTTTTTAAGGGGAGGCCCCATACTGGTGCTCAGACTGACTCACACCCTGGGGGAGGTGGGGCAGGACAGGTGGGAGGATACAACCCCTATTTGACAAATGAATCACTTAGGGCTAGCCCTGGGGTCACAATACCTAATCATTTTAATGATCATACCTGCTTTGGGAGTTGGATGATTGAGAGGGAAGGAGGGACTGGTGGATTGGATTGTATGTGCTATTTGCATCCCAGTCATTTCTGGAATCTCATTGCTTCTCAGATTTGGTTTCAATGTGGAGGCTCAGAATGCATTGGCTACCTACTGGAACAAGCAGAAATGATAAATCAAACAACATAGTATTTAACTGGGTAAGAATGAAAAATGGAATTATTTTCAGCTCACCATATTCAAAAATGGTTTCAATTTCCCAAAGATTCATGCACTGTGGGGGAAAGGACTGTTAGGGAACAATTCTACAGAAAACCCCCAATCCAACTTGGGAATGGGGTTTGATATGCCTGCCATCTGCCTTACATTGATGCTAAATATTCCCCCTGCTGAGCCTGTGCAGCTAACTCTGCCTCCTACATCATTCTTGGTCATTCACTCATCCAGGGACCCTTCTTCTTGTCAGTCCTACCCACCCTGCATCTTCTCCCCCTCAAAACTTGGACTCTTGATGTTGCTGCTGCCATATTTCCATGCCATATGCTAAAACTCTGTCCCTTTATCACACCATCATTGTTGCTTTATTGGGGCATGTTCTCTAGAGTGATACCCCTGGAGACTCATGCCTTGGCTAGATGTTAGACCATCTTTGGCTCTACATCTCTTCGCCTCTGCTCAATGGTGTTGATCAGACAGCTGTGGGACTTACTGCCCCTGCATCCTTCACAGGAGAATCACAATTCTTAATCTGAACTGAGCTACTTTGATGGGTGTGATCTTATTGCCAGTGGGCACTCTTTCCAACAAAGAGGAACACAATCTGCCCATGCTTTGGCATCCATAGACTCTAGATTACACTTGCAGAGGATCTATCCAAGGTACTAGAAGAGAGAAGCCTTCCTCTAGTTCTTTTGACATTATATTGAGCTTGTTCTCCCTCATTCTCTTGTTTAGCCCTCATTCTATTGGATATCCTCATTCTCTTGGTTATCTTCATTTTATTGGTTATCCTAATTCTACTGGTTAGCCCTCATTCTATTGGTTATCCCTCATTCTACTGGTTATCCTCATTCTGTTGGTTATCCTCATTCTATTGGTTATCCTCATTCTACTGGTTAGCCCTCATTCTATTGGTTATCCCTCATTCTATTGGTTATCCTCATTCTGTTGGTTATCTTCATTCTATTGGTTATCCCTCATTCTATTGGTTATCTTCATTCTATTGGTTATCCTCATTCTACTGGTTAGCCCTCATTCTATTGGTTATCCTTCATTCTACTGGTTATCCTCATTCTGTTGGTTATCTTCATTCTGTTGGTTATCTTCATTCTATTGGTTATCCTCATTCTACTGGTTAGCCCTCATTCTATTGGTTATCCCTCATTCTACTGGTTATCCTCATTCTGTTGGTTATCTTCATTCTGTTGGTTATCCTCATTCTATTGGTTATCCCTCATTCTATTGGTTATCTTCATTCTATTGGTTATCCCTCATTCTACTGGTTATCCTCATTCTATTGGTTATCCCTCATTCTTACCATTTGAACCACCCATCTTTTCTGATCAAGCATCTTCTTTATGACACCTTTTTCACTACTCTTCCAATAACTTTTCTCTAGTAATGTGCTAGGGCAGCTAGGTGGCTCAGTGGATAGAGTACTAGATCTAGAAACTTCTTGAGTTCAAACTCTACATGAGTTCAAATCCAGCCTCAGACACTTATTAGCTGTGTGAACCTGAGCAAGTTACTTAATCCTGTTTGCCTCAGTTTCTTCATCTGTAAAGTGAGTGGGAGAAGGAAATGGCCAACCATGCCAAGATCTTTGCCCAAAACCTCCAAATAGGGTCACAAAGAGTCAGACATAACTGAAAAATGACTGAACACATAATGTGCAACACCTTCAGTGGCCTCTCCATTGCAAAAGGCAATGATGACATATATCCTTAGTTCCTCTGAGATCAAGGTATTTCATGACTCACAGCCACATAGCATCATTAGAAGACTGATGGTGTTAAAAGGATGGGCATTTGCTACAAGAAGAAATTTAAGGCAATTAAAAGCTGTGCACAATTTCCCAAAGGCAATCTAACCTAAGTTATGTCTATTTAATTCAGGGTCCAACCCATTATCTATTGGTACTGTTTACATGAGCTGGTAGATCAGCTCTATACATTGTTCATTTAAGTGTATATCATAAATAGGCAGGTTAAAAGTGAATTATTTTTATTTATTCCCCATACAGGATAAAGGTAGGACCTCATTCCCTCAACATACACATGGAATCACTACTCTTCCATGAGTCTTTCTGAAACTAGAGATAATCAATCAACAAGCAATTTTTAAGTGCTCACTATATGCCAGGAACTATACTACATGATGTTGACTCAAAGAAAAATGAAACAGTCCCTTCCCTCAAGGAGCTTACATTCTAATGGGGAAACAACTTGTATGTACCATCTGGAGTTTTCTTAGCAGAGATACCAGAGTGGTTTGCTATTTCCTTTTCCAGCTCATTTTATAGACGAGGAAACTGAGGGAAACAGGGTTTAATTTAGAGTCTGAGGCCAGATTTAAACTCACAAAGATAAGTCTTCCTGGCTTCAGGCCCAGCACTCTGGCTGTGCCACTTAGCTACCCTACCTACCACTACAATAGTACAATAGAGCACAGGATTTGGAGTTAGGAAAACCTGGGTTTGAATCCAACCTCAGATTCCAGCTGTGTGATCTTTTAGGCCTCAGTTTCCTCATCTGCAAAATGAGGGGCTAGACTTAAGGAAAGTAAAAGGAACAATAATTTACAAAACATCCACTGCATGTCGGGCATTTGACAAATCTCTCCTCTGACCCTCACATCAGCAGCCTTGGCATTATTCACTGCGCCACCTAGCTGCCCTAAGGGCTAAGTGCTTTATAATTATCATCTCATTTGATCCATATGGTTAGGAATAGCTCTTTGGGACCATTTTATTCTTCTAGGAGCCTCAATTTTCTTTACTCACAAAATTAAGAAATTAAACAAGATGAACTCTAATGTTCCTTCCAGCTCTGTGTGAGTGGGTGAGAGGTAGGAATCAGTGCTCCCTGAGTGAATTCTCTTTCCCTAGCTTGCTGTGGAGGAATGAAAAGATCCCTGCACTGAGTCAAGAGATCTTAGTTCAAATCCTGACTCTGTTTCTGACTATCTGGGCAAATTACCTCTTTGAGCCTCAATTTCCTCATCTCCACAATGGGAAAAATCAGCAGCCTTTAGGGGGCTCAGTGGTAGAGAGTCAGGCTTAGAAGATGGGAGGTCCTGGGATCAAATCTGATATCAGACACTTATTAGAGGTGTGACCCTGGGCAAGTCACTTAATCCTCATTGCCTAGCCTTTACTGCTTTTCTGCCTTAGAACCAATACTTAGTATCAATTCTAAGACAGAAGGTAAGAGTTGTAGAAAAAAATGAGAAAAAAAATCATATTTCTACTTCCTGTTTCACAGAATTGTCAGCATCAAATGAAACTGTAAAGGAAGTACTTTATAAACTTTAAAGGCTCAGGTAAATGGGAATTATTATTTACATGACAACATCCCTTTATAGCAAAGACAGAGTCAGAATTAGTATATGGCTTCCAAGGCCACATATGGGGAGAGGAGAAATTTCTTTCCAATGTGCACCACCCTCTAGTCAATCTTATACCTATCATGCCCCTCTCTTGGGAAGCCCTCCTATGGGACAATTGGTCCTGACCCCAGAGTGGACGCCCAAAGCACTCTCGGAATCAGTTTTCAGCCATCTGGAGGATCTGAATCAAAGGCAACTCATCTCCATCTAGTCAGGGCCTCCCTTAGAGGAGTCACTATCTGACTCTGCCCATCTTTCTAAGACATTCTCCAAGAATCTTCTTCTGTTATGATGCAACGGAAAAATGCCCAGACTTAGAATAGGAGAAATGGAGTTCAAATCTTGGCTTCCATCACTGGCTACTTATGTATCCTTGGAAAGATCACTTCTTCCTAAGCCTCAGTTTCCTTTTCTGTAAAATAAGAGGAGTTGGACTAGATGACTTTCAAGGTCCCTCCCAGCACAATATCTATGATCCTATGATCTCTGATTCCATGTACAAAAGTGGTCATATTTTAACCACATCCACACCTCTCCCCTCACCCCATCCCCAGATCAACCAAATTTACCTCAAGTGATGGAATTCCCAGTTACAGATTAGAGAAAGAATAAAGTTGGAAAGATTGGGTGTCTGAGTCTTCAGTCAGAAAATGAGCTGGCCAGTCTTTAAGGTCCCTTCTAGTTGTAGCATGAAGGCCCCTTCCCTCATTTGAAAGGGAATTTTGATGGAAATTGCTCAGGTCTTTGTAATTCATTTCTTAGAAGGAACTGAGAAAAAAATGTTGTAGCCAAAAGATAATAAATATGCAAACAAAATTAGGAAAAATAGGTTAAATACAACACCCATTCCTATTAAAAACACTAGAAAATATAGGACTAAAAGGGCCTTTCCTCAAAACAATAAACGATATTTATTTAAAACCATTAGCATGTATCATCTGCAATAGAGATAAGTTAGGAGCTTTCCCATGATCAAGAGTGAAGCAAGGATGCCCATTATCACCTCTATTATTTAATATTGTACTAGAAATGCTAGTGGTAGCAATTAGAGAAGAAAAAGAAATTAAAGGGATTAAAATAGGCAATGAGGAAACTAAACTATCACTCTTTGCAGATGACATGATGGTATACTTCAAGAATCCTAGAGAATCAACTAAAAAGCTATTGGAAATAATAATTTTAGCTAAGTTGTAGAGTACAAAATAAATCCACATAAATAATTAGCATTTCTATTTATTTCCAATAATAAAAATCACCAGCAAGAGTTAGAAAGAGAAACTCCATTTAAAATCACTCTAGGTTATATAAAATATTTGAGAATCTATCTGCCAAGACAAACTCAGAAATTATATGAACACAACTACAGAACACTTTTCACACAAATAAAACTAGATCTAAACAATTGGAAAAAACATTAATTGTTCATGGGTAGGATGAACTAATATAATAAAAATGACAATCCTACCTAATTTACTTATTCAGTGCCATACCTAGCAAACTACCAAGAAACTTTTTTTATAGAATTAGAAAAAAGTATAACAAAGATCATTTGGAAGAAGAAAAGATCAAGAATATCAAGGGAACTAATGAAAAAAATGTGAAGGAAGGGGGCCTACCAGTACCAGATCTTAAACTGTACTATAAAGTAGTGATCATAAAAACAATATGGTACTGGCTAAGAGATAGAAAGGTGGATCAATGGGAAAAATAGATCGAGCATAGGAAAAGTTTTTGGCATTAGTACCACTAAGGGGTCTCCAAGATTCATGCTGTGGCAAAGCTCATCTGTCTCATCTTCCTTTTTGTCTTCTCCCATTCTCAATCATTTGACTCACTTTTTGTTCATAGCTTTTATTATTATTATTACAAGTAAGCTGCTACAATTATTTTGGGGCACTTGGATCCTTATTTCTCACTTAGACCTCAGTGGGGCCTAAAATCCAAAATAGAATTGCTGAATCAAAGTCATGAACAATTGAATAATTTTTTTTACACAATGCCTAATTGTTTTCCTAAATGGTGGGACCAATTCACAGCTTCACCAGCAATGAATTAATGTGCTTAATAATCAATTAATAAAGCTTTGTTAGTCACCTACTATGTGCTAGGTACTGCTAAGCTCTGGAAATACAAAAGGAGGCCAAAGACAACTCTTGCCCTCAAGGAGCTTATAATCTAATGGGGGAAACAACATGCAAATAAATATATATAAAGCAAGTTATATACAGAACAAATAAGAAATAATAGGGGAAAGGCAATGGAATTTTATTCCTATAGTCCCTCCAACAGTGAATTTTCCCATCTTTTGTCATTTTTGCCAATTTAATGGATATGAAGTGATATCACAGAGTTATGTTTACTTTGCATTCCTTTGGTTATTAGAAATTGTTTTTTTTCAAATGTTTGTCAATAATTTGCATTTATTCCTTTGAAAACTGTACATCTCTGTTGAGTTTTTTTTAGGGGGAATACGTTCTTAAGTTTCATAGGTTGATTCAGTTTTCCACCAATTTTAGATACCATGCTTTTGTTGAATGTAAAGATAATGGGAAGGGGGGGCGCTGTCAAGAGGGAGAAGATTGCTATCTTCTCTTCTATTTCTAACTCCATTAATTTTAGGCTGCAAAAGTTCTTAAGTCTTAATAATTGAAATAATCTTTGTTTTTCTAATTTCTATACCATTTCTGGTTACAAATTCTTTCACTAACCATAACTGTGAAATATATAGCTGTGTGTATGTATGTGTGTAGACTTTAGAATTTTTATTGTGGTGTTTTATATTTGGATAGTTTATTGTACTTTGAAATTTACTATAGCATATTTTGACTTTTTTGGTTTTCTAATAATATATTTATCTATTTCCCAATTACATTAAAATTTTTTAACATTCATTTTTTAAAAATATTGAGTTTCAAATTCTCTCTCTCCTCAGCCTCTTCACCACTCAAGGCAAGCAATATAATATTAATTATATATGTGAAGTCATGCAAAACATAATTCCATATTAGCCATGTTGCAAAAAAAAATAGAAAGCAAGAAAGAAAAAGAGAGAGAGAGAGAGAGAGAGAGAGAGAGAGAGAGAGAGAGAGAGAGTGAGAGAGAGAGAGAGAGAGAGAATATGCTACCATGAGAATTTATTAGTTCTCTCTCAAGAGGTGAATAACACTTTTCATCATGTATCCTTTAAAATTGTCTTGGATCAGTCTTTTTTTAAACCCTTACCTTCTACCTTAGAATCAATACTGTATATTGATTCCAAGGCAGAAGAGTGGTAAGGGCTAGGCAATGGGGGTTAAGTGACTTTCCCAGGGTCACACAGTTAGGAAGTGTCTGCCCCCTGTCTTGGATCAGTCTTGATCCTTGTAGCTGTCTTTCACAGTTTTTTCATCCTTACCATACTGATATTAATGTATATAATGTTTTCCTGGTTCTGCTCACTTCATTTTGCATGACTTCATGTAAGTCTTCCAAGGTTTTTCTGAAACTGTTCTACTTGCCACTTCTAGAACAACATTTAGTATTCCATCAAAATTATATATTACAACTTGTTCAACCATTCCCCAATTGATGGGCATTCCTTCAATTCCCAATTCTTTGCCACCACAAAACTGCTATAAATATTTTGTACAGGTACATCCTTTTCCCCCTTTTCTTTGATCTCTTTGTGATAAAGATCTAGGTGTGGTATTGCTGGGTCAAAGAGTATGTACAGTTTTATAAGCACTTTGGGCAAAGTTCCAAGTTATTTTCCAGAATGATTGGAACAGTTCACTGTGGCATATTTTTTTTTTAACCCTTGTACTTCGGTGTATTGTCTCATAGGTGGAAGATTGGTAAGGGTGGGCAATGGGGGTCAAGTGACTTGCCCAGGGTCACACAGCTGGGAAGTGTCTGAGGCCAGATTTGAACCTAGGACCTCCTGTCTCTAGGCCTGACTCTCACTCCACTGAGCTACCCAGCTGCCCCCAACTGTGGCATATTTTTAAGACAATCTAAACTGCTTGTCTTTCAAATGTTCCCCAGTTTTCCTCAGCAATTCTTGTTGAACAAAGATCCCCTGTAATTTGAACTTGAGTTTATTGATATGCTATCTGCATTTTTTCTAGGTCTTGCTTATTCAATCTATTGCAATTATTTAATTTTCTGCCTTTTTAGCCAGTGCTAAATAACTTTGATACACTGCTTTGTTAATATAATTTGAAATCTTGTAAAGCTAGACCACCTTCCTGTCAATTTTCCCCCATTATTTCCCTTGTCATTTGTTCCCCATGCGAATTTTCTTATTTTTGTCTAATTCTATAAAATATTTTCTTGGCAATTTGATTGGTAGCTCAGTGGTGCAGTGGATAGAACACTGGGCAAAATCTGTTCATATTCTGCCTTACTAGCTGGGCATGTCACTTGACCCGTTTGCCTCAGTTTCCTCATGTGTAAAATGAGGATAATAATAGCACCTACCTCCTAGGGTTATTGGGAAGATGACATAGGATAACCATAAAGCCTTTAGCACACTGCATGGCACATAATAACCACTATATAAAAATTAGCTAGTAGTAGACGTAATAGTAGTAGTAGTGGGGGGGGGGGGGTGCCTGGCATTTAGTAGGTACTTAATAAATGCCCCCCCCCTTTAATGCATAGAGGTCTGCAGTTGCCTCAGTGTGGCCTTAGTGTTGGGAGTAGGTGGGGAAGGAAGGGAAGGTTGCTGCTAATACCTGGTCCTGTTCCATTGGTCCTGCACTACTCCTTCCCTTACTAGACCACAACAGTTCTCCAGGAGATAGCATAGATGCAAAGTAGCACTCAGCTGTGATGCCCCCAGTTCCCACTAGGAGTATCTCAGAATTCTTTCAAAACCCATATTTATGGAAGTCATAGAATGGACTGATAGAACGGGCGTCTCCCTGAGCAGAACCTTTGAGAATAGTCCAGGAGATGGGGCTGAACTCACACATCCATGTATGCCAAATCTCACCCTGCCTCCTGACTTCTTGAATTGTTTCATCCTAGTCTTGAATTCACACATGGCGGTGGTAGTAAACCCCACTTAAATTTATATGAGTTCAATCTGAGCCTTGTGAACCCAACCACCAGATTTTATGCATTTTCTAAGTGGAATCTTCCATTTCATCTTTTCCTCTTGGCTTTTGCCAGTCACTTATACTTGTTAGTGATTCTTTTAGTTTTATTTTATATTCTGCTACTTTGTTGAAAGGGCACAGTGGATAGAGGGCTAAACCTGGAGTCAGGAAAACTCATCTTAATCATTTCAAATCTGGCCTCACTAGTTGTGTTAACCTGGGCAAGTCACATAAACCTGTTTGCTTCAGTTCCTTATCTATAAAATGAGCTGGAGAAAGAAATGGCAAAACAGTTCAGTATCTTTGCCAAGAAAGCCCCAAATTGGGTTATGGAAAGTTGGTCATTACTGAACAACAAACAATTTGCTGAAGCTATAATCTCAATTAGATTTTAAAATGATTCTCTAAATAAATTGATGTCTTTTAAAAAGCCTATCATTTCATCCACTAAAAAGGACAATTTTGTCTCTCCTTTGCCAACTCTTAGTCCTCTTATTTTTCTTATCTTACTACTATAGCTAACATTTAAAGTAATATGTCAAATGCAATGTGCATCCTTGTTCCACCCCGACCTAACTGGGAAAGTTTCCAGTGTTTTTACGTTTTACAAATGTGATAAAAGATGAGGAAAAGCCTAGACTTTTCAGTGTACTATGTAACAAATAAGATCTTGCAATTAGGAAATACATTTCCCATGAGATTCCAGGTTCCAAGAACTGAGTTTGGTGTCAGAAGCCTGAAACTTTGAAACTTCCTATGGGATACTATGACGTAGGGGATGAAGGGAGTATAATCAGAACCAAAGGGAGAGGGGGGTTAAGGAGTATGACAAGAAATCCCCGAGTTGTGAAATTACCCAAAAACTAAACCAAAGATCTAGCAGATGAGCAAGAAGCTAGCCAAGATAGGGAAAGATGAACTAGTTGAACTGTGGAAACTTCAAGGGCATGACAGCAGTTTGAAAAGTTGTAGACAAGATAAGGGCAATGAACAAGTTCTCAAAGCCAACAAGATATTATATGGTTTTGACCAATTGAAGTGGGAGAAAGAGAGAAATCTTGGCACAAGCAACAGCAAAATAAACCCCTTTACTAAGTGCATTGTTATTTTAAATGAAATTTCCTTTTCTATGTATTTTGTCTGGATTTTAAAGAAATACATATGTATAGAAATGCTGGTGATTTTGTAGATTTATTGTAAAAATGGCTACTTTATTGAACCTATTGTTTCGATAAAAATCATTGAGTTCTCGAAGTAAATCATTATGTTGTCTGCAAATATACTTTTGCCTTCTCTTTGCCTAGGCTAATCCTCCTAATTTTTGTCTATTCCTATAACTATTGTCTCTAGCATTATGCCCAATAACATTCAAGTGTGAACATCCTAGCCTCACACTTGAAAACTTCTCTTTTTATTCATTGTAAATGATGCTAGCTCTGGGTTTTATTTTATTTTATTTTATTTTATTTTTTAAACCCTTATCTTCATCTTGGAGTCAATACTGTGTATTGGCTCCAATGCAGAAGAGTGGTAAGGGCTAGGCAATGGGGATTAAGTGACTTGCCCAGGGTCACACAGCTGGGAAGTGTCTGAGGTCACATTTGAACCCAGGACCTCCCATCTCTAGGTCTGGCTCTCAATCCACTGAACTACCCAACTGCCCCCTGGTTCTTGGTTTTAGAGAAATGCTTTTGAAAATACTAAGGAAGGCCCATTCATTCCAATCCATGTAATCATTTTTAACATGAATAAATGGCAGATAAAGATAGAGATCCAATAGGTAGCAATGGGATAGTATGTATATGTCTTTATACTTCTTTTGAATATAAATGATTGTCTTTAAAATGCATGATTTCAATAACTATTTTAGCTACATCATCTGAGTCTGAGGTTTTATTTCCATTCCCCAAAATCCCAGACCTGAATAACCAAAGTTAGAAACACCAGATGAATGTGAACTTAAGGAGTGTTCATGTGTCAACATCTATACAAAAACTGATCACATACTAGGACATTATATATCTTATAAAAACAAATGAAGAGCAAAAATATGCTCATTTTTTAGAGATCCTAACAATAAAAATTGTGTTAAAGGAAATCTGAACAAAAGAAGCAAACTCAAGAGACTATTACCCTAAATAATGAGATCATAGAAACAAAAATAACTATATTAACATTCTAATGAAACAATAGATCACAATCTAGTTAATTCTACTAAAATTTATTTCTCCCCTATAGGATTATGTCCAGTTTTAAAATAAACTGTCCTTGGGTTCAGAAAATTTCCCTATTGCTTTTCCATTGCATTATATCCAGCCTTTTAAAAATTTCTTTTTGTAATCGTAGGTGGTTCTGACTTTCAGAAGTGAGCTATCTCCTCTTGGCTTCTTGTAAGATTATTTTTTGGTTGACCTTGAAGCTTAAGAAACTGGCAACTACATTTCTTGGTGAATAAAGCTGGGATTTCTTTCAATTAATGTCCATGGAATTCGATCAAACTGTATTTTGCTCTTTAGTTTCGACATTTCTGAGCAATTTTTCACATATACTTTGTCAGAGTATGCTAGTCAAGTTTTTTATTTCATTATGTCATTCTGGGAGATCAAAGCTTCTTAGATTGTTTCTTCAAGATCTGTCTTTAAGATTAAGTTCTTTGAAACTCATGTTCTTCCAATTTTGGTGTTTTTTGTCTTTGCTCTGTTATTTTTGTAGTATTTTAATATTTTTTAGTTTCATTTCTTCCACACTTTTTCAGGATGTCTTAAATATATTGCTTTAATTGTTCTCAAAATCTACTATGCTTCTCATCTATTCTGGATATTCCTGTTGCTGTTACAATCTCTTAATGATGCTATAGGTGTAGTTATTACCAAGATCCATCCTTCTTCTGGAATTTTTTTTTGTTGTTCAATTGCTTAGTTTTCCCTGTCTGGCTTATTTAATGTTATGATCTGCTTAAGATAACTATTTACTTGATGTTCTTTCTGGAAGTTCTTCAAACAAGATTTAAGAGCTAGAAGGAAGTATAAAAATATGTAGATATACTTCCTCATCTGTAAAATGAGAGGACTGTGACTTGAGGTCCCTTTCCAGCTCCAAATCTATGACTTTTATGATCACATAACCTAATATAAACCCTTATTTTATAAATGAAGAAACTTGAGACACTGAAAGATGTGATTTTTCAAAGAGCACACACTTGACAAGGAACAAAGGTGGGATTTGAACTCAGTTCTGTTTTAAACCATGGGCATTTCTTCCTCTAGCACTGATTGCCCCTAAAACAGCAAATTGGGTTAACATAAGGTAGCTAAAAGAAATCTTTACATGGGGGCTTAGACACTCAAGATAAGCTTGCATTCTTGGAATTTTCTTTCTGAGTGATATTATAATTACTCAAAAATATATGATGCTTTACAATTTACAAAATCCTTTCTTAACAACAGCCCTATGAAGTTTGTTTTCTAAGTATTGCCATCCTCCTTTTTCTTTTTAGTTGAATTTTGGGAAATGGTACTTGATTTGCCTAATGTCACAGTAAATATCAAAGCACAGAGCTCTTTCCATTAAACTTTAACTGCCTCTCCAATTCTCAAGTTGGCTGTACTAGCCATCTTCACACCCTTATGGAACCTTGGCTCCTACTCCCCATAGCTACAAGCAATCAGTGTTCAAGGAATAAAAATTAATTTCAGTATGTCTGAATAAAACTTAATTAGAAAAGTAACTTGGGTTGTTAGAAAACAAAAAGTAGAATGGATGTCTGATTACCAGAAAATGGGCTGTCAGTTGATATATATATATGTATGTATGTATTTGTTGTTGGTTATCACTCAGCAAGAATATATTTTAAGGTATGCAGAGGTATGTTATGTTGATATTACAGGTATGAAATTACAGATCTACAAAGTGTTCAAATAAGCATAATGAAGTACATCCAGTAGAATGTAAGCCCCCAGAGAGCATGGATTTTGTGCCAAGCATTTAATAAGCACTTAATAAATTCCCTCTCATCTATCTATCCACATATCAATCTTTTGGATCATCTATATATTGTATTTCACTTTCCCCCAATGGAGCTAATAATTAGGAATTGACTGTATGTCTTTAAAAAATTAACTTAGGAAAGCAAGGTAGCTCCCTCCGTGGGTAGATAGAAAGCCAGGCCTGGAGATGGGAGGTCCTGTATTCAAATCTGACCTCAAGACACTTCCTAGCTATACTCGGGCAAGTCACTTAATCCCAAATGCCTGGCTCTTACAGCTCTTCTATTTTGGAACTGATATTAAGTATTGATTTTAAGATGGAAAGTAAGGGTTAAAAATGTTTTATTAAATCAATTCATTTCTATATTTCCACAAAACCTTTCTTAGTCAAATGAATCTGCCCCTTAACTCAGCAATGCCATTACTAGGTCCATATCCTACAGTGTGTGTGGGGGGGGGGGGAAGGAGGGAGGGAAAAAACCAATATGTACAAAAATATTTATAGCAGCTCTTTTAATGGTGGCAAAAAATTAGAAATTGAGGGGATGTCCATAGATTAGGGAACGGCTGAACAAGTTGTGAGTAAATGATTGTGATGAAATGCTATTGTGCTATAAAAAATGAGCAGGATTCTCAGAAAAAACATGGAATTATATGAACTGATGTAAAGTGAAATGAGCAGAACCAGAACACTGCACACAATAACACTGTATGAGGATTGACCGTGAATAATTTATTCTCAGTAATGATCCAAGACAGTCTGAAGAACCTGAAAAATGCTATCTACATCCAGAGAAACAACTGATGGAATCTGAATGTAGACTGAAGTATACATTTTTTTATGCTTTATTTTTCCTGGGGTTTTTTGTTTGCTTATTTTTCTTTCACAATATGACTAATGTGGAAATTTTTTGTGTGTCTGCACATTGAATAACCTATATCAAATTGCTTGTCTTCTCAATGAGGGGGGAGGAAGGAGGGTGAGAATTTGGAACTCAAAATTTTAAAAAAAAATGTTGAAAATTGGTCTTTCATATATTTGGGAAAAAATATTGAAGATCTAGAAACTTTTTTTAAAAAGTCAAATGAGTCTAGCCCTGGATTGGCACTATTGATTTCAGTGCTCTACATACAGTAGGCACTTAAATGTTTATTGAATTAAGAGATATTGGACTAATCCTACTTGGCCACAGGGAAAAGAATTAGGAGAAATAGGTGCAAGTGGTAGAAAAGCAGATTTAGACTTGATATAAAGAAAACTTCCTAATAATTAAGAGATGCCCCAAAGTGGAATGGATTACTTTAGGAAGGAGATAGTGGTATCCCATTATTAGTAAAAGTTGCAACCTGCACCTATCAAAAATATTATGGAGAATGCTCTTTAGGCATGAGTTGGGATGGATGACTTAGTTTTTCAGTATCACATACCTTGACAGCTCTTCTTCCATGTGAAATGAAGATGTCCAACGATTTGTCTAAGCCAGATATGAAGACAGATACAAAGACCTCTTTCTCTATATTACAACAGGATGTTAGCTTTCCTGTCCAAAACTTGTCCCAAAACTTATCCTTTTAATAAATTGTACTGATTCATCCTACTAACTACGCTTAACTATTCTCAAGATGGCATAAAATCCTGGGAAAACTGAATTCCAGACTATCCACCACTAGCTGTGTGATTTTGAGCACAAAATCACTTGATACTTCAAGGTACCCAGAGAATTTAATATCTTTAGTCTGAAATGGAATTAAACTTGCTGAAATTTGTCCAAAAAGCTGAATCAGTTCCTACATGAGGATGACTTTAACTAACACAGAGAAAACAGTAAAATCAACAAAAATATGACTACTTTAAAGCATATGGGATGGGGAGAAGCTGGTAGAAAGGGGGATATCCCCACTCCTAAGAGTTGCAGCACACACACACACATATATAATGATGACACAATAATTTCTGACAATAAGTCAAAGCTTTCACCCTACGGTTCCATTCTAGCTACATCACAGATTTTTATTATGCACATACAGGTAACAGTTTTCATTTGGCTTTGGCCACATTTTTCCTTCAAAAACACAAAACAAAACCTCATCCAAATTATCAAAAATAGAAACTCGTAAATAAATGCCTGGGTGTATGTACAGTTTTTACACAACAACAAAGAGTTAGGATCAACATGATACATGAACAAGCCTTTTTTCAGGAGTGATATGTGAATGGCCCATCCCCAGATTCTCTCACGTGGAGCCATGTTAATCGGGAAAGCTCAAAATATATTATTTCAGTTACAATGGCTCAGGTTTCTTGGCAAAAGAAACAAAAAGCCTTATTTAATAAGGACTCCTCCAAGTAGATTGCTCAAGAAATGCTTTTTGGCATCTTTGATGTGCATGTACAATAGTGAGACTGCATACCGTCAGTAACCACCTCCCTAGTGCTTGTACCCAGGGAGCAGCTGGGTACAAAGCAGGGCTGTAAATGCTTCTGTCCTATCATCTTCTATAATGCTCACCTCCAAAACATGAACTTTTCATATACTCATCATACCACACATCTCTAAAAGCTGAAAATAACCCAAGAGTCATAAAGCTTAGGCCTACTGGTCTGTGAAAATAGTTTCAAGTGTTCTCAGTGAAAGAGGTATTGCAACTATAGAGAAGCCTGGAAAGCAGGGATCAAAATGTGAATTTTTACCCCCAAAACCTTCCCATTGGCAGACTTCTCTTCAATTCCAAACAGTTCTCTTCCTTTAAGAAAAGTCTCTCTATCAAAATAGCTGGTCAGGAAGTTCATGGGCAGTACTATCAGGCCGAGAAGTTTTATTTATTGGGAAAGGGGAAATGTAGAGAGACAGGGTCGGGTGGGAAGGAGAGAATAAAATTAACGATGGGATCAGATTATCTTTCCAAAACGATTTCAGAACTCTGGCAAAGTATCTTAAAGGAAATTTCTTATTTCTCTTTCATTTCTGAGACCCTCCAGTAGTTTTCTTCATTTGGCATTAAAAAAAAAAATCTCTCTGAATTAATGCCTAGCCAAGATTATGTATAACAACTTAAACAGAATTTTCTTTTAAGAACCTGTTCTCTGGTCAACAGAAAAGGAAGAGCCTGGAACAGTCTAATCACAGCTTCCTCAGAAGCTCAGTAACCGTTAAGTATTTACCTCCTATTCAGGGGTTAGAGATCCCAGGGGAAGGGAACAAAGCTTTACCTTCTCTTATGGAAAAAGGAATGAAGGCTCACTGAATATGCCTGGCTTTAAGCTGAAAAGTAATTCAACAAACAAGTAGTCACTGAGCTTCCTCTTCAGCCAGGGCATGCTCTCAGAGCTTTGTAGGTCACAAGAAGAGGTTCTTTCCTGGGGGCCAGTGTCAGAACTGCTGGAAAGTCAGTGAGAGTCATCTGGAATGTACTGCCTAGAAATTCGAATTGGACCAATGGAACCCCTGGTCCTAAACAGAGTGAAAAGAAATGAATCTTCTTCTCACCTCTCTCCCCACCCCCTATCTTCTTCCAGGTTTTAACAGGAATAAAAACCCATGACAGGAAATGAAATCACTAAATCTCCCTGTATCCCACAATATAAATTGAGTACAATATTATATACTCTTCTCTACAAACACCCAACACAATATCAGATCCCAGTTTGGCCACCTAGACTTCTTTTTTATCTTTAAACAGGAAAGGAAATGGGTGAGTAGCATCCCTTTGCAATTCAGATTTTTCTTCTCTCATCCCAGAATAGGGTCTGGAAGAGAAGTCCTTGATGGTACAAAGAGCCATGAGAGACCTCTGGCCAACTGCATACTAGAAAATAATTCTACTGGAGGAAGGGCTTAATCCCATAGCTGCATTAATATCACCCAATCTCAAAAAGTTGAAATAGTTTCATTCTAAGACACCTCAAGATGAGAGTGGGTAAGAAAGAATGAAATAATCAAGATGTCTGCTAAGCTCATAGAGACTCTTTCTAGGCTTAAGCCTAATGGTGGATAATTCATTTCTTCCCTCCTATCAAGAAGTAGAAAAGACAAACTCAGAAGGAAATGCCTTCATTCTCCTCTAATTCACTTCTTCCTACGGATCTTGGGTTTCTTTACAGGCCGGAGATAAGGATTATCAATAAGATTTTCTTCCCCAGTCCGGCTTCCTGATAAGGAAGTATTCTGCTGTAGAACTGAAGCATTCTCTTTCTCAGCACCCGATTCATCCTGTAAAAGAAAGAACACTACCATTATTAGCACGGAAGGCAGTCTTAGCCAGAAAAAGAGAATAAAAATTCTCTGAAAATAAAATCCCCACATTTTGTAGAATTATCATCACTTTCATGATATAGGGATCAGAGTCCGGTTTTCCCACCATTCCCATACTATTACTTCTCTCTTAGATGAAAAGGTTTCAATCTACTTGGTTAGGGAGATTAGAGGCAAACAGCTGCTTGAATGATGAATAAAAGTAGCACTGGGGGGCAGCTACATGGCTCAGTGGATTGAGAGCCAGGCCCAGAGACAGGAGGTCCAGGGTTCAAATCTGACCTCAGACACTTCCTAGCTGTGTGACCCTGGGCAAGTCACTTAACCCCCATTGCCTAGCCCTTAGCATTCTTCTGCCTTAGAACCAATACCCAGGATTGATTCTAAGACAGAAGGTATGGGTTTCAAGTCCAACTCTATCTGTGAAAAATCTCTCACATCCATCCATCCACCCCTAACCACTGTTACCAACTCTCACTTCAAATGCTCATGACCTCTCACCTTAACTACATTACATCACATTACAGGTCTCTCACACATTAAATCCACCTACATATTTCTGCCAGATTAATCCCAACTCTGATGATGCTATTCCACTGCTCAAAAGATCTTTCACCATTTCCTCCTGCCTACCAAATAAAGTTCAAATTCCTTATCTGGCACTTGAGGTCATAATGTGGCTCTAACCAACCTTTTAAAGTTTATGCCACTTTAATTCCTGTCCCCAGGATCTGCACTCACCATCTTCTAAACACACTTCATGCTTCTTGTGTTTCTGCTCAAGCTGGAAGGGCCTCCTTCCTTCCTTCTTTTCCTGGAGAAATCCTACCCAGATCAAATGTCACCTTCTCACTGAAGACTTCCCTGGTTCCCCAAATCTTCCTTCCTAAAAACTCACAGTACTGTCTCGTACTCTTAGCATGTTCTAAATTGCTGTGTATAAACATTTTCTTGCTCCTGTAGACTACAAGAAACCATATCTTATTTCTCTTTGTTTCCCTCAATGCCTTATACATGCTATACACTAAACATCTGCTGAACATTGTTGAAGCCACAAGCAACACCTAAATTAAAACTGGCATCCTCTAAGATCTGGTAAAATTCCTCAGACACCTCAGATTTGCAAAATACAATCAAAAGCCTTAAACAATCCTATAGCCCTAATATACTATAACCAATGACACCAACATTACTGGATGTAACTAGCAGGGCTAAGACATAGGCAGGGAAAAGAAAAAAAAGAAAGGGATAAGAAAGGGAAGAGGAGAAAACAGAGTGAGCGAGAAGTATAGCACACTGCCCACAATGACTTCTCATTTCCCCTAGATATTACATCTCAATGATACCCTTTACAGACTTCAAAATTCACCCCCAAATGGACTGCGATCTTGCATGGAAGGCCCATCTAGGGCCCCTAGTCATTCACAAGTGTCATATCACGCAAAAGGTTGTGAACTGGCCCAACCATTCTGGAAAACAATTTGGAACTACATCCAAAAAATCACTTCAACCTAACCTAGAAAGCTACCCCAAAGAGGTCAGAGACAAAGGGAAAGGACCTGAACTTATATGTATGCAAACAGTATTTGTAGCAGCACTTTCTGTCAGTGGAAAGGACTGGACACAAAGTGGGTTCCCATCAACTGGGGATGACAACAAATTATGACAAATGAATGCAATCAAGGATTATTACACCACAATAAATGACAAGTATGGAGAATTTGGAGATACTTGAGAAGATTCATATGAACTGATTGAGTGAAATGAGGGGAACCTGGAATAATAATTAACATACTCCAAAACAATGCAAAGAAAACAATTTTTTAAAAACTTCAGAACTCTAATCAGCACTGTCTAGGCACTTCTTCAGAAGACTGAGGATGAAGCATGTCTTCAAGGGTTTCTTGACAGAGAAGAATTAGAAGTACAGAATAAAAGATTTGTTTTTAGTTCTAGACAATATGTTGATTTGTTCATTTTAGCTGTATTTATTTGTAGCCAAGGAGGGTTTCTGTTCAGGGAGTTGGTGAAGAGCAGAGTGAGGAGGTGGGTAGTGAGATACTCAAACAAAAAAGATTTTTTAAAATATCATCAGAAAAAAACATTAAAAATACCCCTGGGGAGGGGGTGGTAGCACAACTAGGTAGCTTAGGAGACTGAGAGCTAGAGATGGGAGGTCTTCGCTTCAAATCTGACCTCAGATACTTCCTAACTGTGTGACCGTGGACAAATCACTTAACCTCCATTGCCTAGCCCTTACCTCTTTTCTGCTTCTAAGATGGAAGGTAAGGGTTTAAAAAAAAAAAATAGAGAAGACAAAAAGTTTAGAAGAAAGATAAACCAGCAGAGCAATGTTGTTACTACCACCTTGTTAAATTCAATACACTTAAAAAAAAAATAAACAGTACTCTTATTTGTTTTCAGGATACTGTTGTTGATGATGTTTATTATAAAAAATAATTTTTTCTGAATAACACACTATAAATCACCACTGGGAAGATGAAGTCCAAGGGGACAGGGCATAACTCCTTGTTCTTTTGCTTCAAGGCAAAAGATTTATACTTGGCTACTCAGGTAGTTTGCTGTCACAACAGATAAGCACAATAGCAGAAGATACAGATGGATGAAAAGCCAAGTGGAGCAAGAGGAACAAACAGCTCCACACCTGCATATCCAAAGTTGGCCTGGGTTGGGGCAAACAAACCTCCTGGGAAACTTCTCTAGGGTGGCCACGAGAATAGTGGACAGCAAGTCCCAGGGGATGTGTTGGGGTCCCAGACCAGTTATAAGACACCAATCTGAGGCTCAGATCCTATTTTGGTGATTGAAAGAGACCAAAGCCATTTTAGGAACCATGGGCCTTTGGTATACGCAAATGTGGGGTGGGGAAGGGGTGGGAGGAGAGGGACAGAGCTCAGGATAAAGCCATGAGGGACACATACAATTATTTTGAAAATTACAAGCTAACATTTTATTTCATTTGGAAATAAATCTACAGATGTCACATGATCTCCCTTGAGATAATTAGAGACACTGAGATTTCACAGAGCCAAGGTTGGAATCATTGCCGTGCAGTCACTGTGTGTCAAGGAGCCAAGGAAAAGAAAAGGAGGAGGGTGAAGAGTGATGGGAAGACAGTCTCTTTTTTAACTCTCTCATGTGGTTCTCCTGGAAATTCTACTTCTCAGTTCTCTTCCATTAGGTAAGGCCATTGTTTTCCCTATCGATCCCATCTATTCCTATGTACAGTGTCTTCTCTCTGAGAAGAAGGAAGGTAGGTAGCAAAGCCTCAGGGGGAAGCGATGAGGGAAATGAAGTGTGGGACTGAACAACACTGACAACTGAAGAGAGAGAGGCAATCTGCCAAGGAGCCACCTGAGTCATAAATTCCAACTTCAATCGTAAAGACACCAACTTATTTTGTTCTTTATGAGAAGATGAGGCTGGAAAAACTTTGCAAACTGGTACATTTTTAACATAGACAATAAAATGTCACTCTTGTGGACTAATTATGTGGCATGAAGGGTAGCTGTCCAAGCCTGAAACATAGATTGTCTTTGAAGAAATAGGTTACTACTTTTAGTATACATAATAACTGAAATTAAGTTAATATTATGTTGCCTACTATAGGATCTTGATTTAACAAATGAGAATGATTTAAAATATCAATTATTTGTATATAGATGATGCCCCTAAAATACCAGAGTTTTTTCTTCTAAGCATTCCTTGTAATCTCTTTGGTCCCATAATTAATTTGCTAAGAAAACATGGTCTCAAATTATACAGAAACAAATCAGAGTCACTCACTCCCTTGATTATCACAAATTCCAAGTTAGTATAATCCAAAATAAGGAGATTTTATTGTATCTAAAATATATAGAAGTTAAGGATAATCATTTGATTTAAGCCATTAGCTCCCAACTTATTATTCTGAAAGGAATTGAGCTGAAAAAGAAATGTGTCAGATAAAAAGGGTTTTTGTGAAGAATGTGGAATGGCATTGGTATGGTCCTGTGCATTCTCAGTGGCATCATTTCCACAGCCTTAAATACATGGAAAAGCAGAGGGAAATTTTGATCAAGTGGTCATCCAGTCTGGGGTCCATTAACTTTTTTTTTTTAATACTTTGAGAAATGTATTTCAATATAATGTGATCCTATATACTTATTTATAAAAAAAAAACCTATTCTGTGAAGGGATCCTTGACACACAAAAAAAGGTTAAGAAACTTTGATTTAGTCAAGGTACCACATTTTTACAGATGAGGCTCAAAAAGGAAAAATGACTTGGCTAAAGGTAATAGGAAATAGAGCCAAAATTGAGCCTCAGGTTCTCCAATTCTAAATATGGTGCTCAGTCTCCTATTCTACACCACCTTAAAGGCATCAAAGACCAGCATCATTTCACCAGTTGTATCACATGCACTCTTTTCCTTCCTAAGGGAGTTCTCCTAAGCCTCCTGTGCCAGAGGGTATCTTCAACTCTTACTTCAAATAAGACAGATACTTCTTCCCTGCCACCCCATCCAACAGGATCACTAGAGTGATTCTTTATCCCATGTAGGATTTGAAGGAAGTTGGCTGTCAGAAAATCGGTATAGGCTGGGCTTGGTGGCACATACCTGCCTATGATGCCTGCTGCAGAGCAGAAGGCTGAGAATGAGCTACAATTAAACTAAGGCTAATCAGGGTCCAAACTAAATTTAACACCACAGAAAGACCCAGAGGGGAGAGAAGGTGCCTAAGGGAAGGTGAGCCAGCTCAATGCAGGAGTGGGATTGGAATTGCAAGTGGACACTGAGCTTCCAGCCTGGGCAAAATAGGGAGAAGAAATAAAACAGAAGAATCACAGAGGCTAAAGTCAAATCAGAGGCCTCGGGAAGGTAATGTTCACTTCAGGCAATCCCCCTCAGATCACTAGCCAAGAGGAGCTACTGCTACAGACTACATTGGGAAGATGCAGAATGGGAAGCCCGGGCAGGCAGAGAAGACAACGTACTGTACTGATGTGGAGAGGAAGGTTCTCTGTGTCTGTCTGTTCATCTTGCTCAGAAGAATCAGTCTCTTCCATCTGCTGCATCTCCAATTCAGATGGAAGAAGGGCTGTCAGGTAGGGAATGGTAAACGGTCGGGCAGCAATCACTAGAGAAAGGAATGAAAGAGGTCATTTTTTTTGTAATCTTTGATGTTAGCACAGAACTGACATGAGAATGAATTTGTTATTTTCTAGATAAGCTCACTAGGAACTGCTAGCACTCTGCCAATTGATAACAGTCACAAGTCTGGAATAGAGAAACCTCCCTCCATTGCCTGATACTTAGCTCTGTTGCTACCCAGGTCTACAGAAATTTATAAGAAAATGGATTTGAGTACTTTCAAGCATCAAATAAGTATGAAGAATTATTAAAGGGGAAAAAACTTTTTTTAAATCTATATACTTGGGGACAGCTATATACTTGGGGACACTCAGTGAGAGCCAGGCCTAGAGACAAGAGGTCTTGGGTTGAAATCTGGCCTCAGACATATCCTAGCTATGTGATCCTGGGCAAGTCACTGAACCCCATTGCCTAGCCCTTACCACTTCTCTGCCTTGAAACCAATGCACAATATTGATTCTAGTTGGAAGGTGAAGGTTTTGGAAAAATACACACACATACACACACGTTTAAGTATATATGCACACACATTTAAGGTGGTATTGGATAGAACGTAGGACTTAGAATCAAGGAAGCATTGGGTTCAAATTCAGTCTTGGACTTTCCTTAGTTGTGTGACACCGAGCAAGTTACTTAACTTCTGCCTGCCTCAGTATTCTTATCTATAAAATGTGGAGAATAATACTTCCCATGGTGGTTGTGAGGATCAAATGAATTAATACATTTAAGGCACTTTGTAAAACCTTAAAGCAATATATAAATGCTAGCAGTTATTATTAAAATAAACAAAATTACAAAATGCCAGATATCAAAGAGACCTCCAAAATCATCTCTTCCTACCTCCTCATCTGTACAAGTAAGAAAATTAAGGCCCAAAGAGGGAAAGTCTGCCCAAGGTCATAGAGAATAAAAACAGGTCTCTTAACTCTCTATTCAGTTCTTGTTCTTGTTCTTGTTCTTGTTCTTGTTCTCTCTCTCTCTCTCTCTCTCTCTCTCTCTCTCTCTCTCTCTCATCATCCCCCCATTATTGGGACACCTCCATAATAACGCTAAGCTTCCTATAATTCCCAAGGTCCAGGAATGGTGTCACCACAGCTCTCTTCCTGCCCTAACCCTACCAAGAAGTGAACCATATACAACACATTCTCAGTTCTGCTAAGGGTTATGTGAAGATCTGGGAAAGAAAAGTCCAGAGGCTTCAGAATATTTTGAGGTAAAAAATAAAATAAGATTATTTTTTTGGCAAAATCAAGGGAAAAAGGGAAAAGATCATTTACTTCCTTCTGCTCAGAGGGAGGAAAAATGACATCCTCAGCTCCCCAGTCCATTCCCAAATGGCAAAATACCACAGGTCCATTCAGGGGAGTGATTCTCACATGGAAATGTGCTGACATCATCCTTGAAAAGACTCTGTGTCTCGCCTGTCTTGGCCATAAAACGGGTAAGTGCCCGTTCCACATCACGCCTCTGTGATGCAGCTTTTTCCCGAAGGACCTGGTAGTCTGACACGAGCTCACGATATGTCTGAAGGAAGAAGATGAAAGGAAGTTAGAGCGTCTGCTAAACTTGTTTTGCTTAACTATGCCTACTTGTTACAAGGGCTTTATATTTCTTTTTGGTTTTCCCAGTGGGGTGAAAGGAAATGGGAGGGAAAGAAAACAGATTTCTAACAAATTAAAAAGAAAACTTTTATTAAGTTGAAAAAATGACAACAAAATAGAAGCTATGGCATGACCCAAGGGGGCAATTAAAGGTAGGAAGATAGGTTGAATCCTGCTCTACCAGTGACAGACAATAAGAGAATTTGAACCTTAAACAAACATCCCTACTTTTATCCCTAACATTCCCCTACTATGCAAGCTCCTAAATCTCCTCTCTTCAGAGTCAGACTTAAACCCTTCAGGGCATCTATAAAAAAACAAATCAGGGGGCAGCTAGGTGGCTCAGTGGATTGAGAGCTAGACTTAAAGAAAGTTGTTTCAAATCTGGCAGTGGTTTCTAGCAGTGTGACCCTGAACAAGTCACTTAACCCCAATTGCCTAAGGGTTAAAAAAAAGGAGTACTTAGGGACTCAAGGCAGCAGCTGTGCAAGTAGTGAATCCCCAGCATACACATCTTTTGCCCTCCAGAACACCTACAGCTATGGTAGTGGACAGGAAATAAGAGCCCTAACCTCTGTTCAGGATCAGTTAGTCGCATAACTTTGCTTATGGTTCTGGTAAACAGAACCAGAATCAGAGACTCTGAGAACTGGAAGGGACCTCAGCAGTCATCTCCCCCACAAGAATCTCTGATAGAACAGAGAGGTTTTATCTCTTAAACCTGAGTGCCCAGGAATGAACACGATCCTCTAGGGGAGGTCTGGCAAAGAGAGAGTACAGTGAGATGATCACCTCTATATGGTGTGGAAGTTATATCCCTTCTAATGCAGGCTGAGCTTGCATGAGCTTTTGTGGCCGCCACATTACATTGCTGTCATTTTGAACTTGCGTCTACTAAACCCACAGATATTTCTCAGAACTGACATCTTTCCACACTTTCCCCCATCTTATATTTGTGGAGTTGATTTTTTTCTATCTAAGTGGAACATTTTACATTGATTTCTACTGAATTTCATCTTTAATTAGATTTAGCTCAAGGTTCCAGGAGGTCAAAATCCTTTTGAATGCTAATTCTGTCATCCATTGGTTTGCTTCTTGTCATCTACACATCTGATGAACATATCCCTTTATCCAAAGGAATTTTTTTAGTTTATCCAAGTCACTTATCCAATGAATTTCTCTAAGTCATTGATAAAAAGTGTTAATCAACAGAATCAAGTATAAATCTCTGGGGCCCTCCACTGGAGACCTCCTGCCATGTTGACAGAGAACTTTTCTGAGTCCTGCCTCCCAACCAGTGATGACTCCATCTGACTAAATTATTGCTGAAACAACATCTCCTTTTTCACAAGAATAGCATGAGATGTTTTATCAAAAACTTTGCAAAACGTAAGGTGAATAGGGGGCAGTTGGGTAGCTCAGTGGATTGAGAGTCAGGCCTAGAGACGGGAGGTCCTAGGTTCAAATTTGGCCTCAGACACTTCTCAGCTGTGTGACCCTGGGCAAGTCACTTCGCCCCCATTGCCTAGCCCTTACCACTCTTCTGCCTTGGAGCCAATACACAGTATTGACTTCAAGACGGAAGGTAAGGGCTTAAAAAAAAAAAAAAAAAAAAAAAGTAAGGTGAACTGATGGCAGCTGGGTGACTTAGCCGAAAGAGAGCCAGGCCTGGAGATGGGAGGCCCTGGGTTCCAATCTGGCCTCAGACACTTCTTAGCTGTGTGACCCTGGGTAAGAAACTTAACCCCCATTGCCTACCTCTTACCACTCTCTTGGCTTGGAACTAATACACAATATTAATTCTAGTAAAATTCTAAGGCAATGGTTAAAAAAGAAAAAAAGCTAGGTAAACTATAACCAAAACATTAACCAACTGGTTTATTTTTTTTTTTAATGGAGTAGGGTTGGCATTTTATGTTCTTGATAAAGCCATGCTGGCCTCTTTGTAATACTACTTCAACTTTCTAAATAGTCACTGATCATGTTTATTATGATTCTTTCTAGTTTTCCCAGGAATCAAAGTCAAGCTCACCGGTCTTGAGTTTGCAGACTGTTCTCTTTACTTTTGTGAAAATCAGAAAAATATTTACCCTTTTGCTATTTTTCAGTCCTCCCATTTTCCATATTCTTTCAAGTGTCAATGACAATGTTTCAGTAATCACAACAATCAACCAGTTCTCTCAGGAGTGAGGCTGTAATAAATCCATCAAGGGCAACTATAAATGCTCTCTCACTATTTCCTAACATATCCTGCATTTGCACTCCCTATGAGCCATTTGAGTTCTTTCCTTTCCAGTGTAAAGTTTAGTCTCCTTTGCAAAGGAAACAGAAACAAAGTAAAAATTCAACAGCTCTATCTTCCTTTTTATTCTCACCAAGCTCAGGTCCTGGCCCTTCTTTGACCCCATTTATCTCCCAATAATCAAAAAAAAAACCCTTTTTGTTGTCTGGGGCCTCCCTTGCCAGGGTTAGCAGACTTTGAATTTGGCATTCCCAACATTAATTTTACAGAACTGGACAGGATCCTTATATTCATTTGTTACTTGGCCTTGTGTGTCCATTTCAGGTTCTAGAGAAATCCTATTTATCTTCCTCACTGGATTTGTTTCCCTTTGTGTCTTCAGAATTTCATTTTTGTGTATCTCCCACCTTTGTTTTTTTTTTTCTGTTCTGTGACTTTTTTCTTTATTAATAGCTTTATTTTTTTAAACAACAAATTTCCACATAAATTATCTTAAGTTATATGATCCAAATTGTCTTCTTCCCTCCCCAGTCCTGGAGCTGGCAAGCAATTCAAATCTATACATATATTATCATGCAAAACATTTCCATATTATTCATTTTTGTCAGTGAATAATCTAAAACATAAACACAATTGTTCTTCTAGATCACTGTATTGCTGTTAGTAGCAAAATCTATCACATTTGATTATTCCTGTTACTGTGGAATGTTACTGTGTACAATCTTTTCGAAACTAACTTTTCCTGGAATATTTTAGTCTGTAGGAATCCTGACAAACTTTCTTCTAAGCTTAATGAAGTCTGCTTTCCCCAAATCTAGGGAACATGTCAGACTATGCTGAGATTCCATCTCTAACACAAACTCTAGGACAAAGAGATCACTTTCCTTTAGGGTTCCTATCCTTCCTTTCTAGTAATCAGTTCTTCTCTGTTAAGTAAAAATTAGATCAAGAACAGAATGTCCCCCTACTGATTCCTCCACCTTTTGAAGGATAAATTATCACTAAGGTAAGTTTAGAAATTATCAGGTCCTTTGCTTTGGCTGAGGATAAGATATGAAAAGTGCATAGCACAGTGCCCAATATACAGTAGGTACTAAATAAATATTCTCTCTCCCTCTCTTTCCTCATAACTGATTTCTGCCATCACTACTATATACTACTGCTCTGTGCCAGACTTGTGATTGTACCCAAACTCAACTATTTCTTCTTTCTGTCCAGGTAGTCTGTAGTAAACTCCAGTGACACAATTAATTATATTTTCCCCTCCTCTGACCTGTATCCAAATATTCTCTATCAGGTTCTCAGAATTCCACTCAAGTATACTTTCTTCATATACAAAGCTATCAACTCTCACCCTCCCTTTTGTTTCTTTTGGACATTTATATACAACCATTTCAGACTATGGATTCTACCCTGGCTTCATTCTTGGGTTTTGTCTCTTATGATTTCTAGCTGTCTCAGCAGCTACTATTCTTCTATCTTTGGAGCTACTATCGCCACATCTATACTACACGTAGAATAAAGTGGCAAAATTCCTCCAGAACAGACCCGGTCCTCTTCCATACTTCTCTATTACTGTTGAGGACACCACTTGCTATCCTTCCAGTAACCAGATTTGCCACCTCTTTATCATAAACTCATTTCCCTTCACCTTACATAACCAATCACAGGTGTCAAATCTTGTCATTTCTTCCCTCACACTATCTTCTGGATCTGACCCTTCTCTCTCTACTCAGAGCCACCTCCCTTGTTCAGGTCCATATCACCTCTCTCCTAAACAGCTTTGTAATTGAGCTCCCTGCCTACAATATTTCTCTCTCCAATTCATCCTCCACAAAATTTTCCTGAAGTGCAAGTTGTCTAATCACCTCTTTGATAAGGTCCAGTACTTACCTATTAACTATAGGATCAAATACCATTTCATCTCAGCTTAATAAAATTTCTATTTTTCTCTACGTTGTATAATATATATGATCTTCCTAACTGGGAGCTCTGAACTACTGATTGTACTAGCAACTTTCTGTCTAATAAAAACTCCATAAAAAAAGAAAGTGACCTCGTCGACCTGAAAGACATTATATTGCCCCAGGCAAACCATAAACTAGCTGCTTAATAGAGTAATTACTTATATCTCCAGTCTCCAATGAGAAAGGAAGAAGGACAGATTATAGATAAAATGAAACCTGGAGAAGATTCAGCTCTACTCCCTTCCAGAAGGAGAGAGGTTGTTAATAGAACCAAGAGCTTTCTGAAGTACCACCCACTATGCCATATGTACAGAATTGATAAATACACATTATAGGAGGGCATACTCAAAAATGTTTTCTTTGATCAAAATATCTGATGCATACTAGTTCCATCGTTATTATGTAAAATGTCATGGTGAAATATCTCCAGAGAGAAACATTCCTCTGAGGGCTTAGCTTTCCTAAGATATATTCCAATGGAAAATAAATTTCCCCAAAAGGACAGAAATGAATTCTCTGATTAGGACGAACCTGAATGTGAATGGTGAAGACACATACAGAAGATGCCCATCAAATGTATATGCCTCAGTGGAGGCAAAACCTGTTTTTTGTTTTTTTTGTTGTTTTATGTGTATAGGCATATACATACATAAGTATGTATTTATAAATAAAAAACACACATAGATATTTATCTTTGTTGAAATGTTAGGAACAATGGACTCTTAATTCCCCTGCCCTATCCACTCAAACTCTCTTCTGTTCCCTACCAATTAGAAGATCAGAGGAGTCAGGTCTCCTGTCATAATTTTTCAGGTATATTGGATTTTCAATGGACATTTGTGGACTAGATTTGTAATTTAATCTTCATTTAAAATACTATTTTATGAGAATATGCATTCTGAGTTCCAAATACCTATTTATAAACCAACCTTTGGAAGATAATCTGTTCATAAATTGGGGATTACAAGTGATCAGAAATGGGTCTACTGCTTAAGACAATGTCACTTAAGGCCAACTCACTCACCGGTGTTTTAATGTAGGTATGAGGATCAGGGAATTCAGGAAAGTGGCTAGGGATATGAGGTGGGTGAGACTTGTTCTGTCCAGCAGTCAGGGCTTTGGGAGTCACAGGTTGATTGGTGACTGGAGCTGCAAGAGAGTTAACACACTCGTTCACTGGCTTCACCTTCCTTTGAGCCCCAATTGCCCCAGTTCTACCTTCTTAGGACAAAACCACTGAACAATGCCTCTTGCCATTAAAACAATTGCCAGGGCCATAGTTGTGAATTTTCTAAACAACTTCTGTTCACCCGAAAAACTGATATTTGTGATTTATTTTTAACACTTTTCTTTTTAAATTTTGTGATAAAAGCTTTAAAATGACTAGTTAAGTATAAGAAAGTAACTATATAGAAATTCTCTCTATGCCAGAGATTCTTTACCTAGGGTCCACAGACCTCCAAGAAGCCTAGGAACAGATTTCAGGGGGTTTGTGAACTCAAATGGGAAACAAAATTATATCTTTCTTTTCTTTTTTTCTTTTTTTTTTTTTTTTAGAACTTTACCTTCAGTCTTGGAATCAATACTATGTATTGGTTCTAAGGCAGAAGAATGGTAAGGGCTAGGCAATGGGGGTGAAGTGACTTTCCCAGGGTCACACAGCTGGGAAGTATCTGAGGCCAGATTTGAACCTAGGACCTCCTGTCTCTAGGTCTGGCTCTCAATCCACTGAACTACCCAGCTGCCCCCTGCATCTTTATTTTCACTAACCTCCTTCGATTATTTAAAGGCATTCTTTACCAGACTGCCAAAGGGGCCCATAACACCAAAAACATTAAGAACTACTGCTCTATGTAAATGGAAGTCAGCACCAATTCTGCAGCTTGTAGTCTTTAGAGTTTTCTAAAAATCTGGTTAACTATTTAACCTCTTCTTCAGGGAAGGTACTTTGTAGGCAAGTAGGGTGTTAGAAAATGTATCATGTCAAAAAAGAATTTGTATGGATAAATTCTTAAAACTCAGAAGACAGAATAAGAACCCTGAGGGGTTTCCCCCAAGCACTTGATAGCTGGAGGTGTTTGGGGTCCCTACCTACCATTCTTGTCATAGTCAGCCCCCAGGAACTCTCTTGAGAAAAAGGCAAGACAGAGAAACTGCTGCTTTCTCTATCTCTAAGGACCCTAGGCAATAGGGACACAGACTAGGCTCCCAATTGTGTCTTTAAAATCTAGATTCATTTACATGAAATGACTGGCAATAGCAACTTTTAATGCTTTCTGAGGAGTGAAAGATTTAGAAAGATAGTATGTCTAGAGATATGAAATAAAATGCAATCTATTCCCTTTGCAATCTACCAACCCTAGCTAACCATCTCTGGCTGGTTATGCTGTCATACTCTTCTCCCTGGGCAACAAGAATAATATTTATCACTTGTGTGTGGTTCTTACTGAACTTCTAGGACGAAAACTAGTAATCCTGGGAAAAATCAAGTCAGTTTTCCACTTTGATAATAACTACACTTTCACATAACAACCTATTTGCCTACAGCCCTCCAAAATAAAAAAATACCCACAGTAAGTAACCAAAACCCAACCCAGCCTATATCTAAGACCACCTACGTGCTGTGATGACCATCCTCTGGGATCGCTTAGCATACGCAGGAAGAGTTTCCACATTGAAACCTAAGGAAAAGGAAAAGAGAAATCACTGTAGTGACCCCCAGAAATAATCATTGGGAATGCAGAAGAATATGCCTAGGAGCAACTAGATATCACAATAGATAGAATGCCAGACCTGGAGTTGGGAGGTCCTGGGTTCAAATCTGACCTCAATACTTCCTAGTTGTGTGACCCTAGGCAAGTTACTTAACCCCAGATTACCTTGTCTACACTGCTCTTCTGTCTCAGAAATGATACTGGGATTGAATTAAAATAGGTTTAAAAAAAAATAAAAAGAATCTGCCTGAAGTGTCTTATTGTGGAAACACAAATAAACTGCTCTTACTTGGCAGAAACTCTAAAATTAAAGGTAAAAATCATGTCTAAAGGGGGACAATGAGATGCTTAAATTTGTTCTAGGGTACCAGTTCATGATGAATTTGGTTGGCTACAAAACAATGTGACAATAATAGTAGTTCACATTTACAAACATTATTAGTGCAAATAACAAATCCTTTGAAGCATCTACATTATTCAAAGAGGCAATGAATGTTTCTATTGGGCTGAAACCAATGACTGTATTTTATATAATTATTCTTTGAATAGTTCTAATTCAAATATATGTAACCACTTCACAGGATTCATTATTTGCAATAATTGGGGACCTGCTGTTGTTGTTCAGTTGTTGTTCAGTAGTGCCTGATTCTTGATGACTCCATTTGGGGTTTTCTTGGCAAAGAGATTGCAGTGATTTGCCATTTCCTTCTCCAGTTTTACAGACAAGAAAACTAAAGCTAAGAGAGTTGAGTGACTTATGCAGGGTTATATAACTGGTAAGTATCTGAGGTCAGATTTGAACTCAGGAAAACGAGTCTTCCTGACTCCAGGCCTGGTACTCTATACACTACGTCTAGCTGCTTCAAATGGGACCTGGCAGTAAGGTGCATTTCTCATAGCCATGCTGTGAAACAGAGGCAGTTTAGGCACTCTTGTTTTACAGGTAAGAAAGCTGAGACCCAGAGAAGTTATGTGACTTGCCCAAGGTTACACTGTTTATACATATCAGAGATGGTGCTCAAACACAGGTCTTCCCATTTAAGGAACAAGCAACTGTAAAAGTGAAATTTGGGAATGCCATCTAAAAGTGTATATATTTCTATGGACATGGGAAATATATCAAAACTACATTTCCCGTGATCCAACATGGTCCAACTGGTTTCCATTTCCGGGTTTTTGGGCTTGGGAAGGCCTACGTCTTGACCCAGGGAAGAGCTTAAATCTCCTGGGTTAGGAGGGAGTGCTCTTTTTGCCAGTAGGCTCTTGGCCAGCAGACTCGAGACAGTAATGGAGGCAGCAGTTTTGAATGCTTACAAGCGCGTGGTCTGATAACTTTATCTATCAACATGGCTTTAATTAAAATACTAATATTTATATTTATACCAGCCTTTATCATTTTTAATATTTATAATTATGGCAACCTTACGAAGTTTGGATTAAGAATTCTCAATTTTCTAGATAGTTTAAGAGGAAGCCATGTGGCTTTGGGACCCCGAGTCTCAGAAGCGATTTTTTTCCTCGCCCAGTCCTCTCCTGATTTTCCCCAGCCTAGAGGCTGTTTTACGGGGAAGAGAGACAATGGTTTTAATTGCCGCTGGGCTGCGAATTATTTTGCTCAATGCCCCGGGCCTGGTGGCCCTTGCTGGCACTGATGGACTGCCGGTGCCCAGCCAGTTTCGTCTCGCAGCCGATCTCCTGACTCCTGACTTGATCTCCATTCCTGCCGTGCCGAAAGCCTGCAAGCCTTCCAGTCCCTGTGATCTCCGATCCTGACTCGCCAGTGCTGCCGCTTCCACTCCAGAACCCCGAGCTGCTTTTCCTGAGATTTCCGGGAAGGAACCCAGTCCTGACTTGCNCCATTCTTGCCGTGCCGAAAGCCTGCAAGTCTTCCTGACTGGCAAGCCAGTGCTGCCGCTTCCACTCCAGAACCCCGAGCTGCTTTTCCTGAGATTTCCAGGAAGGAACCCAGTCCTGACTTGCCGAGATCTCGACCTCCAGAGACTGCTTCAGTTCCTGCCACTAACGATTTGGGTATATTCCCCTTTCTCTCTACTTTCTTATAGGAGACATTCTAGCCTTCCATGTGTTTCTCTAAAGACCTAATTTAGCCACCCACACAAGCTCTACATGTGGGATTTTCTACAATGACCCGACACCACGTGGACCTAGCAACTAGCTTTTACCCTTAATGGGGCCGAATGGCCTATTCAGACTTGCTTGTGATTAAAAACTGAACTCAGGGGAAGAAATTTCACCCCATACCTGCTCAGAACTTTGAGCAAAGACTGATTATAAAAAAAAAAAACCTTTCAGAACTGAATGACTTTTAAAGAGACTGTATCTTAATGTATTTTGCTAATTACTTTTGTTAATTAATCTTGCTTATTTCGTTGATTTTCCTGTTGCGCTGAATCATTTTAAATTAATGTAGTTTGTGGCTGCTAGATTAATTCTGTTATGATTTTATTGTAACTCCCAAATAATGAGAAAAATCTATTAGAACTGGTAAGAGGTTTTGACCAGCTTGTTGATCTGATACTACTGGATTTATAAAGCACATGTCTTTAAAAATTTATTCTGTCTTGGTAATTGTAAAGAACCTTGAAAAGTTCCATGCTTTGAATATTACCTTGTAATTTTACAAGAGATCTTTTTAACTTTTACTTTAAACCCTTAAGAATTGTTGTCTTAAAGGATAAAGCTTTTATATATTTTATTATAAGAGATACTATTGCCTTAAATGGGTAGAAGCATTTCCTACCCAGGATTTTTTTTTTAAATACAGAGAGTCAAGGAGCTCCTGTATATTCTTTGCTATGGAAGCAATAACAGCATTTGCCAAGGGTTACAGTTTGTAACAAGTATATGATTTTGAACATCATTATTTATTGTTTTAAAATGTGCTATTGGAAATAATGGTACTCTATTTGAATGTGCATTCTGAATCTGCTATTTTGTAAAACCCACTTTCTCTCACAGAAAGTCTCATTTTTGGGTAATATAACCCTTCTAGTTCTAAGCTATATATATTTTTGATTTTTAAAACATTTTTTTTTAATGAGAGAAATTGATTTTCCCCTTTTCTCATCTTGTACTGGAAGTACATATATAATCATTATTTACCCTTTTTCTGATTCTACAGCAAATACCTGAGCCTATAGGACTGTGATTTAAATGCCTCTCTGATTCCAGAAGGGAATATGAAAGCCGTTAATAGTGCTAAAGAAAGCACATGGTCAGAGACTTGACTGACTAAATCTGCTTGGATTGCAGCAGTTCTATGCCAATACTTTAGGGCTTGGAAATTGGGGTTTGAGTCCTGGAGTCCCAGTCTTTTCTAAAACTTTAGAGGACGTGGGTCTCCTCGACTTACATTCCTAGAAAGCACCTAAGATTGGTTAATTATTTGGCTCACTTCCCTAAAAAAGCTGATGATAAAGTCAGATCAGAGAGAGACATTTTCCTTTAGTCCTGGCCCTGAATGGATAATTGCACACTGCTGAATTCACTTCAATTAGACCTTCATTCAAAGGTCTAAGTTTATTTTCCCTACATTTTACATTTCACAAGTTAATTTTTCTTCTTTTTTCTTGAATTTTATTCTTTGTATTTTGCCATCCTTAGCTGACCTGAGGCCTTTTTTTTAAAAAAAAAAAAAGGTGTGTTCAAGATTTACCTCACGGGGATATCTGTTAAGTTTTAAAAAATCCAATAATGTAAAAATATATGTATATTTAACTCTTTTAGGAGTAATTTCACGGGGAATTAAATTGTATGAATCTTAGAAGAAAATGTATGTTTTGTAATCTATAATGTAAAGTTTAAATTCTTTTGAGAATAATTTCAGGATAAGGATCTTGCCATCTCCCCAAATCCCAGATGATGAACTTGTTTGGTGAGGACACATGAAGATGTCTGAAAAGCCTTCACTGTACCATGAAGACCAAACTTTAAACTTTGGGGTGCAGTTGATTGAACTATGGGGAGTTAAAATTGAGTTGTATGTATTGTTTTAATTGTACACTGTTATACCAAAGGAGACTGACCCCGAATTGGTTTTTTGTCAATGCGGCTAATTTTAATCATTTGTTCATCTATTTCTTTTATCCCCAAATTCCTGAAAAATTTAGAAGTTGTTTATTTTTACAGGTCCAGCGAAGAAAAAAGGACTAACCTTTTTTTTTTGCCGGACCTCACGGGGAATTGTAAAAGTGAAATTTGGGAATGCCATCTAAAAGTGTATATATTTCTATGGACATGGGAAATGTATCAAAACTACATTTCCCGTGATCCAACATGGTCCAACTGGTTTCCGTTTCCGGGTTTTTGGGCTTGGGAAGGCCTACGTCTTGACCCAGGGAAGAGCTTAAATCTCCTGGGTTAGGAGGGAGTGCTCTCTTTGCCAGTAGGCTCTTGGTGAGCAGACTCGAGACAGTAATGGAGGCGGCAGGTTTGAATGCTTACAAGCGCGTGGTCTGATAACTTTATCTATCAACATGGCTTTAATTAAAATGCTAATATTTATATTTATACCAGCCTTTATCATTTTTAATATTTATACAACGGATACTGTCCTCTAACTATGAACCCTCAAAGGGCCTAAAGGAGACTTAGAAGACATCTCCCTTATCCCTAGGGAATCACAAAATAATTAACCCTTTTCTCAGTCACCAATTCTACCATATCAAGTCACTGTATGTACAATGAAAGGTGAAACTCTACTCACCCATCTCAACAAGTGTGACCACAATGTCTGACAGTGTTGGCTGTGTCCTGGCTGTGTGCTCACAATAGGATTTAGCACTCCTCCCAATTTCTGAAAGGTCTAGGAAAACAAACAAAGTTAGGTATACAGTCCAATACCAGACATGAGCATTTCAGTGTCCTCAGGCTGACAAATGTGCTTCTGTTAACCATTCTTGTTGAATCCTTACAAAAAAGAAGAAAAGAGCTTTCCAGTGATTCCACAAAGCTCGTTGAGCAGAATAAAGGAAGATATAGGGATGTGTTGAAGATCTACCAAAAACTGATCCTAAGTAAATAGTTTTTCCTCAATTTCATCTGAAAAATGATTACACATAGTCCTATATCATTATTTAAATTATTCCATCTGCCCAAGAACCTGTCTATCCAACAAAACCATAAACTCTGATGTCAGGGGCTGGAGTTTCTTCTCTTAAAATCCATAGAGCAAATAGCACAGCATAAGACCCACTTTAATGCTAGGAATGTCCATGATTTCACTTTGTAGGTAAACCTTCACAGTGTGGTTCCTGGAGGGAAATCCCTATAAAACAGTTCAGAAAGGAGGCCTATAAGAAGTTGAAAAATCACCACCTACTTGGTTCTTTCTCTATTAGCTAGAAATTCAATAAACATTTATTACATACTGTCCATATACAATGTACTAAGAAGACATAAAGATAAATGACATATAGAATCTTCTATAAGGAAAAGTTTACAATTTCCTAGGGGAGTGAAATCTATACATATGAGAGAAAATGGAAAATTGAACACAACAGATGCATAACAGAAGTACAAAACAAAACAGTAAATGACAGATGAAAGTAATTTCTAACTGCAAAGACCAAGGCTGGTTTCACAGAGAAAAATAGCATCCAAACTGGATTTTGAAGGACAGATAAGATGGAGATCTGTAGGAGAAGATAAACAGATTCCAAACTTAGGAGTAAGATGAGCGAAGGCACAGATGCAGAAAAATTAGAGCAGGATGGAAAGGGGAAAGGAACAATTAATTTAATCAGTCAAATAACATTTTTTTAATTGCCTACTATGTGCTAGGCATTAATGCTAAGTACTGTTTGGCTACAGAATAGAATACTTGGTGGAGTCTGGAGAAGCTGAATCTGGAGTCAAGATTTGAGTTCCAACACAACCTCAGACACTTATTCACTGTGAGACCCTGGGTCTGTCACTTAATCTCTCTCTACATCAGTTTTTTCATCTGTAAAATGGGGATCATAATAGTACCTCCTTCCTAGGATTGTTGGGAGGATCAAATGAGATAATAATTGAAAGAGCTTAACATGGTGCCTAGCATGAAGTAAGCAAATTTTAAATGTTGGCTAATTAATAATCATGTGAATCAAACTGTGGAATACCATAGGGAAAAAACAGGTGAAGGCCGTCATTCTGCACTTTATCCTGCCTCTGCAATCTGCCCACAATGGACAGCTCATAAATGCAACCAGTGAGCACAGTTTCATCTTCTACATGGCATCCATTAATAAAGAGAACCCTGATTCTTTGCTGTCTAGTGCTAGGTACAAATAATTTAGCAAAACCTCAGTTCCAACAGTCCTTTTACCAGAGTGCAACCCTATTACAATTTTTTCTTCAATTTCACTTTTTCCTCCCTATTAGAAGATATGATTTGATCAATTCTGTGGCCACAATTACTGAAAAAACAAACTGGGCTGCATAAGAATTTTCTAATAGTGAGGATTTTTAAATCCTGCAATGAGTTTCAAGACATGTAGAGAGTTTTACAATTTGAATTCTCATCCAGGATTATTTTATTCAATTAATTCAGAAAGCACTGAGTAACATGCCACTATTAAAGATATTGAACTATGTTGTAGGGGCAGAATTAGCTAAATGAAAACACAATAAGCTTCTTAAATCTCAAGGACTTTTTCTTTGTTGTCTTTCTAATGTATCATACAACTTAGTTCTTAATTATGTAATATGTAATTATCTAAATTGTTTTAAGTAACTTAGTTTTGTTTCCCTAACAAGACAATAAACTTTCTAAGGAGATACTCTCTCTTCTTCTCACATAACCCCAATGGCAACAGAAGAGTATAAGGCTCTCAACTGAATAATCTTAAGTCCACCTTCCACCAACATATCTCATAATTCAACATCATTAAGCTTCCTTCATATCCCTTAACAGGCATCCATCCATTCAAACTATTCTACAATCCACCCTGCTCTACTTTTCTTTTCGATTTCTTAACCTCTTACAATATCTTTCCAACCTCATCATTCCACCAAAACTGCTCTCTCCAAAGTTACCAATGGCCTCCTAATTGCCAAATCCAATGGCCTTTTCTCAGTCCTCATTGTTCTTGCTCTCTCTGCAGCCTTTGACATTGCTGATTACCCTCTCCCTCTCCTCCTTGATATGCTCTTCTCTCAAGGTTATTGAAGTACCACTCTCTTCTGGTTCTCCTACCTATCTTTTTTTTTTTTTTTTTTTAACATTTTTAAACCCTTAACTTCTGTGTATTGGCTCCTAGGTGGAAGAGTGGTAAGGGTGGGAAATGGGGTCAAGTGACTTGCCCAAGGTCACACAGCTGGGAAGTGTCTGAGGCCGGATTTGAACCTAGGACCTCCTGTCTCTAGGCCTGACTCTCAATCCACTGAGCTACCCAGCTGCCCCTCCTACCTATCTTTTTTGACAAACCCTTAACCAAGTCATACCCACTACCTGCAGATGTCTCAAAGGGTTCTATCCTAGGCCCTATTCTTTTTCCTTTTATACTTCATTTGATGATCTCATCAGCTCTCCAAGATTTAATTATCATTTCTCAAATCTATCCATCCTGCCACTAAACTCAGCTAACTTCTGGCCTTGCATCTCCAACAGCCTTTCAGACATCTTGAACTGTATGTCCAGTAGAGATCTTAAACTCAAAATGGCCAAAATTGAGCTTATCTTTTCTTCTACATCCTCGTCCCTTGCAAATTGCTCTGCTACTACTGGGTGTATACTCTGAACTCCTCAAGCTACAAATCTGGGTGCCATACTCTATTCATTATCTTGCACTTCTCATGTCTAACCTGTTGCTGCCAATTTCACCTCTGAATCATGTCTCTAATATGCACTCTTCTCTCCTCTGACATTGCTATCACCCTGCTAAAGACCCTCATGACTTTACATCTAAACTACTGAAATACCTTCATTGCTATAAGCCCCTTCTCACTTCAATGCATTCTCCATTCAACTGCCAAAATTGTTTCTCTACAGAGAAGATCTGACCTCGTGACAACCCTATTCTAAATTCAACTGGCTCCCTCTCACTTCCAGGATCAAACACAAAATCTTGTTTGGCCTTCAAAATCCTTCACAACCTATCCCACGCCCCCAAAACAAACAAACATACATTTTGAAGTCTTCTTATACCTTCCTTCCCAAAAAGCACTCTTCAATCCAGTGATACTAGCCTCCTGGCTGTTCCTCAAACAAGACACTCCATCTCTTGGCTATGGGCATTTTCTCTGACTATCTTCCATGCCAGAAACATTCTCCCTCCTCATCTTTACCTGCTGGATTCTCTGGCTTCAACTAAAATCCCATCTTCTACAGAAAACTTTCCCAATCCCTCATAAATAGTAATAAATATTAATTCCAAGGTGGAAGAGCAGTCAACTAGGGTTAAGTGACTTGCCTAGGGTAACACAGCTAGGAAGTACCTGAATCCAAATTTGAACCCAGGACCTCCTGTCTCTAGGCCCAGTTCTCAATTTGCTGAGCCACCTAACTGCCCTATCCAGTCATTTGCCAACTGTTTTGCCAATGTGCAAATACTCTCCCCTCCATATTCCTCTTTTCCCACTTCTTGATCTGGGAACAATAATTAATAATAGCACTACTTTTGGAAAGGGAATGTTAACTAAATGCCTTAGGGATCAATTCACCCTTCTAGTAATGCCCTAGACCTAAATTCCCTTAACTGGTCACCATAGTCTTATATATTATATTTTCCTTTATTAGAATATAAGTTCTTGGGAGAAGGGACTGCCCCATTTTTAAAATTTGTATCCCTAGTGCTTAACAAAGGGCTTACTATACACAGCAGGTACTAAATAAAGGTCTATTTGTTCATTCATTCATTAAGCCTCAGTAGCCACGCTTCATAAGCTGCTATGATAGGAAAAAAATAAATTATCTACTGACCAAACTTTTGCTGAGTACATCCAAATTTAACTAAATGGGTCCTTATCCAAAGTCCATTACTCAACTTATATTTGAAAACTTCAGTGACTCAAGAAACTGCCAGAGCTCATACTCTCTTGGCATAACCACTGAGAACCCAAGGCAATCTCCACAACAAGAAGCCTCATAAAGGTATTAGTTAAGAAAAAAAAAAATTAACAAACTGACTTTGCAAAAGGCAGCTAGTATTCTTCCATACTCACAGCTTTGTAACATCTCAGTTAGTGTTTCCACTGATGCTTTCTCAGCACTCTCAAACCCAGCCTCTGTCAGCAAGGAGCTCACAACTACCTGAAGGGTCCGCCTCCGTGCCAAATAGTAGTTGTCTGCAGGGGTGGAGGCCTGCTTGCTTCCTGATCTCTATATGAATCAATAACCAAGGTAAAATGGAAGCATGATTTTAGTTCAGGCATTAAGGGTGCAATCACACACTTCAAGAATATAAAACAGACATCAAGGGCAGATAGGAGATGAATGATATATCCCCGGTACATCTCCCCTTTAAAATGTAGCAACTCTGCTGCTCAGACTTGTGCTTTTAGCTAACTAGTTTAATAATTATCAAGTGTTCAAGTGAATCCTAGAGTCTAACGATTCCTTCCCTCAAAGCATACCCCAGAATAAGGCCTCCTCAATTTGAGAAATCTCCACTTCACATTCGATAAGAAATACTTATAAAAGGGGTTGGATTTCATTACCTCTATGTTCCCTCCAACCATTAAAAAGGTCTCTGATATTATGAAAAAAGCACTGGTAGGGTCAATAGCAAACATCAACAGTAATTCTTCTTCTCAGCTATCATAGGATCAAGTAGTAAAAAACTGCAGGGTAGCAACTAGCTTTTTAGAGCAAATACCACGCGGAAAGTCCTTTTAAATCCCCCACCAGCTCGTTTTTCAATTGGCCAACTACATGACCAATAAAGAGAGAAAGGAGGGCAGCTTGAGCCAATTAGGTGCTTTCTCCGAATTCCCCGCCTTCTACTGGGAACTAGCCAATTGAGAACTCCGGTCGCCAAGTTGGCTCGGTGAGGCTGGGGGAGGGGTGTGCCAGAGGGTGAGGCCTTTGCCCTGGCCCAGAGTCGCTCAGTGCGGAAATTTCGAAGTCCTCCCTGTCCCATCTTCGCGCTGCTTCCTTTTGCTGAGGCAAGGAGCTAACCCCCCATGCTCCTCATTCCTGATTCTCTGGTCCTTACCGCTCCCGAGCCACCGGCTCCGGCAGTTGCAGTTGTGTCGGCCATCTTGAATACCTGAGAATGTGTGTTTGCGCAAGGAAGCCTGGGAACTGTAGTTCGAGGCGGAAGCGAGGGGGGCGGGGCTGGGAGGAGGAGGCGGGAGAGCCCAAGTTTCCAAAGGCGTTGTGGTGGATGTGAATAGAGCCGTGACTTCACGTCGCTAGCCTGGAGGAGGAAGAGGGGGAAAACCTGAGAAATGCACCTTCAGATAACTACAGGAAAAGCGTGCTAGAATATTTTTCGTTCACCATTTAAACCCCTGCAAGCTTCTTAGCCTCTTAGAGCTGAGACCTCAGTCCCAGGATCCCAGGAATTAGACTCGAGGACAGGGAATTCTTTTTTGTGTGTCATGGACCCCTTTGGCAATCTGGTGGAACCAGTGGCTCCCTTTTCGGTTTTTTTAAATGCATAAGAATACAAAGGATACCAATTATATTGAATACAGCTATAAAGTTAAAAAAAACCACTCAAGTTTATGAATCCTAGATTTTTAAAACTTCTTTCGTTCAGCTCCTCCCCCTTTTTACCATACTGGAAACCTAGGCCAGGGAGAAGTTACGTACCCAAGAGTGACAAAGATCCAAGTTCCAATGCTCTTTCCACTTCACTGTTTTGAAACTACACCCCTCACCAGCAGTCAATCTGATTTTTCAAACCATTTTTGCAATCCACTTTCCTCCCTGCGTCCTAGAGGTTACCATGGTTTCAATAGATTGTATTTCAAAAGCTCCGCCCCTTCACAAAGAAATCTGCAGATGTTTTGGGGTTTGGGATCAATCTTTTCATCCACAGAACCACAAAATATTCGAACTAGAAAGAACCACAAAGAATATTAGGTTCATAGTATTAAGCGCCGGAAGGGGCCATAGAGGTCATTTCGTGTAGTCTTTTTATTTATTAAATTAAATAAATTTAAATTTATTTATTTATTATTCTGAATTGAAATTGCAATTCAGAGGAGGGCAGTGACATGATTAAAGTTATGTACAGTTAAATAGTAAAACTAGACGTCACTCGCATCTTTTAATCCACTGTTTTTTTTTGTACAAGCCATCCTTGCAACCCGGACAAAACAGTGAGAGTACTATGCGGTAGCTGAGTCCCTGCTTTACCAAAGAGGAAAGGCGGTCGTGAAGTCTCTGAAACCAAGACGGGGCCCTTCCGTACGCGGAGGGTGACAACTCTGCACCCTGCACGCCCACACCTGTGCTTGAACTATCCTGGAAAGCGAGGCCCCTTTTCCTCCGCCTCCACCCCTTCCCCGACCCCGAAAAGCAGGAGTCGGGGGCGGGGTCCCCTCGGGTCCTGTGCGCACCCAGGGGCCTGGATCTGGGGCACCCCCTGATCTGCCCGCCCCCCCGGGGGTGTTGGCAGCCTCGAGAGAGAGGGGGATGGGGGAAAGGAAGGGGGGCGCGATACCTTTCTAAAACAGGAACCCACAACCCCCTCCGTCTCCCCCCGCCCCCTCCTCCCCACTTCCTGCCCAACTTCAAACGTCGAATCCCTAGCGCAGCACCGAAATTGTAAACACCCCGCTCCGGCGCGGAGGAGGGGTCGAGATTGAAGCGGTTTGGGGCAGGTAGAGAGCGATCTTTTCCTCCACTCCCCACTTCCAGCCCCGTGTCCGTGACAGGCCTACCCCAGGGACACAATTCTGGAGCTGGAAGAGAAGAGTCCGTGCCAGAAGGAAGCGAGTGCGAAGAGTCGGCTCCCGGACTCACCTGTTAGGTAGGCAGCTGAACTGGGGGACGGACGGAACAGGTCTGGGGGAGGTGGGGCTCTCATCTAGTTCGTGCAAGTTTCCAGCCACTGAGCAGGGTCAGCGCTGACCCTCTGGGAACACACAGGGCTGACTGATTATAGTGTTCAAAGGAAAAAGATGTTTTGGGAGGGAAATCCCAGTTTAAGACGGCTGAGGAAGATTTGCTGAACCTTCGGGGTTGAGGAACTCAAAAGGGACTCCAAAGTAGCTCCCTTTTACTTTGTTCAAGTACTTGGGGGAGAAGCTGATTTTCCCTCTGGTCCCCCAAACACCCATTTACTTCTATCATTTTCCTCCTCATTTAAACGAGTGTGTTATTGATCTCTAACGTCCCTTGGAACTCTAAATCCTATTATTTTTTTGTCGCGGATAGCGCACCCACCTATCCTCTTTAAGACAAAGGGTCAGAGTCTCTCAAAGGGAACTGAATTGGATTCTAGGACCCCATTCTCTGTAGGCTAATTCAGATATTTTTGTTTCGGTGAACATATGTTTATTGTGTTTGGGTATATTGGATGTGTTAATAGATATATTTATATTTATATCCATCCGTAGTCAGGGCTTACTTTGTGCAAGGCACTGTGCCAGATACAAGGAATAGAGATGAGTAGTAAACAAACCCTGGCTACAAGAGTTTGTTTACAGTCTAATAGGGGAGTCAGAGAGTCACTAGGGTAGGTCCTGCTCACAATTCTGCCCTTTGCAGTGCCCAGGTCTTCAAAGATCAGGGATAAACTCCTTGTGCTTGGTAGATGTCACCTCCTACTTTGGTGCCTTGATTTCTTCTTCCTCAAATTTTTTATCATGCTTTACCTGAAACCTTCCTTTGCAGTTATCATAATTTCTCTTATGTCAAAGTTATTTGGTTGTCTTTCGCTGCAATTATATTTTAAGGCCCTTATGAGCAAGTTCTGGGTTTTGTCTATTTTTGTAAGACCACCAGATAACAGTAAAAGCTTTGCATTGTTGTTGGTTCAGTTGTTTTTGTGTAGTATTTGACTCTTCATGACTTCATTTGGGATTTTCTTGGCAAAGATACTGGAATGGTTTGCCAATCCCTTATCCAGTTCATTTTATATATGAGGAAGCTGAGACAAATAGAGTTAAGTGCCTTGCCCAGGATCACACTGCTAATTTAATGTCTGAGGACAGATTTGAACTCAGGTCTTTCTGACTCCAGGCCTGGTACTCTATGCACTGAGCCACCTACCTGCCTCCTGCCTTGCATATAGTAAGTAACTTGATAAATATTGATTCAGTATTGATAAATATTTAATTAACTGATCAATTCTTGGCATCTCTTCAATAAGTAAATGATGTTCCCAGCCTCTTTTCACCTCACAAAGTGTTTGAGGATGTTAGTGAAAAACAAGAACTTTATTTGTTTTTTAAATAATTTTTATTTTTTAGAAAAGTTATCCATGGTTACATGATTCATGTTCTTACTTTCCCCTTCACCCCTCCTCCCCCATAGCCAAATCGCATTTCCACTGGTTTTAACATGAACTTTTAACAAGAACTTTAAAAAAATAATGTGTACTTGTTTTAGAAAGGGACAAAGTAAACTAAAGGAGAGAGGAGTTCTCCCTTAGCCCTGGGACAAGGGGCTACACCTATAGAGGGCTCCAGTCATACATCCTAATATCTACCTCTCTTCCCAGAACCAGACCCAGACTTTTATTGAGGTTCAGGATTCAGGAGAGACAGACTGCACACTTGTCCTGCCTCTAGGGGATTAGTTTCTTTTCTCTGGGGTCCCAAGACTACCCCTTCCACTAAATCTTGGCCTTAGAACCACTCAGTTTGTTCTTTAAAAAAAAAATTTTTTTTTTAACCTTCACCTTCTGTCTTGGAATCAATACTAAGTATCAATTCCAAGGCAGAAGAGCACTAAGCACCAGGCAATGGAGGTTGTGTCTTGTCCAGGGTCACATAGCTAGAAAATATCTGGACTCAAGTTTGAACCCAGAACCTCCCCTCTTCAGGCCTGGCTCTCTAACCACTGAACTACTTAGCTACATCCCCACCCCAGCCAGTTGTTCCTAAAGAGCCTGCTCTGAGTAAGAGAAATAGAGATTGTACCTCTTTGGCCTTTAACCAAATAACCTGATGTAGTAGATGGAACATTGGGTTTGTGGCCTTAACACCTGTGTCTGAATCTACTTCTGCTCTGTGAGTTCAGATAATTAATTCCCTCTGCCTTTGTGGACCTTAGTTTCCTCCTCTGTAAGGTGATTAGTCTTCTAGCTCTAAATCCCATGACCTTAGGTCATCTCTCTTGGCCAAAGCAATCAGCTACAACCTAGTTTCCATAGAGATACTTTGTCTTTTTCCTTTCCTTTCTTTTTTTTTTAATCCCTTACTTTATGTTTTAGTAACAGCTCTAAGATAGAAGACAAGAGCTCTGCAAAAGGGGTTAAGTGACTTGCCCAGGGTCACACAGCTAGGATGTCTGAGGTCTGATTCAAATCCAGATCCTCCTTGCTCCAGGCTCAGTGCTCTATCCCCTGAGCCAGCTGTTTCAGTGTCTGAAGCATTCTGGTGTCTGAGATAATCAAACAACTCAGATGCCAAATTCAGCACCCTTCATTGACAGTAAATTCTGGTAGTTAGGTTTTGAAGAAACCAGGACCATAACCCATGTCCAGACCAAACACTCTTTGATAGGTCCTTCTTTTGCTTCTGTTTTTTCCTCCATTCCTCCCTTGGTTGGGACATTCATTTGGTTAGGCTGGACTGCGTATGTGCCAGCGCTTATGAGGTGAGCAATTCAGCAAACATTTGTTCATGCTGAGGACCTGGTGCTAGGCTTTGGAAGAGATACAAAGAAAAATAAGATATCATCTCTGACCTTAAAGAGCTTAATCTCCAGCTTTGCACAGTGATTGGAACATAGTAATGCTTTAAAAATGTTTATTCCTCTACTTAGCATAAATATTCTGGCTATCAACTCTATATATATTAGCATAAATATTCTGGAATATTTCTGACCAGAATATTTATATTTTATTTATAATATTTATGCTATTATTTATAGCCAGAATATTTATGCTAAGCAGAGGAATAGCATTTTAAGGTTTGCAAAGCATTTTACAAATATTTTTCTCATTTTATCCTTGCCATCCTGGGAGGTAGAATATATTAGTATCCCTTTTTTGGAGATAAGGAAACTGAGGCAGATTGATTTGCCCAGGGTCACACAGCCAGTAAGGGTCTGAGGTTGGATTTGAACTCCTGACCCAGCACTCTATCTGCTGTACCATCTTGCTTCCTAATAAGAGAATTAGTCCAAATGGCACATTAGAGGAGCTCAGCACAGTGCTAGATGAGGTCTGAGAAGGAATGAGAACAACCTTTTCTCAGTGGGGATCAGGAAGGGCTTCACGGTGGAGGTGGCATTTTCGATAGGTCTCAGAGGCTAAGGAGGATTTCAGCAGAAGCTGGAGAAAGGGCAGCATTTTCTAAAGGAGGAGTGGCATGAGCCAAAGCACTGGGCAGGACCCTGCTGATGTGTGCAGAACTGCAAGTAGTGACTGGCTACAGCACAATCTGAGGAAAGGAGTGAGATAAGGCTGAAAAGGGTGATAAGGCAGAGAACTTTGATTCCTAGTCCTAAGAATTTGGGATTGGGAAATAAGTATTTCAAAAGTGCCATGGAATCCTCACTGTACAACCCTGTGAGGGAGGTGCTGCTACTGCTATACCCATTTTACAGTTGAAGAAACTAAGGCAAACAGAGTTTAAGTGACTTGCCTAGAGTCACACAGTAAGTATTCGAAGCTGGATTTTAATGCAAGTCTTCCTGACTCCAAGCTCAGCATCTGACCCACTGGTAGGTAATAGGGAGCCATTGTAGGGTTTTGAGTAGAGGTATGATTTGATCAGATCTGTGCTTGGGGAAGACTGACCTGGCATCAGTGTAATGTATGGATTTGATGACCTAGGGATAAGGCTGGAGGTAGCAAGAACAGCACACCAGTTCCCAATAAGCTTCCAAAATTGTTTCTTATGTATTATAAAGGAAGGGTTGGAGCAGAAGGGCAGCTAGCTGTCACAGTGGATACAGTACCTGGCCTGGAGTCAAGAAGACTCATCTTCCTGAATTCAAATCTGGTCTCCTATACTTACTAGCTGAGTAATCTTGAGCAAGTTACTTAACCCTTTTACTGTTTTCTCATCTGTAAAATGGAGTAGAAAATAACAAACCACTCCAGGATCTTTGCCAAGAAAACCTAAATGGGGTCACAAAAAGTTGGATACAATTGAAATGAATGAATGACAACAATTAGGGCCATAGGTCAGTTTGGGAAGGATCAGAAGATGCATCCCTGTATCCCCACTGTTTGCTTACTTCCTATGAGGAACCCTAAAGGACTGCAGAGCAGATCCCAGAGATTGACTATCACTGGTGAGAGATCTTTCTTAAAATTACTTTCCAAGTGCATTTCTCCAAATATATTCGAGCTCACTAAGAAGAGAGGGGCAGTGATCTCATGAGAGATTGAAGAAAAGAATTTTCTAAAAAGGATGTTTGAGAAACTAGAAAGCATTGAATTAGGGTGGCAAAGGTACCACCTTTTCCATCAGTCTTTTTTATTGTCATGCAAAACACGATTCCATGTTGGCCCTTTTCTATGACATGTTCTTCCTCCCAGCCCCTCTAATTTACTTAGGTTGGGAAGGGAAAGGCACATCTTAGTGGTTATAATGAGAAATAAGATAAGGAAAAGAAAAATGTTCAGAAGTTAGATCTCAAAATGTCAGACCTAAGAGCCACGTGAGGAGCAAGAGCATTTAGGAGAATTTTCTCAAATGGCCTTCCTGCCTCCCAGGTAGCCAACCAACAATCGTGTCTCTTTGCTTCCTCTGGAAATCCGAAGCTAAGTGTTTCAGGACAACCTCTGTGGATCAGGCTAGGAAAATGCTTGTGATGCCAGACCTCTAAGGCAGAATTTCCATGAACTCTAGCCACAGAGCTTTCTTTCCACAAGCCTGGTTTCTCTCTGAGGCTGTCCTGCTTCAGACACAAGCCTGAGTGTCTGCTTTTCATGTCTGGTCTTTCTGTGTATTCAAAGTCAGAGGAGGTTTAATTTGGATGGGTGGTCTGATGTAATAAATAAAGCAGGAGACCTGGAATTACAAAGACTTCAATTCAAATCCTACTTCAGATACCTGCTAGTTGTGTGACCGTGGGCCAGTCACTTGACCTTTGTTCTTCATCTTTAAAATGAAGAAGCTGGTCCTCAGTAATCCCTTCTAGCTCTAAATCAGTGAAAAAATGCAGTGAAAAAGGCAAGGATTAGAGTTGACCCAATCTTTGACAACAGGAAGCCATAGGACATTAATCAAGGATTGATTTAAGAGAGATTTAAAAATACAACTTATTTCTGACTCTCCACCAGCTTGGGCAAAAAAAGCAGAGGCAGTCAGCATGAGAGACCGACCACCAGTGTTTACTTGTTTCAGTTGGGTTTGATTCCTTGTGGGGTTTCCTTGGCCAACAAGCTGGAGTGGTTTACCCTTTCCCACTCCAGATACTTACTAGCTAGGTGACCCTGAGCAAGTTACTTAACCCTTTTTGCCTTTTTTTACAAATGAGGAAACTGAGGCAAACAGGGATAAGTGACTTGCCCAAGGTCACACAGCTAGTGTCAGAGGCCAGATTTGAATAGATTGACTCCAGGCCCTATAAGGTGACCATTGGGCAGCAGACAAAGGGAGCTGTCATTTCCTAGCGTGTTTCCCCTCACTTCAGAGAATCAGAACCGGGGAACAGGAAAGGACCCCTGGGGTCTCCAGTCCAATCAGAACCTAACCGAGATTCCCATCTACACCAGCCTCGGAAAGTGGTCATTCACCCTGCACCCACCCCAACTCTAAACCTTCTGGTGACAGGGAACCTCCCCTTCCCCAGGCGGCCCTTTCTACTTTTAGACAGGTCTGACTGCTAGAATATTTTCCCTTACATGGACACAAAGTCTGCCTCTTTGCGACTTCTCCTTGTTGTTCCAAGACCTGCCCCTCTGGGGCCAAGCAGAAGAAGCCCAAAGCTTCTTCTACAGGCCACAGCTTCTTCCCAAACCCCTGAGGAGGCTGTTTGGTCCCTGTTGGGACTTTCCTCTGCCAGGCTAAAAGTCCCCAATTCCACTTGTCTTCTGGCCCCTGGGGGTCCTGGTCACCCCTCCTCAGCACACCCGGGAGCTTCCTGAGCAATGAGGCCCAGACATTGACCTTCCACTGTGGCCTGACTCTGGACCGGGGACCGAAGAACTGCCTGGTCCTCTGAAGGGGCCCTGCTTCTCCCTTGGAGCTGCTGAGCTCTCCTCGGCCTTCCTGGCTGCAGGATCTCACTGGGACTCAGAGTTTACAAGTCACTAAAAGTGCGTGATGCTTCCCCACTTCCCCTCATCTGGCCAAGCTGCCCCCTTTAGGACACTGGTTTGCGAGGCCCTGTGTGGGAGCTTCTGTGTACCTCTTTCAGCCCTTTACTTTCATCCTGGAAGGCCTCAGACCGTCTCCCAGCCTCCTGCTTTCCGGAGGGCCAGATGAGAGGGGTTCTAGCTCCCTGCAGACACCCTCTTGTGGGGCACAGGCTGTCCTCCTGAGAAGGGCGGGCTGGAGTGAGGGGGCTGCTGGGCCACAGCCAGAGGGTCTTTTCCCACTCTGCCCCTTAGAGACATTTACATCCCCATCCCCACCCCCTAACCTGTTCAAGGTGGGACTTGGGACAGAACCCCAGGAAATTAGATATGGGGATAACCGGCATTAAGTGGGAATGCTTTTGGACCTCCAACACATCTTCCTCATCCCTCTTTTCTGCCCTTTCTTTTCTTTTTTTTTTTTAAACTTACCTTCCACCTTAGAATCAATGCATTCATTCAGACAGAAGTGGGCTAAGAACTGAACAATAGGAGTTAAGTGACTTGGCCAGGGTCACCCAGCGAGAAAGTATCTGAGGCCACATTTGAGCCCAGGTCCTCTCAGCTCCAAACTCCAGGCCTGGTGCTGTGCTTTTAGAGGCAGCTTGTTGCCAGAAATGTCTAGGGCTTGGCTCTGGCACATAGCAGCTGCAAGACACTGAACCTCTCAGATGGCATGGACTTGCATTGGCAAAGGAAGTCTCCTCCCTGTGAGTTCCTTTATCCCAGGACCAGGCTGTGTCCATTTTGAGTTCATAAAACACTTTCTGTGCCAACGTCCCTGTGAAATAGAGAGTCAGGCCTCGAGATAGGAGGTCTTGGGTTCAAATCTGGCCTCCTATGCATTCTAGCTGTGTGACCCTGGGCAAGTCACTTAGCCCCCATTGCCAAGCCCTTACCACTCTTCTATCCTAGAACTTAGTATTGATTTCTAAGACAAAAGGTAAGGATTTATAATAATAATATTGATGATGATAATGGCATAGAATTTAAATTAGTTACCACTGGGCAGCTAGGTGGCTCAGGGGATAGAGAGTTAGGCCTGAGATTCTGCATCCTAATCTGGCCTCAGACACTTCCAAGCTGTGTGACCCTGGCCAAGTCACTTCACCCCCATTGCCCAGCCCTTACTGTTTTTCAGTCTTAACCTCAATCTAAGCCGGAAGGTAAGGGTTTTTTTTAAAATAGGAAATTGGGCTGGGTGGCCTTTAAGGGCCTTCCTGAGACTTTTTGGGGTAGGTGTGGCTGGGATCCCGAGTCAGGGAGCTTGGGGTTCCCATCCCAGGTCTGTTATTTGTACCCGCACAGCCTCGGTGAAGTAATTCCCCTCCTTGGTGACCAGTTCGCTCTTGGTAAAATGATCCCTAAGGTGGTGGTGCCCCCCCCACCCCCCCCAAGGAGGTTTGGGCCCGAGAGGTGGGGAGAGCGCGCCGAGAAGTACCGCCTGCAGCCACTAGGTGGGGGTGTTGGACAGCATCCAGCCCCAGAGACTCTCCGGCTGGGGAAAAGTCAGCGCCATGAGTCCTCCCCAGCCTCGGACCTCGGGCAGGCCGGCTTTGGCTCTGCGCTGGGCTGTCGCTCTTCGGGGCTTCTCTCCAGCTTTCCGGACCACAGACCCTAACTGGGGCCCCAGGACACCGGCCCTCTGGCGGCTGCGGGCGGGGACTCCTCTCCGGGGCTGTTTGGCTGGAAACGGCCCATCCCCTTTCGGGGCCCCCGGCCACCCCTCCTTCCCCCCCACACACTCCGGCTTCTGTTCCTGGCGGGTTTGGAGCTGGGGTGGGGGGAGAGCGCGGGGGCGGCAGGAGGGGCTCCAACCGAGACGGAATCCTTTTTCCAGGGCAGAGAGCAAGACTTGTTGCTTCCCAGGCTTCCCGGCGGCTCCTTGGGAAGCATCACAGACCCTGCTTAGAACGGAGACTCACAGAGGGGGCAGAGAGCCGGCCAAGCGGACTCCCACGCGGAGGAGCCGTTGCCTAAATAAATCCAGAATCCTTCCACCGCCAAGGTCCAGGCCAGAAGGGACCTCAGAGACCATTTTAGACCTAGCCTCTCATTTTGCAGAGGGAGGCCCAGAGAGGGGAAAGATCTGCCCGAGGGCACACAGCCAACCAGTGGCTGAGCCCAGCCCGCACCAAAGCAAATAATAAACACCTACTGTGTGGAGAGCTTATGTCAAGGGGTGGGGGGAGGGGGACATAAATTTAGATAAAACAAAATCCCTGTTTTCATAGACTGGAACTGCAGACAGGATACATCCATGCTGCATCTGGAGTGAGGAAGATCTGGGTTCAAATGTTGCCATAGACACTTCCTACCTGTGGGACCCTGGGAAAGTCACATCACCTCTGCCTGTCTCAGTCCCCTCCTCTGTTCGGTGAAGGGGTTGCATTCAGAGGCCTTCGAGGCCCTTTCTGCTCCAAATCTAGGATGCTAGGAGGCCTAGAGGGTTGATTTCATCCGTGTAGGGAAATCCCAGTGAAGAAACTCCTCCAGAGAATTCTGTCTCCAAACTTTCTGCAGTGCATAGACTAAAGAGTCACCTGGAGACACAGAGAGGATCCGGGATTTGAATTCATTAGTATTGGATAAATGCATAAGAAAGTTGCAAAAAAAAAAAAAAAAAATATTAAATTAAAAAAAAGGGGGGGGGGGCAGCTAGGTAGTCCAATGAATTGAGAGCCAGGCCCTGGTGGGCCTAGATTCGAAATAAGCCTGAGACACTTCCTAGCTGTATGACCCCAAGTGAGTCACTCAACCTCCATTACCGAGCCCTTACTGTTCTTCTACCTTAGCACCAATATACAGTATTAATTCTAAGACAAAAGGGAAGGGCTAAAAAAGAAAAAAAAGAAAAGTTGCAAAACAAGTGCTAATGAAGCAGGCTTCCCAGAGGAGGTGTCCTGGCTGCTATTTCAGTACTCTTTAGAGCTGGGCTTCCAACTTGTCTACTAAGTTCAAATCTTTTTGGTGGGGGGCAGTCTCCTCTTTTGCCCACAATGTGGTGGGATGGGGATCTGCTAAATTCCTTCTGCAGTGCCTCATTACGGTGTGGAGGTGACCCTGGAATTCTCTATGTCTATACCCATAGAGTGAAAACTGGCTGAGAGTCCAATGACTGATCCCAGGACCTGCCTCGCTAGTCAAGAAAGAAGCCATTTTGGCCACATGAACAATCTGTGAAGGCCTGACCCTTAAGGCACAGAGGGTTTGCCAATGGCTTTGGCCAGCTCTACTGAGGAAATCCCCTCCCTTGATTCCCTCTCTCCACTCTCCCTAGCTTCAGCCCATCCACACCTCATCATCCCGAGCAATTAAGGCCCTCCCAATAGCAGTCCAGAGGGTTGTTCACCCAATGGAGTGGAGACTTTCTTCTGGGGTCCTTTTTTTTTTTTTCCCTCTTAAACAATTACTTTCTGTCTTAGAATCAATACTAAGTATCACTTCCAAGGCAGAGAGAAGTGAGAGCCGGCAGCCGGGGTTAAGTCTCAGGGTCACGAAGCTAGGAAGTGTCTGAATTCACATTTGAACCCAGGACCTGCCATCTCCAGGCCTGGCTTTCTAGCCACTGAGCTTCCTAGCTGTCCCTGGGTCTTTGAACATTATTGGGTTCCAGTGAGATAAAATCTGTAGGAACTTAGCGTTGTGTCAGGCACATTTTTTGTTACTCAGTCATTTCAGTCGTGTCTGACTCTTCGTGACCCCTTTTGGAGTTTTCCTGGCAAAGACTGGAGTGATTTGCTCTTTCCATCTCCAGCTCATTTTACAGATGAGGAAACGAGGCAAACAAGGTTAAGTGACTTGCCCAGGGTCACCCAGCTAGATGTCTGAAGACAGATTTGAACTCAGGAAGAAGATTCTTCCCGACTCCAGGCCGGGCTCTCTATACTATGACATCTCAGGGCCCACCAGGTATAATCAATACTTGTTCCCTTCGCCTTGTGTGGGTACCATCTGGGATGAGTAGTCATCATCCTTCACTTTGGCCACATAACCTAATCCACTTCTTTTGTTCCCAATAACCCACTGAAGTCATAATGATGATCCTAATTTTTCATTTTGGAGAGACATAGAGCTGTGATTTTGCGGAATTAAAGAATTCCTGGAGTCCAGATTCTCTCTGTTCCCTAGCAACCAGTCTTCCAGTCTGTAACCCATAGTCTTAGGACGGGGTTCTTAACCTTTTCTGTGTCATGGAGAAGGGAAATGACTTGCCCAGGGTCATATCCCTCGTAAGTGTCCAGGGCAGAACTTAAACCCAGGCCCCTGCTCCGGCCTGACCACTCCATGGTAACCGAGGGCAGCGCAGTGTCGGGGGTCAGGAGGTTTCTTCGGAAAGAGAAGCCTTGGAGATAGGATTGCCCATCCACACCCAGGCAGCATGTGCCCACTCTGCCCTCCTTTCAGGCCCTCTGGCCCCCTTCTCTTTCCTCCTCTGTCAGGCACTGGGGCTTCTGGGAAAGGAAACGGCATGTTCGGTGGGGGAGGAGGGAGCACGCCACAGTTTGGGGGCTGTCTGTAAAGGAAAGGGAGCTGGGAGAGGCCCAGGAAGCAGGCATGTACCAGGGAAAAGCACCCCAAGGCCCTTCGGTGGGGTCCTGCAGCCAGAGGGGCCTCAGGCTAGCCCCGGAGCTCCATGAGAAGGGGCCGGACAGTGGGGGCGCCAGGAAGGGGAAGGACGAGATCATGGGATGTGGGGTCTGCAGCCCCTTCCCTGCCCTCTGAGAGTCAATACTATGTGTTGATTCTGAGACAGAAGAGTGGTAAGGACTTGGCAGTGGGGGTTAAGTGACTGGCCCAGGGTCACCCAGCTAGGCCTCTTTGATTTCTAAGGATTTCTCCCCCTGATAGGACAAAACAGTCAGTTCAAGCGTGGGATTTATTTTTCCCCACATTGCTGGAACACACTTATGAATGAGCAAAGGACTCTCCAGAGCCGCTTCTAGGCTTAGCTCTGACACGGACTCGCTGTGTGTGGCTTCGTGCCCTCCGTTTTCTTATCTGTAAAATGAGCTGCGTAGACTAGATAATCAACAGGCTCCCTTCCAGCCCCCACATTTGGTCCTCCTGGAGGTAAGACCATCCCATTCCGTATTGAGTTTGGCTCGGCTTTCAGGTCCTAATCAGCCTTTCCCAGGCATTCTGTATTTCACAGTCCTTGCACTCATCCAGCTTCTCCTTGGCCCCAGGACCTCGGAGGTCACTGGCCTTTGCTGGCCTTTGTGTCACTCTCTTTTGACTCAAGCCTAGCCCTCCCTCTCTCTTAAATCTCCTTTAGGAAGTATCTGAGGCCAAATTTGAACCCAACTCCTCCTGACTCCAGGCCTGGCCCTCTATCCACTGGGCTACCTACAGTCATAAAGTCCTCTCCTCCAGGCCTTGCTCAGTAACATGAATTCCCTGCTTCTGGATGACTCTTTCTTTATTCACTGAGGCCCCAGTTTCTTCTCAAACTTCTCTCAAGGATCCCTAGCTGGGTAAGCTCAGTGGATTGAGAGACAGGAGGTCCTGGGTTCAAATCTGGCCTCAGACACTTCCTAGCTGTGTGACCCTGGGCAAGTCACTTAACCCCCATTGCCTACCCTTACCATTCTTCTACCTTGGAACCAATACACTGTAATGATGCTAAGAATGAAGCTCAGGCTTAAAAAAAAAAAAAAAAAAAAAAAAAAAAAAAAAAAAAAAAAAAAAAGTCAAGCCACTTATAGATGTCTTCTCACCTGCCCTGTGAGGTCTTAAAGTTGGCTAGGTATGGATGAGCATGGAAAGAATGTTCATTCACTTCCCACACATGTCCTGCTCTAATATTTCTTCTTCCCCTCTGTGTTAGCATTCTTTAAACCCCCTGTTTACATCTTATCACAGCGACCCAGTCCCTTTGGGGTCCTCCATACCGCCATAGTCATATTGTTATCCAAAGGCCATCCCTGACTGTGTTGGAGGCAGATCCAGGTCTCACCAAGCCTTGGAACACTAATCCGGAGATTAATGAGGTATTTCAGACCCCTTTAGTGCTACAAAGCTGAAACATCTTCCCCAGCCCCTGAAGGCTTTGCATCTGCTCTGCTGTCACCTGTTCCTTGGTCTAATAGCCTTCATCCAGATGGAAATCCCCTCGCCGCAGGTTAGGCAGATGCTCTCTGCACCTTCTGTAAGGATGGAGAGTCCTTGGCTCTCGTAGGAGGGAAGCTCCTGGAGGGCAGGCTCTGTTTTTCATTTTTGCCTTTGTGGTCTGAATGGCTAAATGATGCACAGAGACACGGGCTGTGTCCATGGATTCTGGTATGTCTGGAGCTCCTCCACCGTTTTTGTCATTTCCCAACACCTTGTTGGGGGAGGACTCGGTCAAACAGATCCTGAAAAACCCTAGTCCTTCCGAATCCTCAGACTAAGGCTTAGATGTGACATTTGGGGGTCAGCGAAGTGGCTTAGTGCATAGAGACAGGCCTGGAGATAGGTCCAGGGTTTGAATGTGACCTCAGAAACCTCTTAGCTGTGTGACTCTGGGCAAGTCACTTAACTCCCATTGTGTTTCTTACTGCTGGTCTTCCTTGGTACTGATACTTAGTTTTGATTCTAAGACAGAAGGTAAAGTTTTGAATTTAAATTTAGAAAGAGAGAGAGAATGAGAGAGAGAGAGAATGATGAACGATGAACGACATTTGGACTGATGGAGAAGCATGTTTCTTTCCTCCCTGGTGGATTATAGTTACAGAAAGAGGCATACCTTTTTAGACATACTCAAATGTTCATTAGTTTTGCTTAACTATACTTATATGAGAGAGCATGGGGGGGGATGGGGATAGTGTGCTGGGCCTGGTGTCAGGAAGACTCCTTTTTGTGAGTTCAAATCTGGCCTCAGACACTTCCTAGCTGTGGGATCCTAAATAAGTCACTTTACCTTGTTTGTCTCAGTTTCCTCATCTGTAAAATGAGCCAGAGAAGGAAAGCAAACCATTCCAGTATCTTTGCCAAGAAAGCCCCAAATGGGGTCATGAGAGGAAGGCATGACTGAAATGACTCAACAACAAACTTATTTGGTAGAAGAGAGGATTTGGGAGTGGGGTGGAATCATTGGGCAGTGATAGTAATATCAAAATACCATAAAACATTTAAAAAGAAAAAAAAGACAGCAATCTCTTAGGTGGGGAGGGGAGGGGAGAATGAAGTTAGCAAAAATAAAGGAGACCCAAACTGTCTAAGAAGAAAGAGTGTGAGTGTGTATGTGAGTGTGCATGAGTGTATGAATGTGTGTGAACCTGTATATAAGTATACAAGACAGTGGGGGGATGTGGGTGTGCATGTGTGTGAGTATAAGTGTGTGTTTGCACATCTATGTATGAGTATGTGATTGTGTGTGTATGAGCATGCATGAGTGGGAATGTGCAATACTGCATGGGAGCATGAATGTATGCCTGCATGTATTTAGGCATGTGTGCATGTCTAAGCATGTGTGTGAGTGAATGTGTATGTTTGAGTGTGAATTCATGTGTGAATATGAGTATATATAAGTTGATGTGTGTGAGCATATGTTTGTGTGTTGCATGTGTGTGAGTATGTATGTCTATAAGAGAATGTGTATGAGTATGTGAACCTGTATGTGTGTAAGTTTGAGTGTGTTTGTGAGTGAGTGTGCATAAATGTGTATTGTGTACGAGTATGTGTATGTATTGCAAATGCATGTGTATTTGAGTGTGATATGAGTATGGGTATGCGTGTGATTGTGTGTGAGTGTATGTGAGTACATGTGTGCAAGAGTATATGATTGAGCTAGGTAGCTCAATGGATTGAGAGTCAGGCCTAGAGATGGGAGGTCCTAGGTTCAAATCTGGCCCCAGATACTTCCCAGCTGTGTGACCCTGGGCAAGTCACTTGACCCCCATTGCCCAGCCTTACCACTCTTCCACCTAGGAGCCAATACATAGAAGTTAAGGGTTTAAAATAAAAATAATAATAATAATAATAAAAGAGTATATGATTGTGTGTTCACGTGTACAAGCATGTGTGTGAATGTGTGTCTGAGAATGTAAGTGTGTGCATGTGTGAGTATGTGTCTGTGTGTGAGTGTGAGAGTTCATGAGTGTGAGTGTGTGCATGTGTATGAATATGTGCATATGTGTGTCTGAGAGTGTGTTTGTGTAAGAGTGTGTGTGTGCCCTTGACTGTGTGTTTGTGAGTGTTAGTGAGGTTGTGTGTGTGTGCAAGTGAATGAGAGTATGTATTGTAAGAGTGAATGTGTGTGTGTTGAGTGTATGTACATGAGTGTGTGTGTGAGTGTATTGTGCAAGTGTGTGAATGAGTGTGCAAAAGTGAGTGTGTGTGTGTGTTTGACAGGAGGAAGCAAAGGCAAGAACATAAAAATACTCTTCACACATAGCAGGTGTTGGTGGACTTTCTACGCCCCCATGAGACGCCTATTTTGCACACGGGTGTAGGTGTAACAGTGTCAGAGGGAAGGCCTCCTCATACCTGCCCAGAGCATGTGTGCCTCCCTCCCCCTCCCAGCCCCAGGATCCCATCAGACTGGCTGGGGGGAAGGACATGGGCCAGGAGGAGAGCAGCAGCAAAGCCCTGGGCCGTTCCCTGGGGCACGGGCTGGCGCAGGTCCCCCAGAGTGAAGCAGGCCAGGCTGGGGATGCCAGTGAGGCTGGGCAGGGCAGGGCCAGGAAGCCGGGTGGAGGTGAGTGCCATGGTGCTAGGTGGGGCTGTGAGACCAGCTCTGCTGCGGGGCTTGGGATGAATCAGCCCGACCACAGCAGCCCCAGCTGTGGCCGGGTGAGAACCGCCCCCCATCCTCTTTCCTCTCCTTTCTCTTCCCCTCTTAGGGGGCTGGGCCAGGGTGTGGCCTGCCCTTGGGTGTGCCGCGGGCTGTGCCCTGGCACCAGCAGAGAAAGGGGGAACCTGGGGCTGGGTGACAGTCCTGCCTGGCCCTGGTGTCTGTGGGTGAGTGACATCATTCTGGTCACTTAGAACCTTAGGACTAAGTAAATCTGAGGCTGTCCCTCTCCCCTTATCCCTGACCCCCACCTTAATCCCCATTCATTCATTCAACAATTTTTTAAAACCCTTTACTTTCCTAAAATCAATATTGAGTATCGGTGCCATGGCAGAAGAGCACTAAGAGCTGGGCAATGGGGGATAAGTGACTTGCCCAGGGTCACACAGCCAGGAAGTGCCTGAGGCCACACATCCAGGACCTCCTGGCTCTCTATCCACTGAGTCACCCAGCTGCTCCCTGTTTAACAATTTTTTTGAGCATCTGATACATAGAAGGGACTGTACTAGGCGCTGAAAAAGTAGAGGTAGAGGCCAGTAAGAAAGGGAAAAGATAATCAGGTAAATATTATATGATTCCTGCCCTGAATAGGCTGTAGGAGAATGCCCAACTATGATAACAGAAATTAAAATATACTCTGGGAGTTTAGAATAGCCTCTGTTGGGAGGCCCAAACTTAGGAGAGGAAATCAGGGAAGTCTTGCTAGAGGAGGTGACTTTTGAGCACATTTTCATAGACAGGGATTGAAGTGGGGGCTGTTCCCCAGGCGGAAGTGGGGGAGACATGGCATGAACAAAGAAATACAAGAAAGAGGGAAGAAGGAAAAGACGCATTTGGGGAACAGGGAGGCTTTGAGGGTAACTGGAGAATCCGGCAGATGGAGCAGAGTAATTGGAGCTGAGGCCAGAAAGGTGGGCTGGAGCTAGAACATGGAGCCTTCAAAGGGCAGATCTGGGGTGGGAGGGACTCCACTGGGGATCCCTGAAAAGTTTCGGAGGTGAATGACGTGAGGAAGACCCGAGTGCAGGAAGATGGATATATATGTAAGGAAGATAGAGGCCAGGGCGTGAGGAGGGTGTGAAAGCAGAGGAACCAGCCCAGAAGCCTTTGTAGCAATTGGGGGAGGGGGAAGGAGCAACCATGGTTCCAACCCCTTTAATGTGTGTGTGTGAGATTGTAATGACTGTGAAGTCCCAAAGTTCTGTAATTTATTTACCTATTCATGAGATGAGACATTTTTCCAAGCAGTTACTGCTTGTATTTTTTCTTTGGGAAATATTAATTTAGCTCATTTTATCACACACTTTCCAAAATACTTGCCTTGGAGCAAGTGGTGCATATCCCCATTTTACAGATGAGAATACAGAGGCTCAGTCTGAGCTTAAAGGATTTGTTCAATCTGCAAACACAGGAGCAGGGTCTCTAACGAAGATAACAGAATTACGGAATTTGAGAGCCGGAAGGGACCCCAGCAGCCTCTTAGTTAAACTTATGCCTCCTCATCCTCACCACTCATCCCTCATGGTTGTTCCATTGTGTCTAGAATCTTTGTCACCCCATTTTGGCATTTTCTTGGCAAAGATACCCAAGTGTTTGCGATTGCTTTCTCCTGCTCATTTTACACATAAGGAAACTGAAGCCAATGGGGTGAAGTGACTTGCCCAGGGCCACAGAACTAAGTGTTTGATTTTGGATTTGAACCCAGAGCTTCCTGACTCCAGGTCTGGCGCTCTAGCAACCGAAGGGACAATCACTTTTATACCTGGAAATGATGCTGCTGAAGGCAGGCGAAGATCAAATTATCATGGGGGGAAAGAGGGTCACTTTGTTACAGCATTGATTCCTGTTGAGCTTGCAATCCACTAAAATTCCTGTCTCTATCCCAGCAACCCACTTCCCATGTTGCACTGCTGAAATGTTGCACATGAAAGTCTCTACGTTTATTCCTGTTCAAGTTCATCATCTTCGATTCAAGCCAGTGTTCTTCCTTGTCAAGATCTTTCGAGACCCTGACTCCATCTCCCAATACCTTAGTTATCCCTTTGAGAGGAAGTCTTTTACTCTAGGATTTAAAGCTCAGACCACCTTAAAGACCCTCTAGTCCAGCCTCCTTATTGGAAACATGAAGAAACTTTGATCTAGAGGGGCCAAGGTCTTCTGACTCTCAATATTTCCACCAGAGAGGGTTATTGCCTGCTGGAGACATCCTCAGCGTTCTGGAACTCAAGCTTTTGTCTGCCTCATTTTAGAAAGAGGCTTGACTCTCTCTAGCCCATTTTCAGATATTTCTAGTCTTGTATTTACACGTTAGTATTATATAGACAGTAGTGGAGTTAAGGGGGCAGCTAGATGGCTCAGTGGATGGAGAGCCAGGCCCAGAGGTCCTGGGTTCAAATAGGATCTCAGATACTTCCTAGCTATGTGACCTTGGGCAAGTCACTTAACCCCTTTTGCCTAGCCCTTACTGCTCTTCTGTCTTGGAACTGATACATAGTATTGATTCTAAGATGTAAGGTAAGGGTTTTATAAAAATAAAATAAATTCTAAAATGGAAGGGAAGGGTTTAAAAAATGGTGGAGTTAAAAGAGAACTAGATAGAAAATCTGGGATCAAATCCCAGTGGCTCTTCCCCACAATGCCTGTATGACCTTGGACAAATTACCCGTCCTCTGCTTATAAAACAAGAGGTTTAAACTAGTTCAGGGGCTCTTAACCATGTCATGGATCCTTTTGACAGTCTAGTGAAGTCTATAGACCTCAGAAAAATGTTTTTAAACAAATAAAATGTACAAGATTACAAGGGGAAACAATTGTATTGAAATATAGGTATAAAGAAAAAAAATTTCTTAAAGTTTTTCAGCCCCAGTTGAAAAACTTGAGTAGACAGATAATTTCCAAGGCCATTTTCAGCTGCGTATCCCATGATCCTGTGACCCCAGAGTGTCTAAGGGTTGGCTGAGAAGTTTGTTGAAGCTCTCTCTAGGGCCCTTGGAACAGTTGGAAAGGAGTCCTGGGTGAGGGGAAGGGGCACATGGATGGAGATGCTTTCATCCCACAAGATATACATCACCCAGCTCAATAGTGAGAGCTGAGGACAAGGGAGAAAAGTTCCACTGAGTCCTAAGGTGGCTCCATGCAGCCCTGCAAACAGTGCAGATAGTAATAAAACACCAGACCCCAAGAAGAACTGTCTTCACATCTTCTTCTCAGACTTCCACCCATTACTGCTCCCTTCTTCCAAACTGCCTCCCCCACCCCCCACCCCCCATCTCTTATGTAGCCAACAGGATGAGCTTAAAGTTTTGGCACTGACCCCAAGGTGCCTCCCCAGGGCAAAACACTCTTGATTTGAGTTTCTTGAGAGGGTTAATTTTGGAGTTTGGGGGCTTTTTCCCCCTTTTTTTTTGCAAAGGACCCAAGCTTATGTCCTTGGGGGCTTATGTAATATCTACCAATCAGAGCATAACTAACCATTTTTGCACCTGGGGCAAACACTATAAACCATTACTGGGGTAAGTAGCACAAACATGTCCTCATTCAATTGAGGGAGTTGGGGGGGGGTACAGTGAGAGACAGACAGAGACAGAGATGGAGAGAGATAGAGACAGAAACAAAGACAAAGACCCAGATACAGACAGAAACAGAGAGAATAAGAGACAGACAGACAACGGAAAGACAGAGAAAATGAAAAAAACAGAGACAGAGGGATATGGAGACAAAGAGATGAGAGAGAGATGGAGAGAATGTGAGAGAAAGAAAGGGGAGAGGAAGAGTGAGGGACAGAGAGAGAAAGAATGTGAGAGAGGGAGAGAGAGACTCCTGGACACTGGCTATATGGGCAGAAATTCCGGGAAGTTGTAAGGCTCACTTTGTGGGATATCTATAGATTAAGAGAGTAGGATGAGGCAGCTGGGTGGCTTAGTGGATTGAGAGTCCATCCTAGACACAGGAAGTCCTGGGTTCAAATTTGGCCTCTGATCCTTCCTAACTGTTTGATCCTGGGAAACTGCTCTCCTGCTTCAGAACCAGTAAACAGTATGATTCTGAGATGAAAGATAAGGGTTTTAAAAAAGAGAGAAGCAGCTGGGAGGGGTTTTGCCTAACCCTGAGCCATTCCAGGAAGCATCTAGATCATCAGAACCCTTGGAATCATGACTATCATCTCTGTGCTCTTCCTGGGCTTTACCTCTCAGCCATACTGAGCTCAAAACTTGAATGGTAAAAGAGGAAGCAAAATTCACTTTACAGACTCTTAAATACATTATTAGATTTGGAAATAACTCCAGTGGATATCTAGTCCAACAAACCCATTTTTCAGATGAGTCCCCCAAAAGGGAAGTGATTTATTTGCCCAAGGTCACACATAGCTAACCCCAGATGAGTCATGACAAAGTGGAGACTTAGTATTTTTTATTAAAGTATTTTTATTACATATATACATATATATAATTTTTTGGAATTCGCATTGATTAACACTATGGTTATAAATCACATTCTCTCACCTTATCTCGTTTGAATGGACCCAGTAGGGATATGCAGTACAATTATTTCCCTTTTACAGATAAATAAACTGAGTCTGAGGCGATCCAAATTAGAGCTCATTTATTAAGCTCTTTCAGTGTTTGTTTTTTTTTTTTTTAAGACTGTTGCTGCTGAGTGGGAATAATAACACCTCAGATTTATATATAGCCCTTAATTGCTCTTTTGCTTTGGAAACAATACTTGTATCAGTTCTAAGACCAAAGGTTGAGTTAAAAAAAAAAATCCACCCACTCTCTCATCCTACTGTCCAAAGAGGAGGATTTCTGGGCTTCCCTCCCTTTCCACCCTCCTTCTACCACCAGCACTGCCTCTGCCAGGGCTCTGCCTCTTCCGCTTTATAACCACAGTTTCCTTCCTTCTCCTTCCTCAGCTCCTCCCCACAACCTCACCTGTGGGATGAATTTGGCTCTTAGCTCCAGGTGCTTCCCCCACAGTATCTTCCAGAATCCAGATCTATAGAAAGTGGGGGTCAGGGGTGTGAGAATGACACATATAATAGGTGTTGGATCCATCTAAATAGTCAGAATACTCTAAATCTAGCTGAGGGACTGAATTATTTCCACCAGGAACAATGGACCCTAGATCCTCTGATTCTTGAGCATTGGCCCTTTCTTCCAGAAACCTAGAAATCTAAGGAGAAAACACATGGAGAAATGCAACATTTCCATGTAGAGAATTCCAGTTCCCACAATTAAGTAGGTAGGATCGGTCAATGAAACATTAAGTTCCTCCTATGTGCAAGCATTGTGCTATGCCCTGGGGATATAATTAAGAAAAAGAAAGGCAGGCCTTGCCCTCAAGGAGCTTAGATTTGTCCAAGATCAGTCCATGAAGCATAGGGAGCTCATGATGAAGACTTTACCTGGGAGCATGATAATGGTAGAGTCCAAGTCCAAGGAGTACAGCCAGTGAGAAATAAAAGTGTTATGGTTATTATTATTTTGGGAGACTGATTTTAGGTAAGATTTTAAATTTATTGGGGAAAGGTAGGTGGCTCAGTGGATGGAGAAACAAGCCTAGAAATGGTATTGAAGAGAGAAAGAGACAGACAGACAGACAGACAGACAGAGACAGAGAGAGAAGGAAAGAGAGAGCCTCCAGGACATTGGGCATGTGGGCAGAAATTTATAGAAATTGATTGTTGGGAGAAATGGGAGATCCTGGGTCTGAATCTGGCCTCAGATATTCCTAGCTGTGTGACCCTGTGCAAGTCACTTAACTCCCATTGCCTACCACTCTTCTGCCCTAGAACCAATACAGAGTATTGATTCTTAGACAGAAGGTAAGGATTTTAAAAAATAAAGAATAGCAGGTTATTGATTAGGCCAGTGGTTCCCAAATTTTTTTGGCCTACCGCCCCCTTTCCAGAAAAAATATTACTTAGCCCCCCCCGGAAATTAATTTTTTTAAAACTTTAATAGCAATTAATAGGAAAGATAAATGCATCTGTGGCCATCGTCGCCCCTCCGGATTGCTGCAGCACCCACCAGGGGACGGTGGTGCCCACTTTGGGAATCACTGGATTAGGCCATCATCCTAACCAATCAAATGATAGATCACTGGCCCTCTCCCTGACTGATGACCTTGAAGGTCCTAGCTCAGGTACCTTACCTACACTTTGGTGGGGTTCATCATTCAGCTCCTTCCTTCAACATCCCAAGACATTTCTAATTGGTAAATAGCTAAGTAGGAGATGGCCCATGAAATCATCAGCCCATCGCCATCTCTGTGTGATGAAGAAAACTTACACAGGAAAAGAACCCTTGTTCCCTTCATTTATTAACCAGATTCTGTTAAAAAGGAAAAAAAAGGCAATTCATTGGGATTCCCAAGAACAAAGAAAATGCAAAAAGCAGTAGACTGGATAGTAGCTATGGTCCAAGACTCAGTAATTCTCTCTAAAATACAGGGATTGGGGCCTTTCTATTCCAAGGCCCTGATATAAAAATTAATACGACATTTGAAAAATAAATTCTCACAATAGGATACTAGAAATAGCTAGAGAAACACTATATTGTCACCAAGAAACTAGAAGTCTAACTAGAGAACATGTATGCAACTACAATTAACAATAACAGTAGTAACAGTAGCACGAATGCCTTCCTTCAAGGCTTCATTTTGGCATGGTTGTGATTCTTGATTGTCAAAGGGTATCCCAGCAGTACAGTTCTAGTAGCTGGAAAAGCTTTGTGGATGGACCCAGCAACAGACTGTATCCATTTCCTGAGCATCAGCCTATTTAGGATCATAAATTTAGAGTTGGAAGAAACCTTAGGGGCCATCCATCTAGTCCATTCATTTTACAGATGAGGAAGCTCAGGCCCAATAACTTGTCCCAAGTCACACAAGCAAGTGGAAATGCCAAGACTCAAACCCAGGTCCTCTGTCTCCAAATGTGATGCTTGGTTATGGGGAGAGGGAGAGACAGAGAGAGAGGGTGAGTGTTGACTATCACTTGATGAAGTCTTTGGCCAGAGAGACTCACAAAGACCATCCACTAAGATGTGGGTGGAGGTGTTCTCTGCATCAATGTTGGAAGAACCCACAAAATGAAACCACAGAACTTTTGAAGGGCTGGAAGAAGAAATAACTATAATCATTTCTCTATGGTGCTTTTCAGTCTATAAAGCATTTTCCTTACCACAACCACATGAGGTAGGGTAGGAGAAGTGTTAATATTCCCATTTTACAGCAGGGAAAATTAAGGTACAGAGAAGTTAAGTGGCTTTCCAACAATGACTCATCTAATAAATAGCCAATCCAGAACTAGAACTCAGGTCTTTTGTTTTCAAGCCCAGTGCTCTCCCATTCTTCTTCTCTTGTGAGCAAGGTTGTAAATGGGCAAATGTGGAGAGGAAATTAAAAAACAACATAACACCTTGTTCTGTAGAGGAGGCAGGGAACCCCATTTATATCCATTTTAACTCCAGTCTTTTCTATATTACCACCTGTTGGCTATTGAATGATGCTATGGTAAAAGAACAGAATTTTAAAAAAGGGTGCAGAGGAAGAGAGAAAAGATTTTCATCATCATATTAGGTCAGCAGCATCCTCAAGGATCTTCCCTCTGGGAAAAGAGAGTGTCCTGGAGTGATTGTAGAGGAGTGTATCCTAAGAACACTAGACATATAATTTCTAAGTTCTCCAGAGTAGAGCCAGATGATCTCTGAAGAAGTGGGACGAAGGGTGGAACTCTTTTCAAGAATATCTGAAAATAGGAACTTTTGAGAATAGATTCTATGAGGTCCTCAGTCAGCTAACATTTATTAAGCACCTACTAAGTGTCGGGTACTGTGCTAAGTACCAGGAATACAAAGAAAGACAGACTGTTCTCTCAAGAAGTTTACAATTCCTCCAAGATTGAAGGTCTAGAAACCCTTCTAGATCAGGACCTCTCTCCTCTAGGCCAGCTCCTCCTTGGGATAAGGGCAGCATTCTGGATTCTAACCCAACTTTTGGGTCCCTTAGGAGCCCCTGATGTGGTGAATAGTGTTAGCTAGCCTCCTTGGGGTGTGTGGGGAACTGTCATTTTGGGATGAAGATCACCTGGATGGAATCATTAGCAGGCAAGGCTGTTCTCTGCCAGGGATGAGGCTTTCCTGAGTTTATCTATCTCTCTTGCAAAAGTCCTATGGGGGCAGCTGGGTAGCTCAGTGGATTGAGAGCCAGGCCTAGAGACGGGAGGTCCTAGGTTCAAATCCGGCCTCAGACACTTCCCAGCTGTGTGACCCTGGGCAAGTCACTTGACCCCCATTGCCTACCCTTACCACTCCTCCACCTATAAGTCAATACACAGAAGTTAAGGGTTTAAAAAAAAAAAACAAACAAAAACAAACAAAAAAAAGTCCTATGGAATTACTTTGAAAATCAGGAGACAAAGACACTAAAAGGCAGATAAACAGATTCATAGTTATAGATAGAAGGAGAGGAGAGACAGAAACAAACAGTTGGATATAGATAAATAAATACATTCATACATACATACAGAAAGGGAGAAAGAGAGAGAGCCAGAGATAGGGTCAGATATAGATAGATACATTCACATATACATACATATAGATAGATATATAGATGTAGTGAGAGAGAGAGCTGGATAGAGATAGACATATAGATATATGTGTATATACACACAGACAGAAGCACTACTAGACATAATAATTTAGGAAGGGCATTGATTGGCAGGAAAGTATCCAGAGGAAGGCAACCAGGAAGGTGGAGGGTCCTTGAGTCCATCTTTGAGGCAGAATCAGAGACCATTGATGCATAGCTTAGAGAAAATAAGACTTGGGGGACATGGTAACTGTATGCAGGAATTTGATTGGATGGCCCAAAGAAGGGAGATTGGGAGCTTTAATTATTTTACAGAGGAAGAATTCATTATCTTTCCTTCTTCATAACTCTGATTTCTGTCAAGGCCATCCATCATCATCCTTCTGGTCACACACATTGGCAACCCTCTGCTGTTCTTTCCCCCTATAATTCACTTCAAATCAGTTGTCTAGATTTCTGATTCTGGCTCCATGACATTTCTCCCATCAATCTTCTTTTCTCTACTCATATGACACCACTATAATTCTGGTCATCATCACCTTTCATATGGATAATTGCATTAACCTTTTAAAAAACTCTTACCTTCTATCTTAGTGTTACAGAATCAAGACTAATTATTGGTTCCAATACAGAAGAGGGGTAGGGGCTAGGCAATTAGGGTTAAATGACTTGTCCAGGGTCACACTAGGAAATATCTGAGGTCAGATTTGAACCCAGGTCCTCCCAACACCAGACCTGGTGCTCTATCCATGATCCTCCCTAGCTGCCCCTGAAATAACCTTTTTAATGGGTCTCCCTGCCTCCAGTGTCTCCTCTCTCCAGTCTATGCTCCACAGATTACCAAATTGATATTCCTAAAGCATGGACATACTCATGTAAGTCCTGAATTGAAGAAGCACCTTATTGCCTCTGAGATAAACAATTCCTTTGGCCTTGCATTTAAAATCCTTCCTAGATTGGCTCGAGACTGCCTTTCTATACTTACACTCCATCTTTCAGCCAAACTAGGCTACTTGCCATTACCTCTTTCTTGACATTTCATCTATCATCTCCATTCCTTTGCCCAGGCTGTCCTCTTAAGCCTGTAATGCATTCTTCTCACCTTTGCCTCATAGAACCTCTAGTTTCTTTCACGCCTCAGCTTTAGGGTCACATGAGGTCTTCCAGGAACCATTCCCACCTCGAAAAGCAAAATTGCATTGTCTTTACTTGTGTGTGTGTGTGTGTGTGTGTGTGTGTGTGTGTGTCTGATTTATTTACCTCTCTGATCATGTTTCCCCCAACAGAATATAACTCTTTGGGAGGAAGGATTGTTTTAACTTTGTGTTTGTATATCCCGCTCTGAGAACTGTGTCCTTCGTGTAGTGGGCACAGAAATGCTCCCTGGGAGAATGGATGGATGAGAAAACTGAGTTTCTGAGAGGTGAAATGATTTACCTTTTTTATTTGTGCCAGAGCCAGGATTCAAATTCTGGTCTCCTAACTCCAAAGCCAGCAGCCTTTTTTGCTCTTTCGCAGGGATTCTTCTCTGAAGAGTCCATGATCATCCCTGATTTAATATGACCACCTTCCCATCTGGCCCTTGAAATCTGAGTACTGCATCTCTGTGATTTGGGGGCCTGATGTAGCTTTGGAATCAGAGGTCACAGAACTAATGGCTCCCACCATATGTTTGGGGTAGGGGAGCCTGGGTGGAGTGGGATAGCGGTAACTGGGTGTGGGGAGGTTTGGAGTTTCAGTTCTCCTTCACTTATTGGGAGTGCAATCAGCTGTGCCCCTTCACAGTTGGTGAGGTTTATAACTTCCTATGTGGATGTGAGAGAAATAGCCTCCCTCTGGCACCCCAAATCATGAAGGATTCCATCTCGTTTGCCCACCCTCACCCCTACCCTATCCTGCTTTCTCAGACTGCCCTAAATTTGCCTGCATTGGAGTGCAGGATGCTCTTTCCACCTTGCTTCCCTGTCCTATATCCCTTGCTCAGTAACCAGCAGTACCCAGTATTTCTCCTTTAGTCCCCTCAGTTTGTCTCAAGATTCCTTCTTCCTTTGCCATCTCATTAACTAATTTTTCCTGACTCTTCAACACAGATGGCCCCTGTTTTCCAAGCAGACCTCTACTGTCCCATTTGCTCCCCCTCGAGGTGAACTTTCTTTCTGATCTCTGATCTTTCCCCACAGATCCTCAGTCCCCCAACTCAGGCTTCTGCCTACTCCCTCTGATAATCCCTTCACCTTCTAGCTTCAAAATGTGACTCAGATCTTGCTTCCTTCGCTCCCTCCCCAATCTTGTCCCTCTCCAAGTCTCAATGTCGTTGCTCTCTCTTACCTTCATACCCCTTCACCTCTCACCCCAAATGGGACAGACACTGTTTTTCATTTTGTCTTTGCCCTGCAAATAGGAGGTTCTTAATAAATGTCAGATTGAAGTAAAGTTAAGAAACAGTTAAGTAAAGTTAAGGGTAAATGAAGGACAAAGAACTGCTGATAGGAAGGGCCAAAGTATACCCCAGTCCATTTATTTTTTCACCTTTTAGGCAAATTTAGCCCTTGTTCTAAGGCCTGCAGGAATGTTGGGCACACATAAGGCATCTCAGTGATTAAATTGATCTTCCATGCTCCCAAAGCACCATAATGGAGGGAACCTCCATTGGACTTTTTTTTCCCAATAAACCCTTAGCTCTGTCTTAGAATTGATGCTAAGGGTCAGTTCCAAGGCAGAAGGGCAGTAAGGGCTAGTCAATTGGGATTAAGTCACTTACTCAGGGTCACCCAGCTAGGACATGTCTGAGCCTAGATTTGAACCTGGGACATCCCATCTCTAGGTCTGGCTCTCTCTCCACTTATGGACCTAGCTGTCCCTCATTGGAATTATTGATACAGATAACAACCCCTCCATGATTCAACAGATGGCTTCATGAGTTGATGTGACAAACAAAAACCCCTTTGGTAGATATCCTGTCCTCTGATTATTGAGCACATAATGTTGGGTTGGTTTTGGTGCTTTGGTTTTATTTTAGTTCAGATCCATGTGGGGAGCTCCCAGTGAGGAGAACCCCTCCTCCCATGCAGAAGGCAGATATCCTGCAATTTATAGACTTAGAGATGTCTGGTCACTAAGTACCTTTGAGGCTTTCAGAGGACAGACTCACAGTCAAAACACTGGACCCTTGGAGCCTTGACACCATGGTAGAACTTGCCTTGACACCATGGTAGAACTTGCCAAATCTCACATTCCACCAGCATAACCTTTAAGAATTCTTCTTTCCTTCCTTCCTTCCTTCCTTCCTTCCTTCCTTCCTTCTTCCTTTCTCCCTCCCTTTTTTTGGGGGTTGCAAGAAGTGGATCAGTGGATGGAGAGAGATATATTTGGAAATGAAAAAAAAATTTTTAACCTTTACCTTTTGTTTTAGAATTGGTATTAAGTATCAGTTCTCAGTCAAAAGACTGGGAAGGGGGCTAGACAGTTGGGGTTAAATGACTTGTCCAGGTTGGGCTGCTGGGTGGATCAGTGGATTGAGAGCCAGGCTTAGAGACAGGAGGAGCTGGGTTCAAATTTGACCTCAGATACTTCCTGTGTGATCCTGGGCAAGTCACTTCAACCTCAATACCTAGCTCTTACCACTCTTCTGCCCTGGTACCAACACATGGTATTGATTCTAAGATGGAAGGTCGGGATTTAAATAAATAAATGACTTGTCCAGGGTCACCCAGCTAGGAAGAGTCTGAGTTCATATTTGAGCCCAGGATCTCCCAAATCCAGGCCTGGCTCTTTATCCACCAAGCCCCCTAGCTGCCCTGAAAAAAAATATTAATAAAATCTTTAAAAGTTTTAAAAGAATCCAGGGTACCTCAGTTATGGGAAGATGGCTTTGGTGGGAATGATTCTACAAATGTATACCCCCAAGTTCACCACCTCCATCTCAGCTGCAAGCTTAACTGTCTGGGTCTTGGTCAGAGGGAAAATGGGGAGAATAAGAGATGAGGGAGGAGCCGAAGACCATCTGTCTAATTGTAGGCACCTTGCTGTCTCTCCTGGACCATTCCTCACCTGGAGACATTGCCCACTGAGCCTTCCTGCCAAGCCCCGCCACCCAGACCCAGACCCAGACCCAGACACACACACACACACACACACACACACACACACACACACACACACACACACGCTCAAGCGAATCAACCCACACATGCGTGGTGAGGGGGCGGAGGAAAGGGGGACACGGGCAGGCAGCCATCCGTGACCCTTCTGTCCCCAGTGCTGAGTCGACACCTGGGGGAGACCCTGTCGGTTTCAGGGGACCCTTTATTCTCTCTATCCAAAAGGAAATAAATAGCTCCGTGTGTGCGCAGGGGCATGCCCGGGGAGCTGCCTCCTTGTACTCTGCTGTAAGCATGCCCTGGCCCCTAACTGGAGAAAGTGTACCTAGCAGACTATAGTGTCTCCCCCTCCCTCCATGCCCTCAGACTTGGCTTCAGCTTCTTTTCTTGCCCTCCGCTATGGACGAGGCTCCTCTTTGGTCTTTTTAAACCTTTACCTTCCTTCTTAGAATCAATACTGTATTAGTTCTAAGGCAGAAGAGTGGTAAGAGCTAGGCAATGGTGGTCAAGTGACTTGCCCAGGGTCACACAGCTAAGAAGTGCCTGAGGCCAGATCTGAACCCAGGACCTCTTGTCTCCAAGCTTGGCTTTCAATCCACCTGCTCCTAACAACCCAGGTTTAAGCCTTACTTCTCCCAGTGACTATCTGTGTGACCTCGGGCAGGTCCTTTGACTTCCCTGTGCTCCAGGTAATTCTTTTTTTTTCTTCAATTTTTATTTTATTTGTTTTTTTCAAGGTAATTCTTAAGTTGCCTTGTAAGTAACAATTTTCTCCCAGAGATTTCCTTCCACCAGAGAACACATAGGTCCAGGCCAAATATAAATTTTTTCAAGGCCCTTGTGACACAAAGAGGACAGACACCTGGGTTCAGATCCTACCACTTCCTTGAAGCTCCAGCCCTTGGCTCAAGGTGCCTCATGCTTACTTTACCAAGTAAGCACCTTAGTAAATCCTGGTTGCCCAATCGTTGGGAGAATCACATCATCATCGTCCCTCCGGAGTTATTGGAGACTTTGGAGGCCACCTGATGTAATCGTCCTGGACATGAATTCTGTCCCCAACACACCAACGAAGTTGCCATTCAGCCTTTGCTGGAAACTCTCTAGTGAGCAGGGGGGCCACCCCCCGTCTGAGGATCCACTTTTGGACCACTCTTATGGTTAGGTAGTTTTTCCTCACCTGGCCTCCACGGGCCTCCATCTTCATCTGTAAAATGGGAATAATAATTATTGGACTACTGACAGGTACAAGTTCCAGTGATGTATCTGAAAGCCTTTTGTTGCTGTCTATAGAAACTATGGTATCACCTGTCAAAGAGGGGGAGCCATACAAAACAGGCCTGAATCCCTGCCCTCAAGGGACGTGGAGAGAGACATGGCTAATCTAGATGAAACCTCCATTACCAATACGAGACAGGACATAAGTACTAATTGTGTGGTGTGGATGTACTCTGGAAGGGCAGAGGAGGAAGCTGGTGAGGGCTGAAGGAATGACGGAAGGCTTCTGGGAGGAGGCGAGACCCTCTGGGCTTCAAAGAATGAGCAGGATTCAGAGAGGCAGACAAAGAGTAGGAGGATGTTCATTGCAAAGGGAGCAGAAATGATGGGGGATCCCAGAGACCCCTGAATCGAAGTCTTTCATTTTGCAGATGAGGAAACTGCAGCTTATAGAAGCTTTGCAATTTGCTCATGGTCATACAGCAAATAAATGGTCTGAAAAAGAATCTGAATCCAGGTCTTTCTGACTCTCTCTATTATACCAGATTAGAAATGTTTGCATGCATTTGAGGGATGGTAAAAAGACTGTCCTTGAGACAGTTAGGTAGATTGAGAGTCAGGCCTCAAGATGGGAGATCCTTGGTTCAAATCTGGCCTCAGACACTTCCTAGCTGTGTGACCCTGAGCAAGTCACTTCACCCCCATTGCCTAGCCCTTACTGCTCTTCTGCCTTGGAACCAGTACACAGTATTGATTCTAAGACAGAAGGTAAGGGTTTTATGAAAAAAAAATTATAAAAACATTTAACAATAAAAAATTATTCATATAAAAAATAATGAAATACAATTTAAAAAAAGAAAGACTATCCTAAATGCAGTCAAGTCCACATGCACTGCTCTTGTACCACTCTCTCCCTCCATCTCTCCCATCTTGTTCCTCCCTGCTCCTTGGCTGGTGTAGGAACAGAGGAATAGGAGATTTGGTCCAAAGGGTGCAGTGACTTAAGACTGGGGCCAAATGCCTAGAGCACTCAATGAAAGGAGGACCCACAGAGAGGTGAGGAGACAATTGTCCTGGGCACCCCAAAAGGCCATTCTTTGAGTGGAGTGAAGAGAAGGATCAAGGCTGAGAGCTGATGCTTTGTGTCTGATTATCAGTCTCTGGGTGGTTTGGTTCTTCTTTTCCTTTGGGGACTCCAGTTCTGAGAACAAGGGGCTCTGGGCTCCAGCTGCTTATCAAGGACCCTCCCCTCTGCTCTGGTGCCAACCCGCTCCCCACAGAAAGGGCTGCAAAGGATTGATTAGCAGAGACAGCTGGAGCAGAAAAGCCCTGGAAAGGGGTGGGTGGGGGGAGCGAGGGAGAAGGGAGTTCTCTTTCAGAAAGAGAAAGAAGTGGACCGAGAGAGAGAACTAAAATGTGCTGTGCTGGAGCATGAGAAGAGAAAGCTGGGAACTAGAGAGAATTAGAGTGGGAACTTTAGAGGGAAACCTAAGAAGGGTTAGGAGAAAGGAGAGGAGATGGAAAAGAAGGAGAAAGAGGATCAGGAGAGGAAGACAAAGAGACAGGACTGAGTGCCCGCCAAACCTCCAAGAGGCAGCAGCAGCTGGGAATATTACTAGTTTTTTTTTTTTCCCTCAGAAAAACAAAAGGTTTCACACTCATCACACACACACACATACACGCACACACATATCTCCAAAACTGAGCTTCTGGGAATGGGCCTTCTTTCCCTCACTTGAATCTCAGCAGTGGTGCAAGAGGTCAAAGTTTGGTTTTGCCCTTGAAATCTTGCCTCAGGGTAAAGTCTCAGGAGGACAGGTGGGATAAGGATTCCCCTTGGGGAGGGAGAACTTAAGGTAGCTGCACAAATTAAAGCTGGTCTGCTTCTTTGAAAAAAATCCTTACCTTCTATCTCCATTCTTTTTAAACATTTTTTAAATTTAATTTCAGTAATAAATTTACACATAAGTTTTTCAAGGTTTTAGTATCAGTTCTAAGACAGAAGAGTGGGGAATGGTTTTTAGTGACTTGCCCAGAGTTACACAGTGTCCAAGGTCACATTTGAATCCAGGTCATCCTGACTCCAGGTCTGATGCTGTATCCACTGTGCCACCTCGATGCCCTTGAACTGCTTTTATCTTAAGACAGTATTTTAACAGAGAAGCATTCAGGATCCTCTGAAACTGTGTGGTAGAAAGAAAAAGGCCCGGAAGTCAAGAGAGCTGGCTTCAAATCCTGGCACCCACAGTTATAATCACTATGTGACCTTGGGCAAGTTATTCACCCTCTGTGAGTTTAAAATTCCTCACCAGAAAAATGGAGATAGTGATCTTTGTACTACCTACTTCATTGGGTAACTGTACTTTGCAAACCTTGGAATGCAAACCTTAAGACCTTATAAGTGAACTGCTATTAAAATTAAGGTACTAGTTGCATAGAACTAGTATAAACCACTCTTAATTAGCCGTGCTAAAGGAGAGGATCAAGTAACCACAAAAATCACCTGTATTTGGATATGATTTTCTTCTTAGATATGAATAGAGTTGTGCCTCATATGACAGAAATTCACATTTCAAAGCAGATTAGGAAAACTATAAAATTCCAACATCCGAGACATTAGAAAGCATCCATCCCTTCCTGTTCTCTCATTTCTTCTTTGCTTCCCATTCCTTGCTGAGAATAGACATCATCAGCCTGCTATATAAAACCTGACCAGTGCAATTATTGACTTTCTTAAGCTTGCTAACTGGCTTGATTACATCTTCTCTGAGATAAAAAAAAAAAGTAATTGTGTTTTGATGAAGACAAACTTCCTATTCATTCATTTTCTGGGCTACAGAAAAGCAAAAGTAAATAAACATGGGATCCGGTGTCAAAGAATCAACTGAGCAATGCAAGTGATATTGTCAAGAAGAGGAAAAAGTTTCAGAGAAACCTAGAAGATGAACTGATGGTGAGCAAAGTAAGCAGAACCAAGGAAATGATTTTATATAGTAACAACCAACCTCTCAATTCTAATGTCTTCTCTCTGTTAATTACTTCCTTTTTATCCTGTATATAGCTTTTTTTGGTATATATTTGTTTGTGTGTTCATCTTCCCTGTTAGATTGTAAGCTCTTTGAAGTCAAGGACTACTTTTTGCCCCTTTTTTATCCTCCGTGCTTAGTAGAGTGCCTGGCACATATTATATTTTATTATTTCAATTTTTTAAAATTACCTATTATTATATTTAGTTAATTGATCATTTTCACTGGACCTCGAATGCTCTGTCTGCCCTTTGGCTTCCCTAGCTTCCTTCAAGTCTCAGCTGAACTTCCCTTTCTACAAAGAGCCTTCCCTGATCTCCTTTAATTCTAGTGTCTCTGTTGATTATGTCCAATTTATCCAGAAAATAGCTTCTTTTTATATAGTTGTTTGCATGTTATTTCTTCCTTAGACTTGAGCTCCCTGAGAGCAAAAACTGTCTTTTGTTTCTTTTGTATCCCCAGTGTTTAGTACAGAGCCTAGCATCCGGTAGGTGTTTAATATTGTTCATCAGCTGAGTGATGTTGTAGAAATGCACAATTTTGAAAGACTAAGGAACTCTAGTCAATGCAGTGTTCATCTTTAACACCCTTATGATTCGTTATATTAGAAACCCTTCACCAGCAGAGAGGATAATGGATTCAAATATGAAATGAGACACATACTTTTAGACCTGATTGATATAGACTTCTTTTGTTTGAATATGCTTGTCCCTGGGGTTGGTTTTGTTTTATTTAATGGGAGAGAGAGAATTTTAAAAATAAAATTTAATGTAAAAAAACCCCCAAGTAATAGATAGGATGCCTTTATTATAAATCATACTATAGATAACCCAGGATTGGTTGCCTTTTCAAAAGAAAGTACAATACTGAGAGCTCAAGGAATAATATGACTTCCATGTCTATTTCTGGGTTCTGTGCACTTTAGAGGGACATATGGACCTAAGTTAAAGTGCAGAAGGCCACAGAGCCAGGAAAAGGAAGGAAAAGGCAAAGGGATCTAGGATTATTAAATCAGAGGGGAAAAGGCTGAGGGATTTGATAATCTTCAAGTCAACAAAAGGTTTTTATCAAGGGAAGCCTCACTTACTAGAACCTGTAGTGGCTTCAGCTTGACCATTGTATACAATCCAGCTCATTGGTAATAACTCATAATGGTAAAACCCTTCGTCACAACTCCAATCAAATAATCTACAACTCCATCCTTTGTTACTCTTCTGAATGGTTCCTTCATTTCCCCCTCCAGTTAAAGCACGATTACCCCTCCTTGGAAACAGAGTTCAGGGCTTATCCAAATGATTCCACCTCAGTCCAAGCACCAGTTGGAATGTTACAGAGGAACTTTCTACACTGAGAGGGAGTTTGCATAGACAAACTCTCAAATCCCACTTTAAGATTCTATGTCCATTTTTCTATTCTGTTACCTCTCAACAAGACACATGGGCTTTGTGCTTTATGATTCTGAACTTGAAAGAAACAGTATGGTAGAGGTAGGAAAGTAGGAATTTAGAGGATCTAGGTTCCATGTCAGTTCTGCCTCTGACTATTTGCATGACAGTAGGCAAGTCACAGTCTCTCTAGGTCTCAGTTTCCTCATCTGTAAAATGAAGAGTGTAGACTAGATGATCGCTAAGGACCCTTCTGATTCTAAATCTATGATTCGGTTATAAGGTGTCTCATGCTGTTATATGTTGTATCTAAGCCCCTAAAGGATATGAAATATTTTTTTCCTTTAATGTCCCCTCCCGACAAGTCCCCTCATACACTGAAAATGTGCTGACCATTCAGTCAGTATTCCATGAATGATTGAATGGATGCTGCTTCTTGCAGTCTCCTCCAAGGACAAAACAAGAGAAAATACCTTTAAATGTTGGCATGAAGAATTTGATGAAATTCATTTCAATTCAATACACATTAATTACCTACTTTGTGCAGGCTGGGGATCTAAAGATGAGTCCCTGTCCTCAAGGAACTTTTAATCTTTCAAGGAGCAAGGTGCATGCACAAATAACTGTAATACAAATTGGACAGTAAATGTAAAATATAGGATCATACAAAATGACGTGATAACTTCTTGAAGAGAAGTTATTATTTCCAACTCAGAAAATCAGGAAATATTTCATGAAATAGTTGAGTTGGTCCTTGAAGCCAGGAAAAGCTATTGATAGACTTGCTTAGGGGATAATCCATATCCATTTCGTGAATGAAAGATAAGTATGATCATGAATGAGAACAGAATGAAAATAATGAGTTGTCCAGCTTGTCTAGAATATAGAATATATAAAATATAGTCCAGTTTGACTAGAATATAGAATGTATTTATGAATGGGAAAAGTGTGAGATAATGCCAGAAAGGTAGATTGGATTGTGTAGGGTCTTAAGTGTTAGGCTTAGGATTATAGGGCAGCTAAATGGTGCAGTAGATAGAGCATCTGACTTGGAGTTGGAAGTCTGGTCTTCCTAAATTCAAATCTGGCTTCAGATACTTAATAGCTGTGTTACCTTGAGCAAATCATTTTACCCTTTTTGCCTCCATTTTCTCATCTAAGGGAATGAGCTGGAGAAGGATATATCAAACCACTGCAGTAGCTTTGCCAAGAAAACCCCAAATGGGGTCATGAAGAGTTGGACATGACTGAAATGGTTGAACAAGAACAAAGATTATAGGATCATACATTTAGAACTGGAAGGGCTTATTTAGTTGGTCCTTTTCAGCATGAAATGGGGAACTCATGAAGGAGTTTGAGTAGACAGGTTACATGATTAGAACAATGCATTAGGAAAATCAGATACATGAGCAGTATGAAAGAGGGATTGAGAACAGGAAAACCAACCAGGGCTCTGTTCCGATAGTTCAAGCAAGAGGTGATGAAGTCTTAAAATTGGTTGGGGAAAGGAAGGGAGTGGGCGTTTGTGCACACACACATCTATGAAGAATGTGAAAAGGAGGGACTAAATTTAAGAGCTAATATAGAAATAGAATCTATATGTCTCAGCAATCGATTGAATATGGGTAATGAAGGAGAGGAAAAATTCAAAAATGACTCTCAGACTTTAAGCCAGAGTAAACAGAAAATATAAAGAATTTTCTGGCACAGAGTGACCTCGAAAGACTTCCTTTCTTAATAGGCATTTTAAGAGTAAATAGTCTCCTTTGTCTAGGATAGAACAAATGATTCCCTAAACCGGAGTCTTTAGGGGTCCTTCCAGTGACTTCATGTGTCTGATTTTTCAACCCCTGGACCTGTTAAATTAGTATGCTAACACAACCTGCTTTTAGGTCTCAGTAAAGATATTGGAGTTTAGGGGTTTTTTGTTTTAAGGTTTTTAAAATCTTTTATAGCTCAGATTTCAGCTGCCTGAGAACTTATCTTTCCATTTTTAACATATTACTATGGAATTAACTGTAGCACCCCCAAAACTGTATTTTCACAGAACTAATTACACTTAGGTTGGAGAGGAAAGCCCCCAAGAGATATTCTTTGAAAAAAAATTTTTTTTAACCCTTACCTTCTGTTTTGGAATCAACTTCTGTCTTGGAATCAATCAATAGTGTATTTATTCCGAGGCAGAAGAATGGAAAGGGCTAGGCAATAGGGATTAAGTGGGCACACAGCTAGGAAGTGTCTGAGGTCACATTTGAACCCACAACTTCCATCTCTAGGCTGGACTCTTAATCCACTGAGCCACCCAGATGCCCCCCCCCCCAAGAGATATTCTTGATTCAAGATGATTAAGAAACGAGGGAAATAGCCATGTGGGAAGAAGGAGGTGAATAATACCGGTGCGGCCCTGCTAGAAGCTCTAAAATGTAAAAAATATCTAGGGGAGGTCTCCAGTGTGTTGGATGGATTTTTAGAGAAGGGTTGTTGGAAGAACATGGAAGAGAAGCACTCAGGATGGGGCTGGTAGGAAAATGGATGGCATCTGGGTCAAATCCTGGCGCTGCTGAGGTTCTACTCTTTCTTTGCCTGTCAAACAGAAGGATGGAGGGAGTTGGACAGGTTGGCCTCTGGGCTTCCTCGCAGCTCAAATGTGGGATCCACCTCTCTGCCATTTGCAAGAGTCTCTGAGTCTAGACTAAAGAAAACACAGCAAATAGTTTCGCAGTAAGATTTGCTCATTGAAGTGAATGAGAAGGCCATGGCCAGAGGGCTCTCGGGGAGCTCCCGCCTCCCCGAGAGAAAGCCAGCTGCTTCTCTTCCTCCCTCCCCCTCCCCACCTGAGCTCATTCAAGGTTTTCCTGTCAGTTACACCGACGGTACGGCGAGGTCTGAAGGCACGAGGGGGAAGAGAGCGGGCTTTGCCTGGGGGAGGGGCTGCGTTTCATTCATACCCAGAGGTCTTGTTTTCTCCCGCTTCTGGACTGAGCAGGTGCGGGCAGATGCAGCTGGGTGAAATGAGGACATTCTTCCTTTCCTCTGCTCTCCCGCCCCCCCCGTCCCCCTCCCTCCTACCCTCTCTCCTCCCTTTTCTTCCACGTGATCCACAAACCCTCCTTCTCCCGCTCCCTGTGCTAAGCGCAGACCCCCTAGGGAAGGGGGCACTCGGATGCGTAGTGGGGGAGGGAGGGATGAATGTGGAAAATAAGGCCTCTCCCCTTCTAAGGTGTATTCCCCCTCACCCTCTTTCAACCATATTTGTGGTAGTGGGTGCATGGAAAATGTCTCCGTGTTGTCCCTACGTAGTCCGCGCGAGTAGTGTGAAAATACTGGATTTGGAAGCAGAGGGCTCCAGTTTGAAGCCTGGTGCTTCTGCTTATTAATTAGGAGATCCTGTTCGAGTCATTTCCGCCAAGCCTGTGATCCATATTTTCTACAAGGTGCTTGCAGCGCCATATGCCCTCTGGGCTGTCAACACAAGGGCCACAGAATTACAGAAGTATATTTAAGAGAAGGAAGAAACAAACAGTAAGTTCTCTTCCAGCTCTTAATCCCCTGATCCTATGACCATGAGGAAATATAACCATTCCCCCAACTCTTCTGGCTGAGAGTCTGCAAACCCTCCTCCCCGCTAATTCATCCGAGACATGGTCATGGTTAAAAAGCTTTACTAAAGAATTAAATGGAAGCAAATGTAACCCTTGTGTCAGAGGCTCTTATGGCACGAAGGGTCCAAGTACACTTGAGGGTGGGGGGAATTTTTCTCACTTTTCTTGGCTCATCTGCCCTTGCCAAGAAACCTAGAGAAATCTCTGCATGGTACATAACCCCCAGAATAGTGAGACTTACTTATTCCCCCACTTTCAAGAATAATGTTCACAGTATCAATGATAACTAACATTTATAAAGCGCTTTAAGGCTTTAAAAATGCTTTACATGTATTATATTACACGAACAAGTTTTATGGAAAGAGGAGAATGAGCAATCTGAATGAATAGTCATGGCCCCCCAAAGATGCATGTACTCCAAATATGAGGATTTCTCTAACAAAGAGTCTTCCCACCCCTATCCCAAGTCCTTTCTTTGTCTACTGTTCTTGGGATACAGTGAGTAAGGCGGCAGGGAGGAGTATCTCTTTCTCCTTTCTGCCATACATCATGATACTCCCCAGCTCCACTTATCTGTCTTTCACTGCCATCCACCTGTTGCAAAACCCAGAAACCAAAGCCTAAAAAGTTCTCATCTCCCTGACCCTACTATTGCAATATCTCCAACTTTTTCCTTTTTTTCCTCTGGTCTCTACCTATTCCTAACCCCATCTCCAGGTGTCTTTTCGGTTTATCTAGCATGCTTAGCATCAGGCTGTCATTGTGGTCCTAGTAAACCTAGATGAAGAGATGAGAAAGAAGATCCAAAAATGGATTACATTTCTTCTCCCAGTCAAAAATTTTCAGTCCTTTCAAATTAAATCAGATACCATGTACCATGGTGATACATAATTATGGCTCTGCATATCAGATAAAATCTACAATATATAAAGTTTATTCATAGCAAATTGAAATGCTGTAATTTCTACATTCATGCCATCAGTCACTTACATCTCTTCCTGGGAGGCAGCCTGCTTCCCAGTGCCAACAGGCACCTACAAATTGTTAATGCAAAATCTTCACTTCTTTACCCCTAGGTTAACATATGTTAGACTAGACACTACCTGGATAATTCAGTCACTTCTTCAACGACCTTTTGTCACTTTTTGGATGTTTTATCTCCCTATCATTCTTGATGATAAGCTGTTCCCAGGCACATTGACCATCATCTTACTTTGGGCCCTTGGACACTTGGGTGCCATTGATGATGCCTGCAATCTTTGCTTTACTCTCTTATTGCAGGTCTGGCTCTAGGGAGTAGGCACCATGGTCCCCCTGAGGGTGGCAATGGAAGTATAGCAGCCTTTTAGCTTCTTTCCCATCATAATAGTTGTATTGTACAGTTCTGGAGCTCTGGTGGCCTTCTACAGACCTAAATATTATACTCTGATTTGTTCTTATCTTCCTCAGAATCTGGATCCATGCCACCTCAACACTAGATCTCCTCTGGAGACAGCTGTCTGGCTGAAACACATTGATGGGGCCCTTGCTGGGCCAGATTCTTTGGCTTTTTTTCACTGGGTGGTCCAAACAGTTCCCCTAGGGGCATCAAATGACTAGAATACATTGTCTTGGTAGGGCTTTCTTTCTCTTCCTTCCTTCCTTCCTTCCTTCTTTCCTTCCTCCTTTCCTCCCTCCCTCCTTCCTTTCCTTCCTTCCTTTCTCCCTCTCTTCCTTCTTTCCTTCCTTCCTCTCTCTCTCTCTCTTCTCTCTCTTCTCTCTCTCTGTCCCTCTGTCTCTCTCTCTCTCAAATTATGAGACCTCCTAGGCCCTAGATGATCGAAATATAGTTTACCTTTCCCTTGATCCCTCTGTAATCCAATATAGTTTTCCTTTCTCTTGAGTTTTCAATTGATGCCAAGATTTCATTTTAGATCTCTTAGGTCCCCACTGGAAATTCAGGTATCATTATATTCTTCATTCAATTGTGAGTTGTTTTAGGGTAGGTGCTGTCTTCTATCTTTTTTGTATATTCAATACTTAGCATAGTGCCTGGCACATAGTTGGGGCTTAACAATTGCTTATTGAGCAGGGATCCAAGACAACTTCAAGGAAAAGGCTACCCACCTCTATAGAAAGGACTGATGGAATCTGAATGCAGATAAAAGTATATCATTTTTCACTATTTCCTTCTTGAGTTTTTTCTTGTATGTTCGATATATGTCTTTTTTTCACATGATGGATAAGAAAATGTGTTTTGAATGATAGTACATCTAATACCTATATCAGATTATTTGCTATCTTGGGGCAAGGCAAGGAAAGGAAAAGAGGAAGATAATTTGGATGGCAAAACATTGGAAAACAAATGTTAATTATGCTTACATGATATTGGGGGGAAATACAATAAAATATTATTGGAAAAATGCTTATTTATTGATTGATAGACTCTTCATTGTAGAAGCCATAGATTTGGAATCAGAGAACTTGAGGTTGTTTTCAACTTATTCTATTCTGTTTCTTTTTCCAAGATTCTTATACCACATTTAAGTTCCATTTTTCCAATGCCTTTAATATGGACATTTTATGTTTTTACCAATCTTTATCCATTTCATTTATCAGTTTTGTTGGTATTTAGTTGGACAAAATGGCTTCTAACAACTTCCTCTATTTCCCCAACACTTGTCATGAATTTTCCTACCTAATTTTTGCTCAGCTTCAGAACCCAGCTTGTCCACTTAATACTTGTATGACTTTGGGCAAGTCACTTAACTCTCTGAATCTCCATTTCCTTATCCATAAAATGAACTGGTTGAACCAGATTACCTCTAAATTCTTTTCAATCTCTAGATCTGTGACCCTGTTATCGATAAAGAGGTGGTATGCTTCTTATAACTTTTCTCTTATCTCAGTCTTGTGATATATTGACTATCAGTGGAAAGATCTTCAAAAGCTTAGAGGATGCTCCAAAGCACAGGACAATGGATAATCAAGATTTTAGCATAAACATCAATGACTACAGAATAAATCCTTTGACATACTTGTGCCACTATTATAGGCATGTGATAGAGATATCACATGTTGACTGTATTCCCAGAAAGCATTCTGACTGATGATCCCCTCAAGAATGGTTCTAGATTCCTTAATTCCTGCCAGATCAAACATTTCCTCTGAGCAACTTGTTCTCAAAACCTCAGTCCTGATTGCATTAATACCTGGCCAGCAAAGCCAGAAATACTTTTGTCCTATCACTGTGGCTACCACAAAGGCACTCCAGTTCTAGATTTTGTGGAATTATCTTTATCAGGTATAGAAATAACCAACCATTTCCAAGATGTTCATGTCTTCCCGATCCCCCTCCAAAGAAAAGAAGTCAATCCTAGTATCCATGTTTGTCACTGGTTGTGCTCCCCACGTAAGTTGCTAAAGTGAGCAGCCCAGTCCTTTTGAATCCATTTACTGGAAAGCTCCTACTTTTATTGTATATTCATTGTCACCCTGGGCTAGTACATTATCTTCTATACCAGATACAGAGTTTTCTCTGGATATAAATATTCCAGATCATCATAGAGAACTTCTTTTGCTATTGAGTAGTAGATTTGGATAGCACTCATTTCCTTCTGAGACTTCGTATGGGGTCTTCTTTGATTTAATATAATACTCTTTTTTTTTTAAACCCTTACCTTCTGTCTTGGAGTCAATACTGTGTATTGGCTCTAAGGCAGAAGAGTGGTAAGGGTAGGCAGTGGGGGTCAAGTGACTTGCCCAGGGTCACACAGCTAGGAAGTGTCTGAGGCCAGATTTGAACCTAGGACCTCCCGTGTTTAGGTCTGACTCTCAATCCACTGAGCCACCCAGCTGTCCCCTAATATAATATTCTTTTAAGCAGTTCCACTTTCCCACATTAGACTGTGAGCTCTTTGAGAACAAGGACTGTCTTTTACCTTTCTTTGTATCCCTAGCACTTAGTAGGTGTTCAATAAATGTTTACTGATTGACTGACTATCCCTCCTATTATGGTAGTTTGCCTTCAAACAAGCCAGACTCAATTCTTTATGTTTATGTCTCTTCCTTTTGGTGAGCAGTAATAACCTATATTTATTCAATTCAACAAACATTTAGTAAGTAACCACAATTTGCTTGGTACTATACTATATACTATGGATATCACAATAAAAATAAAACAGTATAGTGTATTCTTTTTAATATAACTTATTGATATATTTAGATTTGATATCACCTATGCTTTTTTATAAACCCTTACCTTCCATCTTAGAATTAATACTATGTATTGGTTCTAAGGCAGAAGAATGGTTAGGGCTAGGCAATGAGATCAAATTTGAACCCAGGACCTCCTGTCTCTGGGCCTTGCTCTCAATCCACTGAGCCACCCAGCTGCCCCTGATATCACCTATACTTCTCATGGTAGCCCTTGCCTTCCCCTGCTAGCCATCCTCTACAATAAAGAATTTTTTTAAAGGGAGGGTAGAAACTGTTTAATAAAACTAAATAACTTACCAAAAAGTCTGATATTATCTATAGAGTTCAATGCTTATACTCCTGGCTTCTAATATTATCATATCTCTTCTTTGGGGACAATCTTGATCATCATAATTTTCAGAGCATTCATTTTTAGTTATTTTGTTGTTGTTTTGTAGTCATTGTGTCTATTGTTTTCCTGGCCTTTTGTACTTTACTTTCAAAGTTCAAAGAAATCTTCCCATTCTTCTTTATATTCATCAGTCATCATTTTATTTACAGCATGGTAATACTTCATTACATTCATGTATCACGGACTGTTTAATCTTTTCCCAGTCAATGGGCATCTACTTCATTTCGGTTCCTTGCTACTACAAAAAGAACTACTATAAATATTTTGATATATAGAGAGCTTCTCTTTTATCATTGACCTTCCTCAGGGTCAATGTGTCTAAATGTCTAAAAGTGGAATTCCTGAGTCAAAGGGTAGGCACAGCTTGGTAATTTTTGGGGTAAAGTTCCACTTTGCTTTCTAGAATGATGGGACCAGTACTCAGCTCCACAAACAATACGTAACTGTGCTTGTCTTTCCACAGCTTCTTCAACATTGACTATTCCTACCTTTTGTCATCTTTACTAATTTGAATTTGTTGTTATTTGTGATTTGGAGCATTCTTTCCTTTGGTTGTTAATAGTGTGTGATTCTTTTGAGAAGTGTTTGTATTCTTTGGCTACTTATCTGTTGGAGAAAGAGCTATTATTCTACTTTTTATGCCTTTATCCAACCCCTGAGTGTGCCACCAGTCAACCCTAGTCAGTTCTTTAATGGAGGTTCAGCTCAAGGTTATACTTCCACAATGATATCCTTTCTAGGAGAAGACCCATGCTCTCTATTGAATTTTCCTGGATTGGAGACCCTGATCCCTTTGAATCCCAAGTGGGGGAGAAAGGGAATAAGCATATATGTAATCATGCCTACTATGTGCCAGGCACTGTGCTAAGTGCTTGGTAATTATTCTTATTTGATTCTCACTAGGTAGATGTTATTATTATTATTTTTAATTGTTAATTTAATTAATTAACACAGAATATCTTTATTTACTTATTTTTTAGGCCCTTACCTCCTGTCCTGGAGTCAATACTGTGTGTTGGTTCCAAGGCAGAAGAGTGGTAAGGGCTAGGCAATGAGGGTTAAGTGACTTGTCCAGGGTCACACAACTGGGAAGTATCTGAGGTCAGATTTGAACCTAGGACCTCCAGTCTCTAGGCCTGGCTCTCAATTTAGAATATTTTTCCATGGTTACATGATTCGTGTTCTTTCCTTCCTTTTCTCCCTTCCTACTCCTGGAGTCAGTGAGCAATTCCATTGGGTTTTACATGTATCGTTGTTCAAAACCTATTTCCATATTATTAATATTTGCAATAGAGTGATCTTTTAAAGTCAACATCACCAATCATATCCCCATCAAACCATGTGATCAAACATATGTTTTTCTTCTATGCTTCTACTCCCACAGTTCTCTCTCTAGATGTAGGTATTATCATTCTTTCTCATAAGTCCCTCAGAATTGTCCTGGATCATTGCATTGCTGCTAGTAAAGAAGTCCATTACATTTTATTGTGCCACAGTGTATCTGTCTTTGTATACAACGTTCTCCTGGTTCTTCTCCTTTCTAGATGTTGTTATTATCATCCCCAGTTCATAGTTGAAGAATCTGAAACACAGTGAAGTCAAGTGACTTGTTCAAGATCACATAGCAATTAAGAGTCTGAGAGCAGATTTTAATTCAACTGTTCCTGAGTCTAGGTCCATTGTTCTATCCACAGAGCCACTAGACCAGTGATGGCAAACCTATGGCATGGGTGCCAAAGATGGCACACAGAGTGCTCTGTGTGGGCACTTGGCCACCCTCCCCTCCACAACCCCCAGTTCGTTACTAGAAAGGCAGAGGGACTCAGGTAGAGCTGTTTCTCTTCCCCCTCTCCACCATGCCTGACAACATTTTTTCACATCTCCCGCCCTTCTGCCCAGCAGCCAATGGGAACACACAGAGGGTAAGGTGGGCAGCTCACAGGTTGCAGAGCTGGAGGGGAGCAGAGCATTTGGGCCACTCCCCTCCCCCTCTTAACACTCACTGAGAACATTCCACATTTCCCACACCCCTCTGCCCAGCAGCCCAATGGGAGTGCTTCCTCCTGTGTGGGGTAAGGGAAAGAGGGGCATAGCACTTTGTGGGAGGAAGGGCAGGCACAGCACTGGGGGGGGTGGGGCCAGCTGGGCACTCTGCCTCTAAAAAGTTCACCATCACTGTACTAAGCTCATCTTCAAACCCTGAGTAGTCACCATTGTAATCACAGATGTGTACAAGTCATGAGATATGTCTTCTACTTGGCCCACAAAAAAGTTTGAACTCATAATTGGCTCTGGCAGGCATCTCTGCCTCTCACTGATGTAATATATAGTAGACTGAGTGCTAGATTTGGCATTCGAGGACTTGAGTTCAAACACTTGTTTTTCCAGGAGGCAGAGCCTCTGAGCCTCAATTTCTTCATATGTAAACTGAGGGGAATAGACCAAATGACCATTAAGATTCCTTTTAGCTCTAAATCTTTGATCCTATGTATTCAGCATTCATCAAGATGTCTAGGACAAGGGGCAGCTAGATGACTCAGTAGATAGAGAGCCAGGCCTAGAGAAGGGAAACCTTGGGTTCAAATTTGGCTTCAAACACTTCCTAGATATGTGACTCTGGGCAAGTCACTTATTCCCAATTGCCTCATCCTTACCGCTGTTCTGTCTTAGAACCAATATTTAGTATTGATTCTAAGACAAAGGATAAGGGTTTTAAAAAATGTGTGACCCTGGGTAAGTCACTTACCCTCAATTACTTAGCCCTTGTGTCTCTTCTACCTTGGAACTAATACATAGTATTGATTCTAAGATAGAAGGTAAGGGTTTAAAAAAAAAAAAAAAGATGTCTAGGACTTTGAGTTGTTTTTCATCCATACTTGGATTATATAATCTGGAAACCTTTCAATCACAGCTCATTTCGGGACTTTGAATTCCAATTTGTAAAAAAAAAGATAGCAGATTTCAATGTCAGTGAGCTCCCCTTCTCCATAATTCCCAGAAGGGGAGCATGTGTTAGATTTCTTACAGCTTTCATTTTCTTGGTACAAAACCATTCCCAGATCATTTAGGCAGACACCAATGTATAGCCCGAAGCTTGCAATGACACAAGATGGTCTCATTCTTTTGATGTCCAGAAGTTACCAAAGGATCAAGCCTGTGCCCTTCCCTTTGTCCAGGGCACCATTTTGGAACTTCTCCCCTTTTGCTTGAGATTTCTTCAGACCAGGTAACCGAGCTACGATCAGGGGGTTTCATTGAGTAGTTTTGCTGAAAGTGTTTTCCTTCTACTAATCTCTGTTAGTAACTGCTAGAGCTTAGAAATGTCCTCAGCCTTACATTTCGAGTCTGGGTGTGGCTCCGTAATAAAGTGCTTCTGCACGCACAATGAGCCCATGAGCCTGTTGCCATCCTATGTGGCCCACATGGTAAAAAGATGCTGAGTAAAAGTGACACTTGTCAATGAACCGTTTTAGACCACAGGCTCCTGCCTAAAACTTTCAGTGCAAAAAGATCTTCCCAGGCTAGAGCAGAGGCTCAGTCAAAGAAGATGAAGTTTAATAAAGGATGAATGTAACATCTTAAACAGGTATACCTCAGAGAGACTGCGGATTCAGTCCAGACCACCACCATAAAGCAAATATTGCAATGAAGCGAGGCAATTGATTTTTTTTTGTTTCCCAGTACATATAAAAGTTATGTTTATACTATACTGTAGTCTAAGCGTGTACTATTACCATGTCTAAAAGCTATGCGCATACTTTAATTTAAAAATACTTTATTGAGATGATAGCTCAGTGGATCGAGAGCCAGGCCTACAGAGAGATGGTCTTGGGTTCCAAACTGGGCTCAGAAGCTTCCTAGTTGAGTGACCTTGGTCAGGTCCCTTAACCCCCATTGCCTAGTCCTTACTCCTCTTCTGTTTTGGAACCAATACACAGTATTGATCCCAAGACAGAAGATAAGGGTTTTAAAAAATTGCTTTATTGAGGGGCTCAGTGAATAGAGAGCCAGGCCTGGAGATGGAAAGAACTGGGTTCAAATATGACTTTCGAAACAGTCTGGGCAGCTCACTTACCCCCTACCACTCTTCTGCCTTGCAACTAATACTTAGTATCAGTTCTAAGACAGAAAACAAGATTTAAAACATTTTTTTAAAAAATACTCACTCTAGTGCTAAAAATGCTAACCATCCATCATTTGAGCTTTCAGTGAGTTGTAATCTTTTGCTGGTGAAGGGTCTTACCTCGATGCTGATGACTGCTGATTGATCAGGATGGTGGTTGCTGAAGGCTGGGGTGGCTTAGGCAATTTCTTAAAATAAAGCAACAGTGAAATTTCCTGCATTGCTCGACAATTCCATTAATGAAAGATTTCTCCATAGCATACAATGCTGTTTGATAGCATTTTACCCAAAGTATAACAAAAAAATTTTAAGTCAATTTGTCAGCTTTATCAGCTAAGTGTATGTAATATTCTTCAATATTGTTGGGTCTCGGGAAATTGGGAGGTCTGGAGAGAGAGAGAAAGATGGAGGAATGGCCATTGGTGGGCCAGTCCAAATATATACACATCTATTAATTAAATTCTTCATCTTATATGGGTGAGGCTCTCGATACCCCAAAACAATTACAATAATAACATCAAAGATCACTGATCACAGATCACTATAATAGATATAATCATAATTAAAAGTTGAAATAGTATGAGAATTATGAAAAGTGACACAGAGATGCATTGTGAGCATATGTTACTGCAAAAATGGTGCCGAAACAAAAAACAAGACTCCCAAAGATCTGTGAAGTGCAGGAAAGCAAAGCTCGATAAAATGAAATTTGGTTCAATACATTTATCCCACTAATTCAAGATGGGGGAAGTGTGGCTAGACTGTAGTTCCTCTGAAAAAGATCTGGAGTTTTTACTGGACTGCAAGCCCTACTGGAATCCATAGCATAGCATAGTAATGGGGACAAAAAGCTAAGGCAATCTCAAACTGCATTTTAGGAGGCAAAGCATCCAGGACCAGGTGAAGGGCCCCATTTACTCTGATTAGACACTCTTTGGAGTATTGGGGTTAGTTCTGGGGACTCCTGTTTGTGGAAGCACAGTGATATATTTGGAATGTCCAGATGAAAGTAGGTGACCAGGATGATGAAGAGGCTGATTACCTGGTTATTGTGCCCTATAACGATTGTGAAAGACGTTTAGATTAAAGAAGAGAAAGCTTAGGGAGGCCAAGCTAACTGTCTTCAAGTGCTTGAGGGGCTGTCATATGAAAAAGACATCAGACTTCTGCTTAGCTCCAGAGGACTAAACTAGAACACATTTAGGTTTGATGTGAAGAAAAATTTCCTAGGGGCAGCTAAGTGGCCCAGTGGATAGAGCGCCAAGCCTGATGTTGGGAGGACAGGGTTCATATCTGGCCTCAGACATCTCCTAGTTGTGTGACCTAAGGCAAGTCACATAACCTCAGTTACCCAGTTACCTTTTTAAGTCTTAGAGTTGTTACAAAGACAAAAAGTAAGGATTTTAAAAGAAAAGAAAAAAAGAAAAATTTCCTAATAATGAAGGCTATCCCAAAATGGAATGGAGTGCTTCGGGAGATGATGGGATCACATATTTAAAACTGGAAGAGACTTTAGAGCTCATCTGGTTTCTCATTTTACAAATAAGGCAAAAACTGAATGATCATCTATGGTTTATGAGATCCCTTCTAATGCTGAGATTCTCTGATTCTACTCTCTTTCCTCTTGTCCTCTTAGTGTCTTCCCAAACATCCAAGAGGTCATTTAAATAAGTTATTTTTAAATTTAAATAAGAATTTTTTTATCTTCCTTCTTTTTTGTCTTTGTGTTCCTAGCAATAGTACCTTGTGTACATCAGGCATTTAATAAATGTTTGTGGATCAATTGACTGTTATAGGCATATACCCCTGTGGTCCTTTTTCCATTATTTGGGTACCTTGGAGTTAAAATCTGGTTCCACTAATGGCAGTGGCAGCACAGGAGCAATTAATTTGCAAGTGATGGGTTTCAAGAAGGAATGGTCGAGTGGCAATTTGGAACTATGCTCAAAGGGCTTTAAAAGACTGTCTGCCTTTTGATCCAGCCATACCACTACTGGGTTTATACCTCAAGGAGATCATAAGGAAAAAGACTTGTACAAAAATATTTATAGCTGCTCTCTTTGTGGTAGCAAAAAATTGGAAAATGAGGAGATGCCCTTCGATTAGGGAATGGCTGAACAAATTGTGGTATATGCTGGTGATGGAATACTATTGTGCTTAAAGGAATAATGAACTGGAGGAATTCCGTGTGAACTGGAACGACCTCCAGGAATTGATGCAGAGTGAAAGGAGCAGAACCAGAAGAGCATTGTAAACAGAAACTGATACACTGTGGTACAATTGAACATAATGGACTTCTCCACTAGTAGCAATGCAATGATCCAGGGCAATTCTGAGGGACTTATGAAAAAGAATGCTATCCACATCCAGAGAAAGAACTGTGGGAGCAGAAATACGGAAGAAAAACAACTGCTTGATCACATGGGTCAGTGGGGATGTGGACTCTATAAATGATCACCCTAATGCAAATATTAATAATATGGAAATAACATGTAAAACCCAGTGGAACTGCTTGTTGGCTATGGGTGAGGAGGAGGGGAAGGAAACAACATGAATCATGTAACCATGGAAAAATATTCTAAATCAATTAATTAACTAAAATTTTTCAATTTAAAAAAAAAAAAAAGAAGGAATGGCTCCTGGGGGCAGCTAAGTAGCACAACATCCAGGACCAGATGAGGGGGCCCATTTACTCTGATCAGACACTCTTGGAGTATTGGGTTCAGCTCTGGGTGCCCCTGTTTAGGAAACACATCGACAGGTTTGGGTGAGAGCAAAGCCTAGAGACAGGAGATCCTGGGTTTAGATGTGGCCTTGGGTACTTCCTGTCTGTATGACCCTGGGCAAGTCCCTTAACCCCCATTGCCTAGCCTTTAATGCTCTTTTGCTTTGGAACCAACACACTGTATTGATTCTACAATAGAAGGTAATGGTTTAAAAAGAAAAAAAAAAAAAAAAGAATAACCCTTAGGAGAATCATTGAGTCAGGGCTTATAATCTCTCCAGATAGCTGGAGTAGCTCCTGGAATAGCCCCTGGAGTCAAGCCATCTATCCCTTGCTCAGAAAGTTCCAGTGGCTCTGTGCTGCCTCTAGGATAAAATACAGACTCTTTAGGCAATCATTTAAAGCCTTCCACAGTCTGGCTCCAGTGTACCTTTCCAGGGTCATTATATATTACTCCTCTTCATGCCCTCTGCTGTGCAGCCAGCTTTCAGTGCCTCCTCCACGATATTTCATCTCTCGTCTGTATGCCTTTCACGGGCTCTTCCCCTTGCTTGGAATCCTCTTCAGTCTTACTTTTGCCTCTTAGAATTCCTAGTTTCCTTTCAAGCTAAGCATAAGTACCATCTCCCACAAAATCCCAGTCCTGATTCCCCTAAATTTTGCTAGCACCCTCAAATTACTTTGTGGAAATGCTCTCCCTGCATTCTGTATTATATGCTATATGTGTTCACATTATTTCATTCCATAAAATGAATTCCTTGTTTTCCTTGAGAAAAGGGATTTTTTTTGTTTCATCTTTGTATTTCCAACTTCTAGCACAGTGCCTTATATGCAGTAGGAGCTTAGTAAATGTTTATTGACTGAATAATTGAACCTTGGATATGGTTGCTCAGATTCACATTGAATACCACTGGCAGGACTAATAACATAACCCTCAACCTACCTGGATCTCACTACTCTTCCCCTTCATCCTACTCTGACATGCCCTTTCTTGGACATTTCAAAGTCTCCTTGATAATCTCATTTTGTTCTTATGTGAGTAATCTTCTCTTTGACCCCCCACAAGCTCTCCTTTCTCTCTCCCTTCCAACAAGGTAGGAGAGGCATTAAAGGGCAAGAGCAAGGGATGTCCACTGCACCTGTGCAATAAATCTCCTTTCTCCTTGGAGGCAAACTTTCCCAGCTGTGGAAGAGCACAACCCATTCCCTCTCACCCATTTTAGGAGGTAAGAGGAATGAGAAAAAGAAAAGAAAGAGGGAAAAAAAGTTTCCTTGTTGGAGAGGGCTATACTATTCTTCTTTTTGTCCCAGTATAATCACACCCTCTGCACACACACACACACACACACACACACACACACACACACACACCCCCCAGACCTGAAGCCTTAAAGACATTGTTGGCCAGGGCCTCACTTTCATCTCTTGTACCCAACTAATCCAGTTTCATTGATCCTTCCTTTGAGATGTCTCTTAGATCCATCTCTTCTTCTCCATGCCCTCTCTAGTCCATTTGACATATGGCTGCCAGATTTATCTTCCTTAAATACTCAATTCCTCATGTTACTTTGCTTACTTGAAAACCTACAGTTATTCCTTTCTAGTTTTCATTTTATTCTTAGTCCTATATTTAAGGGCTTTCATACTTTGGGCCCAGTGATTTTCCCATGAGTATTTGGAAACATGCAAATGCAAATCCTTTTCCTCTTTCCTCATCTAAGATTTTGTTTCTCTTATCATTCACAGAATGGACTTGGGGCCAAAAGGAAGTAGGTGATCCAAAAAAAAAAAAAAAAAAAAAAAAGAACTTCAGTTCCAAGTTTCTTAGCTTCTCTCCTTTCTACCCTTGGTATTATAATGAGATTTGGAAGTTATGTCTCTCTTCCTACCCATCCACACCTCCATCATCAGCACACTATAGGTAGGTAGAGTGCTGGATTTGGAATCAGGAAGACCTGAGTTCAAATCCTGCTTCAGACACTTACTAGCTGTGCGACTGGGCAAGCCACTTAACCCCTTCCTTGCCTCAGTTTCCTCATTTATAAATGGGAAGAATAATAACATCTACCACTGAGAGTTGTAAGTTGATAAGAAAGTAAATGTTATATAAATGTTACATATTGTTGTTGTTATTATTATTATTATTAATTATTATCCTGAACTAAAAATAAGAGTTTGAGTTTATCTAGAGTAGGGAAAAAAACTTTAAGAGTATAAAGTATAGGAATGTGTATGTATGTGCATGTGATTACATGTATGCCACTGTGTATGTGTGTGTGTGTGTGTGTGTGTTATGGTTAGGAGTAGAATCCTTTTTTTCATTTTCGGAATCCAGGACTCCACCATAGAATGTCAGAGCTAGGAAGTACCCTAGCTTAATTTCTTCCTTTTCATTTCTGGTGTTCTTTGTTGTTTTTTTAATAATAGAAGTACTGTTATTCACTTTAAAACTCTCCTTTAACCAAATTTAGAAAATAGAATCAACTTCTGGAGAAGAAAAAAAAATCTATTTTTGGACATCCCTCAAGAATGAAACCAAGATGTCCCTCCTCTCTCCTTCCCCCACCCTGAACTGATGAAGATTTCTGATAAAAGCCTACACATAAAAGTAACATGGATTACGTTCTAAAGTTTCAGTGCATTCAGCAGATTTAGCTGGGCTGAAACGATTTTGAAAAAATAACTCCCTAGCTCATCAAAATATACATTTTCCATTTGCCTTTTACATTTAAATCATATGTATTAAACGTTTAAGGAATTTATAAGCCATAGTATGACTAATGTCAGCATCATTTCTAGCACATTGTTTTTAAAAGTTCAAGATGGTAATATGTGGGCTATATTAACCTTCATAGTTCAGTCATTTTCTTCAATACAGTGCAAGACAGCAATCATTTCATGTCCTATAGAAAACATACAATTTCCCTTGAGAATTCTACAGGACAGTAAAGCCAACTGCTCCATTTCCTAAAATCCGTATCTATTTCCTCTTTCTGTCCAGGTGGTTTGCAGTATACTCTGATGACACTATCCCTTGCATTTCTGCCTCTTTTGATCTTTGTCCAATGCCTTCTGCTATGCATTCTTCCTCTGGTCCCTCAAATGTACTTAAACATAGCCTCTTAATTTACGATGTTACCTTGCTCTCATTTTTATCTATCCAGTTTAGACTGTCTAGAAAGATAGATTAGAGGCAGTTTTTAAGGGCTATATTTATATCTATATCAGAGGATGTAGGGAACACTTTTTTTTTACTTTATTTTTTTCAATTACACGTAACAACGATTTTTTACAATTGTTTTCTGACATTTTTTGATTCAGATTCTCTCCCTCCCTCTCTCCTGCTCCCATCCCCAAGGTGGTACATGACATGATATATACTAGTGCTTTCATGCAATACACATCTCCATATTGCCCATGTTGTGAGAGAAGAAACATATCACATATACAATAAAAACTCATGAAAAAAATAAAAGTGAAAGATGGCATGCTTTGATCTGCTCTCAGATTCCAAAAGTTCCTTCTTTGGCTATGGATAACATTTTATATCATGAGTTATTTGGGGTTTTCTTGGGACCTTGTTTTGCCAATAATTTTAGTCCTTTACTAAAGGATCATCATATAATATTTCTGTTGCTGTATATACTATTCTCCTAGTTCTGCTCAGTTCACTTTATAACAGTTCTTATAAGTCTGAACTCATTCTATCCCATACTTAAAAAAATATCAAAAATCCTTATCTTCTGTGTCAGAATCAATGCTATGTATTGATTCCAAGGCAGAAGAGTGGTAAGGGCCAGGCAATGGGGGTTAAGTGACTTACCCAGAGTCACAAAGCTAGGAAGTATCTGAGGTCACATTTGAACCTGGGATCTTTCATCTCTAAACCTGGCTTTCAATCCACTGAGCCACCCAGCTGCCCCCATCCTATATCTTTTATATAAAGAATCCCCTTTCAGTGCCATATCCTTTATGAGTACCATCCACCATATTCATGGTTCCTCATTACCTAATGAAAGAATTGGTGAATGAATGAAAAGCACTTATTGCACTCTTAAATATGGATAAAACACCTTGCTAAACTCTGATACTCCAAATGGAAAAGTGTTACAGTCTCTGAGATAACAAATGTAGGAAACCTCAGCTTCAATTCAAATAAAAAGAACTATTGATCCACAGGGCACAGTCAAGTCATCTTCTTTAGTGTCATTCCATTAATAAAACTATATCTGTTTCTATTCTTGAACCATGGACAGTGCCAAGGTCTATGGTGGTAAGAACTTGCTCCAGCAAAGAGGGTTTTCATTAGCTATGTTTGCTGACGAAGCAGGGACTGCAGCTCCTACAGATACAATTCTAGATCACAACTTCACAAGGGTTGGTTGCTTAGAAGATGGAGGTAGAGGCAGAGACAAGGCCAGTGGTCTGAGATTTGCTGCTATTGTACAGACTCCCTGGGCTTATTCACTCGCCAGTGATAATTGATGGGTCATAGGGATGGGGTGGCAGGGATATTGAACCCCTTCTCTACAAAGGCAGCTCCCTAGGTAATGGTTGTAGGGGAGAGGGCTGGAAGCAAGTTTGGGAGTCTAAAGGGAAGGCACTATTATTCTTGGGGCTCTTGGGCTCAGAGTCCTAGACAATCTATGCCAGAGTCTGCAGAAAGGTGATGATCAAAGATGGCAGAGATGATTTGACCCACTTGGGTATTACTCTCTATCCCCTGCCCCCATCCCCCTCCCTCAGGATGCTGTACTGCTTCAGGTAGGCTGCAAGCCTTTCTTTTGTGTCCTGGAGGTAGCAGGTGGTTGGCACTTGGTTTTAGTGGTAACAAGGATAGTTAGCTCCTTCTTCAGGAGAATTGCTCCCCTTGATATGGCTTTAGCAATGGGCTGGAAACCAGGCTGCTCCTGGGACTTCATTGCCCAGCAGTTGACTTTGGTGGTGATACGCTAGTCATTACAGTGTTTCAGTTGTGACACAACACACTATTTTCATCCTTTCTCATACTTTGTGGAATATATTATCAGTTTCTTATCAGTTTGAATTCCATCCCTGGAGCTTATTTCATGACCCTGGACAGGGTCTGTCTCTGAGGCTCAGTTTCTTCCTCTGTAAAATGGGGCTGGTAACAATACTTCTACAGGGTGTTTATGTGAATAAGAAAGAGATAATGTAGGTTTACAAACCCTAAGTCAATCAACAAATTCAATATAAATGTCAACTATTATTATAAATATTTGTTTCCTTTCATACCATTGTTATAACTCCAACAGCAATCCTTAGGGGTAAACTCTTAAGTCATAAAAATTTATTGCCATTTTTGGTAGTGTAGGTGGCTGAATAACTATGATCTGCCCAAGTATGAAATGTCCCTGTCATTCCTTGCTCTTCAAAAATAGAACATAATTCTTAATGAATGTATTTTAAAGCAAAATGTGATGGATTTAGAGTGAGAGAACCTGGTTTCAAATTCTGGTTCTGCTGCTTCCTTGTTGGATATCTTGGATAATTTCTTTCCCCATTACAGGCCAAAGCTTCATCCTCTGCCAGATAAGGCGTTTGTGCTAGAATGATCTCAAAGGTCTTTTCCAGATCTGAAATGCTATGATCTGTATTTCTACCCTGTGGCCCTGCCTCTGGGCATTACAGCCCCCAAAGCATCCTAAAATGCTATCTCTTCTTTAAACTCTCTAGAAAGGGAGACTTCAAAATCTTCCTTGGCAAAACATTCTCTCCACATTTTCCATGATGAAAATCTGATCAGAGACTCATAAATCTAATGCTGGAAGGGGCCTCTGCAACCATTTAATTCCAGCCCCTTCACTTTATACATGAAGAAATAGGCTCAGAGAGATTAAGCAATTTGCCCTAGATAGTCCAGTGAAAGAACCACAGTGGAACCCAGGTTCTCTGACCCCAAGCCCAGCTCTCTTCCCACTGTACTATGCTTTCTCCCATTCATCTTCTCTCATTCTGTCTTCCAGATAAGAGGTTATTGCTCATGTCTAATTCAAACCTCTGCTGCTTTAAATTCATCCCATGCCTTCTAGCTCCTCCCAGGATTATTATGAGGAGATCAATATGAAAGAGTTTTATAAACTCTAAAGGGGCACATCCAAGTGGGGCCTTCTGTGATTAAGATGTTGTTCAGTCTTTTCCTGATCCCATTTAGGGTTTTCTTGGCAGATTTTGAAGTGGTTTGCCATTTCCTTTTGCAGCTTATTTTACAGATGAGTAAACTGAGTCAGAGTTAAGTGACTTGCCCAAGGGTCCTGTGGATACTGAGGCAGAAGAAGTAGATGTGATTTGCCTAGAGTCACACAGTTAATAAAAGTGCCTGAGGTTGCTTTCGAACTCAGATCTTCCTGATTCCAGGTCAAACATTCTATGGTCTGTGCCATCTAGCTGCCACACATGGATGGGTTAGGGAAATACAACACATGCACAGAAAAAGTAAAAATGTGACTTCAGGTAAGGAGTTGTTTGTCTCACCTGAAATGTTCTTACTTCCTTTTCTCTACCCATTGGAATCCCCAGCTTCCCAATTGAAGAGTCAGAATTCTTTCCTGTTCTGTTCCCCCTCCTCATCCCCAGGTTTTTAGTTCCTTCCTCTTTCCCCAGTAATTGCTTTGTATTTATTTTCTGTATGCACAGGATGGATTACTTATCTGTACACTGCACTCCCCCCAAGCAGAATGTAAATTCCACGACAGCATGGATTCCTTTATTTTTGTCTTTGATTTATGGGGATACCATTCTATAGCAAATCTATTCATGGGGGTTTTGTCCTAGAAGACTGGGAAGTTTTTTTCCTCCTAGTTTTTGGGGATAATGTTCTATTACAAATATTCTTAGTCTCCCTAGAACAATAGGAGGTACTTGTATTAAGTAGGCTTTTTTTTTTAAGCCATCTTCCATCTTAGAATCAATACTTGTTCCAAGGCAGAAGAACAGTAAGGAGTAGGCAACTGGAAGTGTCTGAAGTTAAATTTGAATCAGAACCTCCTGTCTCCATGGCCTGGCTAACTCTCTCTCCATCCACTGAGCCACCTAACTGCCTCTAAGCAGGCTTTAAAAAAATAATAATTTTTTAACTTTGTTTCTCAATTATATGAAGAAAACATTTTTTAAATCTTTGGGTTTTGTTTTTTTAAGTTTGAGCCAAATTCTCACCCTTCCTCCCTTCCTTCCTCCCCTCTCCCCTTGAGATGGTAAGCAATCTAGTATAGATATTACAGGTATAATACTGTAAAACATTTTTCCATATTAGTCATTTTGCGAAAGAGAACTTGAACAAACAAAAAAAAATAAAGTGAAATATAATATGTCTTAGTCTGCATGCAGATTCCTTCAGATCTTTCTCTGGATGGCATTTTTCATCATGAATCCTGAGGATCATTTTGGATTACTGTATTGCTAAGAATAGCTAAGTCATTCATAAATATTCCATATTTAATATTGTTGTTACTGTGTACAGTGTTTTCCTGGTTCTGCTCACTTCACTTCACATCAGTTTGTGTAAGTCTTTCCAGGCTCTTTTGAAATCAATCTTCTCATCATTTCTTATAGCACAGTAGTATTCCATTACAATCATGTACCACGACTTGTTTAGTCATTCCCCAATGGATGGACACCCCCTCAATTTTTAAATCTTTGTCACCACAAAAAAGAGCTGCTATGAATATTTTTGTACGAACTGGTTCTTTTCCCTTTTTAAAAAATCTCTTTGGGATATAGTCTTAGTAGTGGTATTGCTGGGTCAAAGAGTCAAAGAGTATGCATAGTTTTTAAAGGCCTTTGGGCATAGTTCCAAATCTATTTCCAAAATGATTGAATCAGGGGACAGCTGGTTGACTCAGTGGATTGAGAGCCAGGCCTAGAGATGGGAGGTCCTAGGTTCAAATCTGGCCTCAGATACTTCCCAGCTGTGTGACCCTGGTCAAGTCACTTAACCCCCACTGCCTAGTCCTTAATGCTCTTCTGCCTTGGAATCAATACACAGTATTGATTCTAAGATGGAACATAAGGATTTTTTTAAAAAATGATTAGATCAGTTCACAACACTGTATTATGTCCCAATTTTCCCATGTCCCCTTCAAAATTTATTTTCCTTTTCTGTCATATTAGCCAATCTGATAGCTGTGAGATGATACCTCAGAGTTGTTATAATTTGCATTTCTCTATCAAGAGCAATTTAGAGCATTTTTTCATGTATTTGAATCACAGGATTTCAGACTTGGAAGAGACCTCAGTAACTTGCAAATTTCTCTGATAAAGGTCTCATTTCCAAGATATATGATTCAAGTTTATATGAATAAGAACAATTTCCCCCAACTGATAAATACTATAAGGATATGAATAAGTATTTTTCAAGTGAAGAATCTATAGCCAAATGGAAAAAAATGCTCCAAATCACTAATAATTAGAGAAATGCAAAGAAAGCCATTCTGATATTCAACCTTACGTCCATAAGGTTGGTAAATATAACCAAAGGAATAGAAAACTTTTTGCATACAGAAAAACAAATGTTGGTGAGGCTATGGGAAAACAGGGATATTCATTGCCAGTTAGTCTAACCATAGCTGAAAAAAAGTATCCCCTTTATAATACAAAACTAAAGAATCACAGAATTTTAGAGTTCTAAGAGGCTAACTGGGGGCAGCTAGGTGGCTCAGTGGATAAATCATCAGGCTTAGAGTTAGGAGGACTTGGGTTCAAATCTGCTTTATGACCCTGGACAATTCCCTTAATCCTATATGCCTAGCCATTCCCCCTCTGTCTTAGTGTTTTTACTAAAACAGAAATGAAAGGTTAAAAAAAAAAGAGCCTAAATGTAACTTAGCAGTCATGGAGTCCAAACCAGATCAGAAACATAATTCCAACATGGTAACATCCAATGTGGGATCGTCCCGCTGCTTCTCGAGAAGGGCTGAGGGGAGCCATTCCTTCCTAAGACAACATTTGGGACAAAGCTAAAACCTTAGAAATTTTTTCCTGACTTCAAGTCTACATCTTCCTCTTGGAAACGTCCCCGCGTCGCTTCTGGGTCTGCCCTTTGGGACCAGACAGAACGAGCCTAGTCCCTCGTTCTTATGCTTACCTTTCAGACGCTCCAAGGTAGCTAACGTCCCCCGGCCCAGGGTTCTTTTCTTGGGAATAAAAGTCCTCAAGCTCTTCAACAGATCCTCATCCGGCAGGAACTCAAAGCCCGTCATTCTCCTGGTTGTCATTCTCTGGATGTCCTCCAGCTTATCAGTATCTTTCCTAAACTATGATCCCCAGAGCTATAAACAGTATTCTGGATGTGGTCTCACCAAAGCAGAGCGGAGAGGGAACAGAGGGACCTGCCCCCTGGAACATAGCTGTTTTTTAAACCCTTCCTTCCAACTTACACTCAATACGGTGTATTGTTTCCAAGGCAGAAGAGCAGTAAGGGCTAGGCAATTGGGAGTTAAGTGACTTGGCCAGGGTCACACTGCTAGGAAGTGTCAGAGGGCAGATTTGAACCTAGGATCTCCCATCTCCAGGCCTGGCTCTCCATCCACTGAGCCACTTAGCTGTCCCAGAACATATGTTTTTTGTTTTTAATTTGTCATTTTAAAAAAATTATTTAATTAATTTAATTAGAATATTTTCCCATGCTTATATGATTCATGTTTTTTCCCTCCCCCCTCCTGAAGCCAAAGAGCAATTCCACTGGGTTTTACATGTATCGTGGCAGAACATGTATTTTTAAGGTACATTTAATGTGGACTAAAACAATCAGTAACAGACCTGTCTGACAGACCTGGGATTTCACCGATGCCAATAATACGTCCAGTAGGATTGGTCACAACTGATTATTCCTTCTCACTTTACATGACTCTTGTCTGTGATCTCCTTTAAATCCACCAAAGGGGTTTCATCCAGGATGATGGGAGTCTTCCTTATACCTCATGACACTGAGCAGCAGCCAGATATCCGTGCAGCACATCATTTGTTGATCTTTGCTCACACTGGCTACCTGTCTGGGCCACTTCCTTTTCTGGTCATGAAACTCTCTGATGATACCCTTTGTTGCTTCCAATGTGTTGTTATTTATTGGTAATATTGTCCATGAGCTTCTCCATTGCCCGTGGACAAACTACAATTTTAATTCTTTAGAGTCCATAGTATTCCACGACTCACAGTTCTCCAGCATCACTAAAAGAACATTGGTGTTTAAAAAAATAGACATTTTTGACCCAGTAAGAAGTTTGGGATCATTAATAGCAGTATGAAATTTTCCAAGTGCAGTCCAGCCCACTTTCCATTGCCCATCTGCAGTCTGATGCTGGGAGAATTAGAAAATAGTTTGGGAGAAATTAGGCTTAGATCAACATCTTACACCTATACTAAGATTAACTCAGTGTGGGTAAATGACTTAACTATAAAGAGTGAAATCATACATAAATTAGTTGAATATAGAATAGTATATGTCAGATCTATGTGAAAGGAAAGAATTTAAGACCAAACAAGAGATAGAGAACATTACGAAATGTAAAATGAATAATTTTGATTATATTAAATTAAAAAGTTTCCGTACAAACAAAACCAATGTAACCATCTGCAGTCTGACCAAGATATATGTACTGGTGGAGAGCCCATAGAGATGGTCCACCAGTCTTCTTCATCCACTTGATTTTTACTGTGTGCTTTGTTAGAATGAACTCTGCTGAGTGATTCTAGATCTCATTTAAGAAGCTCTGCTTTATTTTACTGGTTGATTGTCACCATAATATAATCCACAGGAGAAAAAAAACTTATAAAATTATTTCTCGGCCCATATATTTTGGAAATTAGGTTCTAATCTCTGAAAGAATAATGAGGAAAACAACATCTTCTGAGATTCACCTGTTTTACAGGATGAATATGAAAAATATCTCTTGCATAGGTGACCAAAGGGTGTGAAATTTTTCTCAGGGAACAACTTGGTCTCTGCTCAGATTGGCTGCCACTCTTAGTCAGTCTGCCATCTTAGTCAAAGCAGAAAACCTATTCTTTCAGCTTTTGGTTTGCTCTAGGCAGCCAGCCCTGGAAGCCTTTTGTTGTAGTCCTCTCCATCCAATTCTGTTTCATCTCTCCAATCTCCATCATGCTCCTGATGCGACTACAATTCCCTGAAGATACTCAGGATCACAGGAATCAAAGCTTTGAATATTGAAACCAGGCTCATCTCTGAAATCCAGAACTTCGTGGGAAATGTATCCCCTCCCCTTGGATGTTCCTGTGTTACATCTCTGTGTCCATGATTAAATTCTTCATTATTCTCCCTAAACCTGAGCCATGTTTTTGTGAAGAGCACTGCCCTATTCTCAATAACTAAAGCTTAAACTCTAGTCATGTTTGAGTCTTCCCCTTCTCGACTCCCCAACTAATCCCTTGTCAAGTATTGTCAGTTTTATCTGTCACATTTTTCATCTTTGTTTCTTATTCCTTAATTACACTGATACCCTTTGTCTTCAGGTTCAGCCTCTAACAACTACTGGCTCTGAGAGCCTGAACAAGTCACTCAGTGCACCAGGGAACTCTCTAGGTTACAGAGCACTGATAAAAGGAATTTCCTCATTTAGGAGCTCTCTCTATCAATGAAATTACAGTTCTAGTGCCTCCTGTCCCTACACCTCTTTCATTCCCTCTATGTTCCAGACAAATTCAGCTTGCCATCTCCTGCCTCCATTATTCAGCCAAGTTGTCCCTCATGCTTGGAACACATTCCCACTTCATTTCTGCATTTTAGATTTTCTATATTTCTTGAAGGTCAGAATTTTTAAACCTTTTTTGGGGGGGTGGAGTATGTTAAAGACTCCTTTGGCAGTCTGAGGAAGCTCTTAGAACCCTTCTCAAAAGAAAACAATTTAAAATGAAACATATGCTATTATAAAAGAAATTAATTTTATTGAAATAGTTACCAAGATGTTCTTTAAAAAAAATTCACAGATTAAGAACCTCTATTCACTCATTTTAGGTGCAACTTCTGCTATTGAGCTTCCCCAAACCCCTTCTAATTCTTATGCTGTCTCCCTTCTCAGATATCCCTAGATTACTTTGTCTAATCTTACTTTTGACCCCACCATTCCTTTTATTTCATTATCTTTATCTGTCCACCAAAAAGAATTTGTAAGCTCTCTGACAGCAGGGATTATTTCATTTTAGACTTTGTAGCCTGAATATCTACTGCAGTGCCTTTCGTGAAAAAATACTTAATAAAAGTTTGTCACATGAGCTAAATTGAATTGCAGTGTCAACTTTTCCTTTAGAGGAATAGTATTCTTTTTTTTTTTTTTAAACCTTTTCCTTCTGCCCAAGTATCAATTCTAAGGCAGAAGAGTAGCAATAGCTAGGCAGTTAGAGTTAAATGACTTGCCCTGGGTCATACAGCTAGGAAATGTCTGAGGCCAGATTCAAACCCAGACCCTCTAGACTTCTGGTCTGGTGCTTTATCCACTGTGCTACCTAGCTGTCCCTGAGTAATAGTATTCTGATAAATAATGAGCTTGAGATCCACTAAGATCATGGAATATTTCTTTTTTGCTGTGCTTTCTTACTATTTTTTTTTCTTTTGACAAACAAGATAAACACCAAGTATGGGAATAGTCATTTCCCACACTTTTGGAATGATTTGGGGTCAGAGGCTGGCATTCATTCCTTTTTCAGTTATTTCCAACTCTTTGTAATCTCATCCCGGGTTTTCTTGGCAAAGATATTGGAATGGCTGGTCATTTCCTTCTCCAGCTTATTTTACAGAGGAGGAAACTGAGGCAGAGTTAGGTGATTTACCCAGGATCACACAACTAGTAAGTGTCTAAGGCTGGATTTGAACTTGGGAAGATGCAGTTTCCTGATTCAATGTACTGTATTCTATCCACTGCACCACCTAGTTGTCCCAGACACTGGCACTTACCTATAAAATGAGTGTGTTGGATAAAGTGACCTCTGAGGTCTCTTCCAGCCCTAGATCTATAATCCCATCATCTATCAGGCTAACCTAAGTTCTCTGACCTCACTGTAGGAAAAAAACAAACCTCCCTACCTAATACTGGGAGCTAAGAGAAGAATCTGATGATGGACTAATGGGATATTTTGATAGCCCCATTATTTGGGTGTGAATATTTTCTTTTTTTGAAATAAGTTTCATGATATCTTTTTTAATATCACTAACATTTTCCCTAATATCATTCCTCCTTCCCCTATCCCAGAGGACCATCCCATATTGCAAATAATATTTTTGTAGAAAAAAGACAAAAAAATCATCAAAACTGATCAATAATTTTAAAAATCTGCAAATAGTCACAATGTAGAGTGTGGGTATTTTCTTCTCTTTTAAATGGACTATTTGCATAAGGAACTTCTGAGCTGCCCCTAAGATCAGCTAAAAATAACTGAAGTGCTGGGGGCTTTCCAGCCCTTATGCCAGCTCCTTTGACATCAACTCAGAGGAAAAAGCTGAGTAGACTTAAGTCAGGCAGCCAAAATTAGGAGGTGCTCTTGGGGAAAATTTCAGTCATTTGCTCCTTAGGGAACCGAATATTAGAGAGGGAGCAACTATTTTGATGCCCCTCTTCATTTCCCACTTAGGTATGGAAAAAATATAGTTCACTAGAATTTTAGAATCCTAGGCTATCAAAGCTGACAAGAAATCTCATGATCATTGAATTAAGAACCAGAGAGGTCTTCTAGCCCAACACCTTTCTCTTAAAGGTGAGGAAACTGAGGCTCAGAAAGGTTCATGGCTTGCCCAGCTAAGGTCAGAAGCTGGGGTTTGAGCCTAGATCTTCCAAGCCCAAGTCTAGCTTGCTTTTGTACTATGCCATGCTGACATAAGGAAAGAGTGAGATATTATATGCAAATACTTCCAAAATTTAAGGTACTCTTTAAATGTTGGTTCATATTATTGTATGCTCTGAGCCCACATTCTCAGAGCCAGGCTGGCTATACCTCCCCTGAAGGACTGGAATGTCGTTTCTTTGCTGCCACTGGTTGTATTCCTCCATTGTGAAGGACCTGTGACCAGCATCTGGGTTCCACTTAACTTCACATCAGGTAGCTTTTACAAGCATCTATTTATTTCAGTAATAGAGTAAGGACAAATGTATAAACATCTCCTCCGGTACCTCCAGGGCATACTGTTCCTTCTGTCATCTTCGTAGCAAGAGATATCAAGTGACACCAAGTTCATTTCCTACATGTAGCATCGGTCCAACCAAGTTCATGTGTGGATGTAGCATGACGACTAGATGAGACCTGATGATGGAGTCCTAAAGGTCACCTGCAAAGATCTCTCCTTGCTCTTTGGAGCAGTGATGCTACACTGTCTACAAAAGCCCCTCCAAAAACTTTGGGCCTTGACTCCCAGATTCTTGTTACTCTGACTCCAGACTAAGGTCAGAGACTCCACTGCCTTGTCCTAGAACAGAAGAGAATAAACAAAGAGACCAAGGACTGAGGTCCTTTTTCTCAGGGACCAGATGGCCTCCAAGAGGGAAGATGGCCCCTAAGGCTTTTTCCTTTACCACGCAGTCTATCACCAGAAATCAGGAACAAAAGAATTGCTGAATTCTTCTAGATTCCAGTGATACAGATAGCTGAGGCTGACTCAGGCCTTTTTAAAGACTCTGGCAGGCCTGGCTATGCAATCAACTGGAAAAGGCTCCTCCTATCCAAGTGATTAGCCAACCAGAACCAGTTACAGAATGTCCATACATGCTCCACATTCTTTCCAAGGCCCTTCCACATCACCACCATTCTTTCAGAAGCCATCTCCTCAGTGTCCTCCATGGAGAGAGGTTGTGGAGAGCCAAGCAAGCTGATGGGGGTCTGCACATGCCCCAGAATCCTACTGTATTATTACTATTTTATTGATAATAATTCTAATCCTATTATTGATGATATTAATGGATATAATGATTCTAGTTAATATTAGTGAATAATGATAATTCTAATTATTAATGATATTGATAAAGAGTGGTAATTCTGATTCATAGCAATAATCAAAATGATCATTCTAATCCTATTATTGATAATAATCCTAATAATTCCTTCACCAATGATTGGTTGAATATACCACCACCTCCTCTTGTTGACTGATTCTTCCTTGTAGTCTGATGTTCTTTAAAAGAATCCCTTCTTTCTCTTCTTCTCTCCAGCTAGCCTCTCCCTAACTATACTGTCTCCTCAGGGTTTCTCTTATTCTCTTACTGAGCCATCTTCTTGCTCTCCCTCGCCCCCCACCATCCCAATTCCTCTCAACTTCACCTGGAGAAGGATGAACCATCAGAAACAACAGTTGTTGGACCATCATCTGTGAGGTTATAAAAGATAATGCCCCAGACAGAAACTAAGCTGCCACATTTAGCTTTGGGATCCTAGAGAGATCCTATATACTACTAGGGTAATCTTTGATTGGTTACGCCATGAGACTGACTCTCTCTTGGCCTTTTTTAGGTTTAGGAGAAAAACTTCCAATGGGCCTGTCTCATATCAGCCCTTGTAACTCATTAGAGGAATTATTTATTAGAGATCAATAAGCATTAATTATACATGTATTATTTGTGATTACATAATATATATAAGGTATACTACATATTAATTATATGATATATATATATAATATATTAGAATTTTTATCTTCTGTCTTATCAGTCCTAAGACAAAAGAGAGGCAAAGGTTATTGGAAATAAGTGACTTGCCCAGGGTCACATAGTTACGAAGTATCTGAGGTCAGATATGAACCCAGGTTCCCCAACTCTAGGCCTAGGGTTTACCCATTGTGCTACCTTGCTGCCCCAGTCAATATATTTTTATAGGCTTTATTGAAGAGGTTTTTTTTTTTTGTTACTGTCACTTATCCTGATTCTTCCCACTAAACCAAACCCTTCTTTATATCAAGGAAGTATGATTAAGCAAAACAAATGAACACATTGGTCATATCTGACAACAAACTCCTCACTCTTCATCTATAGTTTACCACCTTTCTGCCAAGAGGAGGGACATATGTTTCTCTATCAGTTCTCTGGGGTCTAGGTTGGTCATTCAGTGCTTCTTTACTTATACTTTAAGAATCCATGATTTCATCAGCGTGGACTCTCCATTATACACATCACAAAAATCCTCCTTGCCTTGGCTTTGTAACTCCATTTCTGCCCAAGCCTGTATTAGGTCTTCTAAAGATTCTGCTTCTCCTGGTCGCCTGAGAGAGCACGGAGCAGAACAAAACATGCTTATTTAAGGGAGGTGGTCAAGTCTGAGAGAAGGAGGAGGAAGGATCAAGCCAGGTTTTTGTCTTTTAAGCTATTAATTCTTATGCTCCTCTAAGGTTTGAAAGGCAAGAGATAGGGAGGGATTTATTAAGGCATAGGATAGTGATGGCAAATCTTTTAGAGACTGGGTGCCCAGACTGCAACCCTCATGCCACATGTGAGACCCCCCCCCCCACCTTACCTTAGACAGGGGCAGGAAGAATTGCTCCCATTGGCTGCTGGGAAGGGGCCGGCATGTGAGAAATGTCCTCAGTTATTGTGGGGAGGGGGAGGGGAAGTAACCTTCTCTGGCATGCGTACCATAGGTTTGCCAACATAGGCCTAGGGGATGGCTAGTGTACAGCGACATTCCCCTTTTCCTCCTCACTTGCACTAGCCCTCAAGGGAACTTGAGGGAAAAAGACAGTTATATGCTAGACAGAGAATTACACCTCAGCTTACCTCCATCTCTCCCTTTAACCCCCTAAGGCTGTGTTGGTGAACCTATGGTATGTGTGCCAGAGGAGGCTGTTCCCCTCCACCTCTCCACGTGGAGTTTCTCACATGACCCGCCCCTCTGCCCAGGAGCCCAATGGGAACGCTTCCTCCCTCCTCTATCTGGGATATGGGAGGTGGGGCTCACTTGAGATGTGAGGGTTACAGTCTGGGTCTCTAAAAGATTTACCATCCTTGCCCTAAGGTCTTCTGTGCAAAGAGGAGACTGATACCATCAAATGTGAGTGCTTAATTAGTAAAGATGACCAGGAAGCAGTTGTTTTTTTTTAACCTTTACTTTCTTTTTAGAATCTACTGTGTATTGGTTCTAAGGCAGAAGAGCACTAAGGGCTAGGCTAGTTAAGCACAACTAAGAAATGTCTGAGGTCAGATCTGAACCTTGGACCTCTGGTCTCTAGGTCTGGCACTTAATCCACTGAGCCCCCTAACTGCCCCCCTGGAAGCAGTTTTATGCTGGAATGGGATTTGTAGAAACCGATTATTCTTCCTCTGAAAACTTCTATGGGGTAGGAAGTGGCCTGGTGCAAAATTGATTGTAGGGGATGATAGGAATAAGGTAGACTCATGATATCTTTGGCGCACACACAGAGCCACTTGCTTTACCACTTCAAATCATCACTTTTTCTGCAGTTTATGATCTTAAAGAGCCATAAATGCAATTACTGCTCCTGGGAAAGGCTGCAGTTGGTGGGTTGATTAGAACAGGTAGTTCTGTGTTTAACTCAATGAGATGTCCACATAGCCAGGGTGAACCTTGAGAGCAGAGAGCAAAGCTGCCCAAGCCTTGAATTGGCCTAGGATGGCAAAACAAAGTGGGTAAAGATTCTGTGATGATCAATATTAGAATCAGGCAATAAATAGATGATGCAGTTCCAGCCTAAGCAAAACAGAGATTCACAGTCTTTAAAAAAAAAAAAAGTAAAAGTAGGGGGCCATTGATGGTTCAGTGCCTAGAGAGGAGGTCCTGGGTTCAAATTTGATCTTAGACACTTCCTAGCTGTGTGACTCAACCCCCATTGCCTAGCCCTTATGGCTCTTCTGCCTTAGAACCAAGATCCAGTATTGATTCTAAGGCGGAAGGTAAGAGTTAAAAAAAAAAAAAAAAAAAAAGTAAAAGTAGGGAACCACTGGATGGTTCAGTGGATTGAGATCCAGGCCCAGAGACAGGAGGTTCTGGGTTCAAATATAACCTCAGACATTTCTTAGCTGTGTGACTCTGGGCAAGTCACTTAACCCCCATTGCCTAGCCCTTATTGCTCTTCTGCCTTGGAACCAATACACAGTATTAATTCTAAGACAAAAGGTAAGGGTTTTAAAAAACGTATAGAAAGTTGCCCAAAGCACTGAGAAGCTCACTCAGCATCACAGTAAGGAAGTATGTCCAAGGTAGGACCTCAGCCTGTGTCTTCCTGGCCCAGAGGCCTGCTTCCTCTCCATCAGGCAACACTGCCTCAGATCACGGAGGTAGAAAGTCTTGATTAGACCCCTGAGGGTAGGCACACAGCCACAGTAAGCACCTGGGCTTCTTGGGCTTAAATTGGGTGAGATTTTGGGTCCAGGAACCCGGAGACACAAGAACGATAATGGTAAGAGGGAGGAGTCTGGCCCATGGCTGCCATGAAATATTTGACCCAGTGGTGATAAAGTGTTGCCTGGGGCAGACTGTCCAGGACTCAGGAAAGGGCCAAAGGTACCGCCAAGGTAGAAAGCGGCCCAGCAATGACTACAAAGCATGTCCGGTCAGATAGAGTCTATCTTCTCATGCTGAGCACCAGGCCCAACCCGAGCCCAATGTGTCTTCAACACCGCACCCCTCGTGGCTACTCCACCCCAGATATTCTCCCCAGATGCCCTCTGCCGCCGGGGTGTCGTCTTCCTATCCCCACCGGCCAGGGCCTGTCTGCTGCGGGCTCCGAAGCGCCGCCCCTCCCACGCCAGAGAAACTGACATCCCCTCCTCCGTAGGGCCACCTCGGGAATGCAATAAACTAATGGCAGCTAATAGCTGATGGGTGGAGCTACAAGGATTTCCTCCTGGTCATTCGTGCCGAAGCCGGCGCCAGGTTAGGGGAGAGAGCCAAGGACTCTGAGCCATGAGGCTCGGGCTTCTCCCTAGGGAGGTAGCATGATACGGTGGAACACGAGCTGGATTTGGAGTCAAAGTAACTGACTTCGAATGAATCCCTGAGCCTCCATTTCCTTATCGGTAAAATGAGATAGTGACTAAAGGTCCCACTTCCTCATGCCCTTCGGATTGGCAAAGATGAAAAAGGAAAATGGCAGCTGGAGGCACGGAAGGGAAGACAGGTACGCTATGCTGGACTGAGCCGTGAATTGGTTAATTAGGAAAAGCAATAGAAACGATGCTCTAAAAAGTCACTACCCTGTGCACACTCTTTGACCCAGTGTTACCACTACTGTACCCAGAAGCGATCAAAAAAAGAAAAGAATCCAAATGTACAAGAATGTTAATAGTCGTCATAATAATAATAATAACATTTATAGAGTGCTTTGAGGTTGGCAAATATCTCATTCGATCCACACAACAATCGTGGGAGAGAAGTGCTATTGTTATTCCCATCTTACAGATGAGGAAACTGAGGTAGACTTGCATAGAGTTCACTAGCCTCTGAAGCAGGATTTGAACTTCCTGACTCCCCATCCCGCACTCTAGTCATTGGATTGTTTTTGTTGCAGCAAAAAAACTGGAAATAGAGTGGATGACCATCATTTAGGGAGCAGATGAACAAATGATGTCATATGAATATATTGTTCAGCTGCAGGAATAACAACAGGAATCCTTTCAGAAAAAAAAAAACTTTGAAATTAAGGCACAATAAAGTGAGAAGAACTAGAACAATTTGTGTGACAATAGCAACATTGCAAAGATTAACAAATGTGAGAGACTCCAGAACTCTAGTCAGTGCAATGATCAAATGTGCTTCCAGAGGGCAAAGGGTCAAGCATGCTCCCCATGTTCTCTGCCTCCCCACAGAGGGATGAAGAATCCAAGGGGCAGAAGGAGACACACTTTTTTGGGACATGAAAAATGTGTGAATTTGTTTTACATAATTATGCAAACACAAGGGTTAAGTTTTTCCTTTAATGCTGGGGAAGGGTTGGGTTAAGAGTAGAAAGAGAGTTAGAGCTAGGGCTGGTTATCACTCCCCTCCCCCCAAAAAAGAAGAAGAGAGTCATTGAACTACATTAAAATCCACAAAGAGAACTGAAAGACTTTCAGAAAGAAGCAAAGATTAGCAGGATACTTCTGAAAGTAAACTGTTGAATTTATATTATGTTCTTTTATAATTAGTTATTCTGTATATTTTTAAAAACAAGTTGTATGTAATATATTTTCACATATAGTCCTCATTTTCTGATCTAGTTTTTATTTAGAAATGTTCTTGAGGGACAGCTGGGTGAGAGCCAGACCTGAAGATGGGAGGTCCTGGCTTCAAATCCGACCTCAGACACTGCCTAGCAGGGTGACCCTGGGCAAGTCCCTTAACCCCCATTGCCTAGCCCTTACCACTCTTCTGCCTTGGAGCCAATACACATTATTGAATCTAAGGAGGAAGGTAAGGGTTTAAAAGAAATGTTCTTGGGGTAGTGTTTATTAAATTCTGAAATTTTTAGAAAATTTAATAAATAAACTGAGGAAGTTGGCTTAGTGAACTTCTAAGGCTTTTTTCAGCTATAAATCTATGATTCTATTCTATTTAGTTCAATACGTATATATTAAGTATTTACTATCCAGCAAGCACTGAGGTATGAGGCACCTGGAAATAAACAGGCGCATAGATAATTAGATAGAAAATAAATACTCTTGGTGGGGGATAGGGGAACACAAATAATTGAGGGAATAGGAAATGGCATCCTATAGGAGCTGCACTAAAAGGGAGCTGAGGATTCTAGTAAGAGATAAGGATGACAGCTATTGTTATCTACCATTTTATAGAAAGAGACACTGAGGTCCCTGGCTAGTAAGTCCAAGTATTAAACCTGTGTTTCCTGACCCTTGGTCCATCCTTTCTCCACAACACCTTCCTGCTTTTCGTAGAATTTCAGAGTTGGAAGGGACTGGAATTGGCACATCTACTTTGTTTTTGTTTTAAATGCTTATTTTCTGTCTTAGAATCAATATTGTGTATCTATTCTAAGGCAGAAGAGTGGGAAGGGCTAGACAATGGGGGTTCAGTGGCTTGCCCAGGGTCACACAGCTAGGAAGTGTCTGAGGCCAAATTTGAACCCAGGACCTCCCTTCTCTAGGGAGCCACCCAGCTGCCCCTGCACTTCTACTTGGAAAGGAAATCCTTTTACAACATGGCCCACAGATGCAATTTTCTCCTTTGTAAAATGAGAATAATCATACTTGCACTAGAGAGCCTGGGATCAACTATATGAAGCTCTTAGTAAAGAGGAAACAGAGGATCTTCATCAGATAGGATGGATGACACTTAATAAATGGGGAATTGAACTGAATTCAGTTCAAACCTACCTTTGAAGAAGAACCGTGACCTGACAAGCTGGGATGTGTTCAGAGGAGGGGAACCAGGATGGGAAGGACCATGAGTCCGTGTCCTTGTTTTAAGGAAGAGACATCTCAGAGGATGACATAAAGGTTCTGCTCAAGAAGCTGAAGAATCGTCTTGGACAGGAAAGAGGAATTTGCCTTGTTATGTTTGGCAGAATGAGGAGCAAGGGGCAGAAGTGGAAAAGTGGCCAATTTAGGCTTGACAAGCAGGTAAATTTTCCTTTAAAAAATAAAGCCATTTTGGCTGCCTCTTTAAGGAAAGGCTTGTTTGGTCGGTTGTAATGAGGATTCTTTTTCCTTTTTTTCCCAGTTCTTAGCAGGTAGTCAGTGCTTGATAAATATTTGTTGAGGTACAGCTGGGTGGCATAGTGGATGGAGTGCTGGGCCTGGAGTCAGAAAGATCAGAATTCACATCTGACCTCAGAAAAACTTAGTAGGTGTGTAACCCTGGGAAAATCACTTAATCCTATTTGTCTTTAAAATAAAAAATAAAATATTTATTAATAGATTGATACATTAATTAGTAAAAATCTGGATTCTCTTATTCCCACCTACCCCTCCCATTGAAAAAGAAAGAAAAACATTCTTCACTTTTATTTCCATCATGAGTTTTTTTTATTGTACATGTGACAGGTGTCTTCAGCCACAACATGGGGAATATGGAAATATGTATTGCATGAAAGCACTGAATTTATCTATATCAGACTATTTACCGTCCCAAGGTTAGGGGTAGGGGAAGGGAGGGAGAGAGAATCTGAATCACAAAATATCAGAAAATGATTGTCAAAAATTGTTTCTACATGTAATTTTAAAAAAATTCAGTTTTGAAAAGTCTTCATTCTAAGTCAATCAATGAATACTTATATGTTTATTATGCACCAGGCGTGGTACTAAGCACTGGTGGAGTACCAAAAAAGAATCAAAAGAGTCTCAGCCTTCAAGAAGCTTACAATTTAAAGGGGAAGAAAATATGCAAACAAATATATACAAAGCCAGCTAAATACAGGATAAATAGGAAATAATTAACAGAGGGAAGGCATTGGAATTAAGAGGGATTGAGGGGCAACTAGATGGCTCAGTGGATAAAGAGTAAGACTAGAGAGGGGAGGTCTGGGTTTCAAATCTGGCTTCAGACACTTCCTAGCTATGTGAATCTGGGCAAGTCACTTAACTGTAGTTGCCTAGTCCTTGCATTTCTTCTGTCTTAAATTGATTCTAAGACAGAAGGTAAGGATTTTATTGTTGTTTTTAAAGAGGACCTGGGATAAGCTTCTTCAGAAGAGAGCATATTTCCTTCTGATTCCTTTAGAATCCAGGTTAGACTTTGCATTGGGATTCTGTCTCAACTGTGAGTTGGTCTAATTATTGTTGAAGTAGTTTGCATCCTTAAATTATCTGATACTGGGAATTAAATTTAGTTGGACTGAAGTTCTATGTAAATGGAAGTTTTGGTAACATAAATATCCATGATGCCACTGATATTCTTTCTTGACTCAAGTCAGTAGTTAGACATAAATCAAAGTTCTCCCTTGCCTTATTAAATTATATACTTTGTAAGTAATAGATAGCACAAGTTGCTGGTGTTGAGAAAACAAATAAAAACTATAAACTGGTGGCCAGTCTTCTGGTACTCGGAGTCTCTCTCTCTGCGACTTTGTCTGTCTGTTTGCTTGTCTGTCTGTCTCTCTGCCCAGCCTTGGCTGGGTTGATTGGCAGACCCTCAATCCCTTTTTCGGGCTGTTCTTGAAGCTTTTGCAGTTTGGTCAAACTTGATATGGCCTGCCTTCCAGTGAAATAGCCTTTGTGAACCCAGGGTCTCCTCCATGCAGTGATGGGACATGAACGCATTATAACAGTTGCCACCTGGAGATAGAAGCTTCATTTTTGTTCCTCAGATGATGGCAGTGACTAATCATGGAAGTTTTTGACCTGCCAGGAGATGGAGGAATGACCTAGAATGCCATTTGGAGGGAAATTTGGGGGCAAGAGATTCAAAACATACCAGGGTAGGTAGTAGTCACTGAAGAGCTAGGGCTAATTCTAGGGAGCACCTCACAGGCAGAGAATTTCTCCTAGGCACTTTGGGGAGTGTGTATGTGGTGAGAATATATAATAGAAAATCAATAGAATTCTAGACTGATAAAGATGGAGTAGGACTGAGTTAGGGGATAATAGTTGTAGTAGTAGCACAGAGTAAATTCTTCAGAAATATGTTTTCATTCATTCATTAAATAGGCAAAGTTGATTGAGAACCTGACACTCAGTAACTGATATTGAGTCAGATGGCAGGGACTCTGGTTCCTAGAACTCTCCCTCTTGCATCAGGAATCTTTTTTTTTTTTTTAATCTTTCCCTTGAATGCTTTTTTGGTTCATTCGTTGGTTTTCTTTTTTCTTTTCTTTTTTTCTTTTAATGAAAAATTTCCACATCAGTTTTCCAAAGTTATATGATCCAAATTGTCTCTCTCCATTCTGAAGCTAACGAGCAATTCAATCTGGGTTATACATGTGTTATCACACAAAACATTTCCATATTATTCATTTTTTGAAGTATAAAACCAAAACCTCAAAACATACACCCAAATAAACAAGTGATAACTCATCTGCTTCCATCTGCATTCTGACTCCAACAGTTCTTTTTCTGGAGGTGGATAATATCAAGAGTCTTTTGCTAGGCCTGAGAATGAACTATTCTGGAGAAAAGGTGAACAGGAAAGAGCAGTCTCCTGGTTTGAGGATATTTAACCATTTCCTTAGTTATTCCCTTAAATAGACTTGGATGTGAATGCTTTCTCTTTTCTTTTTGGATGTCTTGAATTAGTTTGATTTACTTTAAAAGCAAAGAAAAAAATGTTATAGCCACAACGGACCTTCAAAATCATCTAGTGGGGACAGCTAGGTGGCTTTGTGAATTGAAAGCCAGTATTGAGTCTGAGAAAGAAAATAAGGGTTTTTAAAATGTTTTTAATTAAAAAAGAAATCACATTTCTATGTGTATATGATATATACATGTTTATGTATATGTGAATATATATACACACATATATATTTTTTCCTCAAAGATCTTATTTTTTTTTTCTAATTGCCTGCAATTTTTTTTTAACCCGTACCTTCTATCTTAAAACTAATACAGTGTTTTGGTTCCAAGGCAGAAGAGCTAGGCAATGGGGGTCAAGTAACTTGCCCAGGGTCACCTAGCTAGGAAATGTCTGAGGCCAGTTTTGAATCTAGGACCTTCCATCTCTAGGCCTGGCTCTCAATCCACTGAGTCACCCAGATGCCCCCACAGAACAATTTTTAACATTCTTTTTTTGACATTTTGGAATCCAAATTCTTTTCTTCCCTCCCTCTCTTCTCCCCTCCCTAACATGGGAAGCGATTATACAGGTACTGTCTTAATATGCATATATTTATGGATACATATGTGTTTATTATATAAATATATATGTGTATATAATAATCTTCATTCTAAGTCACAAGCAGTCAATCAATCAATAAAGACTGATTAAATGTTTGCTATGTGATGGGCTTCAAACTTAATTTTTTTCCCACTAAGTCATTATAATTCCTTTGTAAGTGAAATATGAAATCAGCTGGCATTCAAGCCCACCCAAACCTTTGCAGTTTTCCTCTTGGAGCCATGCCCCACGTATTCTGTGAATCAAAGACTCTGACCTCCTTGTTTTTACCTTGTGTGAGATGCACCCCAGCCCCAGTCTCTGGGCTTTTTCACTGGCTGTTCTCCAGGCTGGGAGTGATCTCCTGTCTTTATCTCTGTCTCCTGACTTCCTTCAGCTCACAACTAAAATCCCTCCTTCTAGAGGAAGCTTTTCTCCTCCTCCTAAAGACTAGTTCAGTGATGGCAAACCTATGGTACGCCGTGAGTAGCCATTTTCAATGACATTTTCAATTTTCAGTGGCCACATACAGAGAAGCATGGGGCCGCATGCCGAGGATGAAACATTTGCTGTAGTGTAGTGTAGACACTCTGTGCACTGTAGATGATGATTCTACCTATATTAATTTACCTATTTTGGTTTATTAAAGACAGTTATATATTACAATTATACGTTTTTGTTATTTAAACTATAAATATTATAGAATTATGTTTTTTTTTCTCAAAGTGACACACCACCTGAATTATGCTTGATTTTTTGGCAAATTTTGACACACCAAGCTCAAAAGGTTGCCAATCACTGGGCTAGTCAGTGCCTTCCCTCTATACTCATCATCTCCAATTTGTCTCTTATATAGCTTGTTTGTAGATATTTGTTTTCATGTTGTCTCTTCCATTTGATTGTAAGCTCCTTGAGAACAGAGACTGTTTAGATTTTGTCTTTGCATCCCAGCACCTAATGCATAAATGCTTTTTGCTTGACTGATTGATCCTGGGCATTTTGTTTATTTTTATTATGATTGTATTGTTATTATATTATTAAAATAAAATTTTATTTTATTCAGTTAAAAACATTCTGGGGAGTCCATCGTTTCACCAGAATTCCTGCCTGAGTAGAAGTGACACCCAAAAAAGCTGCCCTAGACATTTTTAACACATTTTTTTAGGTACCAGTGAAACAATTGAGATGTCCACCCATTGTCCCCTGAATGACCAGACTGACTCCTTTCTGTATTTTACATTTCCTAAAGGATGCTGCTTGGGCCATTTTATGAACAGAAAGTGCTATAATCGTTATAAGGTACAAGCCACTCATAGTCAGATGGTATCATGGAAAGAACCTCAGGTTTGGAGTCAGAAAACCTGGGTTCAAGTCCAACCACTAACACTAAATGTGTGCCCTTGGGCACATGTGTTCCCTGGGCTTCCACACTCTCCTCTGTGAAACTGGGTGCTTGGATTAGGCAATCTCGATGGTCCCAGCTCTAAATCCTGTGACTCTGTGATGGCTTTCCAGGAAGGCATGGGTCAGGATGACTTAACTTTGATGGGCAGCCTGGCATTGCTGGCCTTATTCTAACCCGCTTTATGGTGCTCTTCAGACCTGAGATAAATAGGATTCAGATTTGCTTGGACATCCCATAACAATCACAGGGAAATAGGAAACAGGAGAGGAAGAAAATAAGCATTTATATGGTGCCTTGGCCCTTGGCAATTTTTATCTCATTTGATCCTTACAACAACCTTGGGGGATAGGTACTATTATGATCCCCATTTTACAGTTGAGAAAACTAAGGCAGACAGAGGTTAAGTGACTTGTCCAGGGTCACAGCTAATAAGTGTGAAAGGCTGGATTTGAACTCTAGTCTGTTTGACTCCAGGCCCAGAACTCTATTTACTGAGCCACCTAGCTGCCCCAGTCATCTTCCAGAGCATTATGTGTGCAAAGGGGAATTTAATTTAGTTCTCCTTGGCAAATATTTCACTCAGTTTTTTGGGAACCCTATTGGGATTGGGGAAGTGAGAACCTGGGTGCTGACTGCAGTTTAGTGAATTGAAATAAGGCAGAGATGCCTAATAATAGCTAGTATTTATGAAGCACTTTACATATTCTCTCAATGGAACCTCACCACAACAGGGTGAGGTAGGTATTAGTATAATCCCCATTTTACAGATGGGGAAACTGAGGCTTGGAGAGGTTAAGCAGCCTGCCCAAAGTCACACAGCTAGTTAAGTGTCGGGGACAAGATTTGAATCCAGGCTCTTTTGGCTCAAAGTCCACAGCTCTTTCCACTCCACCAGTGTGACTAGTTACAGACCGGTTGGCTAAGGTGTTTATTAAGCCTGAGAAGTTACCGTAATAATAACTCACATTTACATAGTGTTTGGCAGGTGGTTACAAAGCACTTTACATATACATATACATAGGGTTTCTTAACCTGGAGTTCTGTAAATTTTTTTTGACATTTTTTTTTATAGCTAGTATTTATATAGTGTTTTAAGGTTTGCAAAGCACTTTAAATATGTTAGCTCATTTGATCCAACGAAGTGCTATTATTTCCTCCATTTTGCAGTTTTTTCAAACCCTTATAAGACTGGGAGGTTAAGCGACTTGCCCAGGGTCACTTAGCTAGTGTCCAAGGCAGACTTTTAACTCAGATTTTTCTGAGTACAAATTATATGTTTTATGTACTTTATAATTGTATGCATTTTAAAATTTTCTCTGATGATAATACATGTATAACCCAGTGGAATTGCTTGTCAGCTCTGGGAGGGGGTAGGGAAGAGGAGCGGGAGACCACATGAATCATATATAACCTAAGAAAATTTATGCTGAAAATTTGTTAATGGAATAAAATAAAGAGAAATTAAAAAAAAACAACAAAATCTTTAAAAATTACTCTGAGAATGGGGTCCATAGGCTTCATCAGATGCTAGAAGAGTCCTTGGCACATAAAAGGTTAAGAACCCTTGATCTAGACTGAAATAATAGACTTCTCCCAGGCCTCCCTGCCTCTAGTCTCTTCCCCCACTTCCACCCTTTCTTCACCAGCTGCTCTAATCTCTTGATCCTGATATTCAAAGTCCTCTACAATTTGGTTCCCACCTATTTTTCTAGGCTTATCTCACACTTTTCCCTTTCACATTCTCCACATTCCAGCAAAACTAGACTATTCCCCATTCCCAGTTCTTGCCCTGCCCTTACTGTTTTTTGCCTTTGCTCAGACCATCCCCACTCCCCAGTTTCTGTTAACAGGCCCCATTTGAATCTTTTGGAATCTCTTCCTTCAGGTCCCAATTCTAATGTCTCCTCCTCCTTGAAGTTTTCTGGTCAGTAGTGATCTGTCCCTAAGGGCACTTCTCTTGCTCCTTTGCAGAGGTAGGGGATTGTGGGTGGGCAACCTGGCATCTGTTGTCAGATTTGGTTAATGTTTTGGTCAACTTCACAGAGCTGCTTTTAATTGTTTTTCCTTAAAAATTTTTTTGTTACAAAAAATGTATTTCTGAGGAAGGAGATGAAGATCATATAAACATGATAATTTATTTTTAAAAGCAGGTCAAAAAAAGTAAAAGCAATCTCTCCTCCCTCAAATTTCTCATAGTGTTTTGTCTATATCTTTCCTTTGCTCCCTTTTACTTAATCTCACTATTACTGATATCATAGTTACTTGTATTTATATATATTTTTCCCCCAACCCCTTTAATTTTTCATAACGCTTTGTCTATTTCTCTCCTTCGCTCCCTATTATTTCATCTCACCCTTTCTGGTATCACAGTTATTTGTGTATCCATATATTTACTTCCCCCTCCCTTCCTTTAATTTCTCATGGTGCTTTGCCTATATCTCTCCTTCACTCCCTATTATTTCATCTCACTGTTCCTGGTGTCATAATTATTGTGTATCTATATATTTTACACCCCCCCTTTAATTTCTCATGGCATTTTGTCTATATCTCTCCTTTGCTCCCTATTATTTCATCTCACTGTTCCTGGTGTCATAATTATTGTGTATCTATATATTTTACACCCCCTTTTAATTTCTCATGGCATTTTGTCTATAGCTCTCCTTCACTCCCCATTACTTCATCTCACTATTTCTGGTGTCATAGTTATTGTGTATCTATATATTTTACACCCCCCCCCTTTTAATTTCTCATGGCATTTTGTCTATAGCTCTTTTGCTCTCCATTACTTCATCTCACTATTCCTGGTGTCATAGTTATTGTGTATCTATATATTTTATACCCTCCCCCCTTTAATTTCTCATGGCATTTTGTCTATAGCTCTCCTTTGCTCCCTATTATTTTATGTCACTATTCCTGGTGCCATAGTTATTGTGTATCTGTTTATTTTACACACACACACACACACACACACCCCACTTTAATTTCTCATGGCATTTTTGTATATCTCTCCTTTGCTCCCCATTACTTCATCTCACTATTCCTGGTGTCATAGTTATTGTGTATATATTTTATGCCCTCCCCCTTTAATTTCTCATGGCATTTTTTCTATATCTTTTCTTTACTCCCTTTTACTTATTAATCTCATTACTCCTGGTATCATAGTTTTTTACTTGTGTGGCTATATATTTTACCCACAACCCTTTTAATTTTTCATAGCATTTTATCCCTTTCTCCCCTTTGCTTCCTTTTACTTCATCTCACCATTCCTGGTATCACAGTTGCTTTTGTATCTCTATTTACCCCTTTCTCATTAGGTGATACATTCCTAGAGAACAAGCTCTGGGTCCCACTTCCCTGGATGTCCAGTGCCTAGCCTAGTGACCACTTAGTAGATGATTATTGAAATGAACTGAACTGGCTCTTTTTAACCTGTGAGTCAAGTCATACAAACATGCTCACCGCCCATTTTACAGATGAAAGGGCAGCATTTCCGAGAGCGGTTAGGCTGACTGGCTCCAGATGACACAGTTATTAAGTGATTGAGCTAGGATTGACATTGAGATCTTCCAGCTAGCTTTCACCCATCAGTCTCCATCTTTGGGGTCCTCGAGGTGGGCCATTGAGCTTCTCTGAGGCACAGACCGTCCCCCCTAATCTCAGCCGGTCACCGTGCCCTCGTGGACCCTCGCCTAACCGCTGCCAGTGCCTGTGCACTTGGGGAGGGACCCTGGGTGGGTGAGGAGGGTGGGAGGGTGGTCTGGGCTAAGAGGGCGTCTGGATCAGCACCGATCCATCACGGTTGACTGGGAAAACAAGGCAGGGTGTGTGGGGCCTGGGTGCCGGGGCCAGCTGAGGAGAGAGGCTGAGTCTGTGGCCCTGAGACCCACGGGAATTTCAAAGGCTCCGGAGTCTTATCAAACAAGGTCAAGTTAGGGAAAGCACTTTGAAAAAACGCCGAGCCCCAGGCAAACGGTTGTTATGTTTCCAGTGGGAACAGAGGGTGGCGGGCGGCCGCTGACAGGCCGGGGGAGAGTGATGAGATCAGCTAGCCCCCTGAACCATTTTTTAAGAGTCAGGTCAGACCAAGGCCAGGAGAGAGGAAGAACAGAACTGGGTGCTCTCTTCAGAGCAAGGCAGGAACTGAGCCCTGTCGATATTTCAACCCCCAAGCGCATCTGACGTTGGGCGGCTGTTTCTCTCCAGACTGGGGGGGTGAGCGGGAAGGGGGGGTGTTAAATCAGGCTGTTGTCAATTGGTAACACGGGGCATCCAAGGCCCAGGGTGGCCTTGAGTCAGGGGCCCCTGGCAGGGCGCTGGGAGAGTTTCCACAGGCCGAGCAAACAAGCTAGAGCACAGGCTCTCTGGGAACTGAGAGAGCTCTCTGGCTGTTGTTTTTCCACCTGATTGAAGTCGTACCCGGCAACCCCTGCACTGCCCCCCTCCCGCCCCTTGAGAAAGGGAAGGTGCCTGGTGCCCTGGGAGCCAGATCTTGTTCCATGACACCCCCTGTCAACGAACCCTCTGTGAACTGAGTGTGCACTGCAGAGGGTTAAACAGCTGGAAATAGCTCCGGCGAGCTGGGGGTTTTCTTTCAAGTGAAGTCGAGCCTTGGTGGGGCCTTTGATGAGACTCATTTTTAGAAGTCTTTGGGGGACTGAACAAAAAAAGGATCTGGGGCATATGGGTCACATTTCCACACACTCACGCACACACCCTCCACCCCCACAACCCCCAAGCTCCCCCACATACATATGCTGCCTGTTGTTCTACTCTTGGTGAACTAGGGGCTTTGACTCATCCCCATGCAGGTGGTGGGGTACAATTTCTATGCTTTTATTTTATTCAAAGATATTTTATTTTCCCAATGACACGTCATCCTAATTTTTAACATGTGTTTTGTGAAATTATAAGATCCATATTGTCTCCCTCCTTCTCTTCCCTCCCCTCTCTTGGAGATGGTAAACAATTTGATCTGGATTATATATGTATTATCATGCAAACCATTCTTCTACATTGGTCATTGTTGTAAGAGAATCCTCATATAAAACCAAAAGCCCCAAATAAAGCTATAAATAAACTAATGTGGAAGATAGCATGCTTTGATCTGCATTCAGACCCCAACAGTTCTTTTTCTGGAGGTGGAGGGCACTCTTTGTCATAAGTCCTGCAGAATTGTTCTGGATTTTTGTATTGCTGAGAGCAGCCAAGTCTTTCACAGTCATTCATCCCACCATATTGCTGTTACTGTGTACAGTGTTCTCCCAGGGCTGCTTATTTCTCTCTGCATCAGTTCATGGAGGTCTTTCCAGCTTTTTCTGAAATCATCCTGTTCATCGTTTCTTAGAGTACAATAGCATTCCCTCACCAACATATACCACAATTTGTTTATCCATTCCCCAATTGATGGATATCCCCTCAATTTCTGGTTCTTTGCCACCACATAAAGAGCTGCTATATTTTTGTGCAAATAGATCCTTTCCCCCTTTCTGTGATCTTTTTGGTATATAAATCCAGAGGTAGTATCGCAGGATCACAATTTTATAGCTCTTTGGGCATAGTACCCTCTACAATGGGTAGATCAGTTCACAATTCCACCAACAGTGCATTAGTGAGAGGGCAGCTGGGTAGCACAATGGATTGAGAGCCAGGCCTAGAGACGGGAGGTCCTAGGTTCAAATCTGGCCTCAGATATTTCCTAGCTGTGTGACCCTGGCAGGTCACTTAACCCCCATTGCCTAGCCCTTACCTTTCTTTGGCCTTGGAACCAATATATATTGGTATTGATTCTAAGGTAGGTGAGGGTTTAAAAAAAACAAACAATACATTAGTGTCCCAATTTTGCCACGTCCCCTCCAACATTTATCATATATCACCTTCCTTTACTGTTGTATTGGCCAATTGGATAGGTGTGAGGTGGTACACGGTACAATGTCTGATGGGAAACACAGCCATTGTGGGGCAGAGAGCTCTTTTTATCTTGAAGTTTAGAAAACTAGCTCCTTTAGGAGAGTTGGAAAGCAGAGCGCCACAGGGATACAAACTGTGATCCTGAAGCCATCTCAGCTTGTCATTAACTCGGACCCCAAGAGAGTGGGAGCTGGAAGATAATGTCCTTGAAGAGGGACAGGTGGAGTTCATTGTGGTTGTGAAAACCAGGAAAATTAAAGCTGTGTTGCTGGGACCATTCAAGGGGAAGACAGTTGATTATCATCAGGGATGCTTTAGGTCAGATTTATTTTTTTAAACATTTTATCAATATTATTTTTTTTACATTGCCTAAATTTCCCCCTCCCTCTCTCAGAGAGCCATCCCATATAGCAAAGAGTATTTTTACAAGTAAAGAAAAAGAAGAGAAAAAACCATCAGCAAAACTGCTCAATGCATTGAAAAAATCTGTAGGTGAGATTCTTGTATTCTCTTGGACCAGATGGCTCAGTCATCATCGAGTTATTTTCTTTTTTCTAAGTGTAAAGGAACAGAACTTGTGATTTAGCATTTGATCCTGGTGCGTAGTCATAAAATCACAATTCTAGAGCTAAAAGGAACTTCAGAAATTTTCTACCTGATCCAATACACTCACTGTACAGATGAGGCATCTGAGGCCTAGGGAGATTAAATGCTTTACTCAAGGTTACTCAGGTCATACTTTGACAAGACAAGTTTTGAACCTGGATCTCTGACCCCAGAGCAAATGCATGCCCCAGTTAGCCAATAATTATTTATTAGTGGTCCAGTGGTTCATGCTGCCTGTTAATGAGGACAATGTTCTCCTGGCTCTGCTCACTTCACTTTACATCAGTTCATGGAAGTCTTCCCAGGTTTTTCTGAAAGCATCCTGCATACCATTTCTCTTTCCCCTCATCTAACTCCCCTGGTATCGTTCCTCCGGTAGAATGTAAGCTCCTTGAGGGCAGGTGCTGTCTTATTTTCTTGTACTTCTATTCCTAGTGCTTAACATAATGCCTGTTTAGCATATGGCAAATGTCTAATGAATCTACTTCTATATTATTTATCTAAATTCAGGATGGTAGTAGCTTACTACTGGGGGAAATCAGAAAAGACCTTGTATAGGAGATGGCACTTGAGTCAGGAGGGGATCTAGGACTTCCAAGAGAGTAAGGTGAAGAGGGAAAGCATTCTGGGCATAGGAGACAGATAGCATGTACAAAGGTACAGAGATGGAAGATGGGATGTCATGGGGAACAGCAAGGAAGCCAGTTTTAATGGAACATGCCATACTTGAAGGAAAATTGTGCCTGACTGTGTCTACAAATTAATATATTTGTGGGTGGACACCTGAAAAGGAGAATTGGAGACTGAGGCAAGATGAATGAAGGAAATAGAAAGAGAGAGAGAACACAACAAAGGAACAAAGACTCAGAGACAATAGCTTCAGGAACATGGGATTCATCATGCTTGCTTTTCTGATGGTGGCAGAGAGTTGCACATGTTCCCAGACTTTTATTGGGGTGTCAAGGAATGTGGAATGGGAGGTAGCTAATGAACATGTGACATGGTATAGGACTTAACATTGGCTCAATAGACAACCACATGATCAAAGAGGATGAGTTTAGTCAAACATGTGAGCTGGAAAGGAATGTGGTCTGATAAGGTGTTAGCTAGGACCATTTGGCCCTGAGCAGGAATTCTTCTGACCTTTTGGTTTGGAGAGTGATCAGGATTAACAGAGTACCCATTACATACAATGATCAAGAAATAAAATGACCATGAGTGTGATACTTGAGTAGATAGGTTACAATAACCGCTCATCAATAATACTTTCAAGATAAGAATACACCTGGTATGCCACAAAAATAAAGTGGGATCATCCTGGAGGCAGATTGTAAAGGACTTTTAAATGCCTAACAGAAGAATTTGCATTTTATCATAGAAGTGTTAGGGAGCCAAAGAAACTTATTGAGCAGGGGAGTGACTGGGTCATTCCAGTGTCTTATGAGTAATAATAACAATTCATAAAAAGTTAAGAACAGCATTTTAGTATATGGTGCCATAACCAAATACTCATAATCTCCAAGCTATGTAAAACAAAAGTAAAATTTTTAAATGTAAAGACCTAGCCAATTAAATAGAAACAATGTGGGAAAATGGATAGAGAACAAGTCCTCTCCATCATCTAGTCTGCTGCCGGAATTGTTCTTGTAATGTTTTCAGGGAGTCTGTAAAAGCTAAGCTTATCTCCTAATACATGTATTTAATTACATGAAGCAGTTATCCTATATACCTGTGAATTTGTTCACAGACTATCAAGTATGAAAGATTTGATAGTTTGATAGCAACCAGGACAAAAAAAAAAACAATGAGAAGAAGAAGAATTAACATTTAGATAAACCTTATTTACATACTTATCTCACTTGATGTTCCCCCAACTTTGTGAGGTAGGTTATCATTCTTATCTCCATTTTACAGAAGAGAAAAAGTGAGGCCCAAAAGGGTTAAGTGACCTGATGAGGAAGCTGTGTGGAGAATGGATTGGAGACTGGAGAGGCTAGATGTAGGAACAGATTCAGAAGTCTAGTGCAATAGTCTAGACAAGAGGCAATGAGGCTTCAAACTAAGATGGTGGCAGGGTGAGTGGTGAGAAGGCAACTAAAAATTAGCTAGAAAATGAAAAGAAAAAGCAATGTTTCCCAATATTTTTCTTTTCCTTCCTTCTCTCCTTCCCTCCTTCCCTCCTTTCTTCTTCCTTTCTTCCCTCTTTCCTTCTTTCTTCCTTTCCTCCTTTCTCTTTCCTTCCTTCTTTTCTTCTTTCTTCCTTTCTTCCTTTCCTCCTTTCTCTTTCCTTCCTTCTTTTCTTCTTTCTTCCTTCCTTCCTTCCTTCCTTCCTTCCTTCCTTCCTTCCTTCCTTCCTTCCTTCTTTCCTTCCTTCCTTTTTTCCCTCCTTCCTCCTTCCTCCTTCTTTCTTTCCTTTCTTCATTTTTCCTTCTTACCTTACATCTTAGAATCAACATTGTAAATTGGGTCCAAGACAGAAGAGCAGTAAAAGCTAGGCAATGAGGTTTATGTGACTTGCCCAGAGTCACACAGCTAGGAAGTGTCTGAGGCCAAATTTGAACCTTGAATCTCTGTTCTCTAGGCCTGGCTCTCAATCCAGCAAGCCACCTAGCTGCCCCTCAAAATTTTTTGGTCATTGATGCACCTGTGAAATTACCAGGGAACATTGGGGAAGATAATCATCTCATCCTCTAAATCAATAGTTCTCAAACTTTTTGATCTCAGCATTCTTAATTTTCTTAAAAATTCTTCAGGACCCTCCTCTCACCCCCACTGTTTATATATGTTTATAGTTTATCTATTAGTCTATACTGTATTAGTCATTAAAACATCTCAGTATTATTATGAAAACAGTTTTGACTTTGCAGACTTCCTAAAAGGGCCTCTGACTTGACCACACTTTGAGAACCCCTGCTCTACATACTTATCTGTACCTTGGCAACTGTTTTGGGCACTATAGCCCCATGAAGCAGAGAGAAAGTCAACTCTCTGAACAAGTTTTACAAATATAGATGTTTAATAAGTACTGATGGTTTCATCTTTTGACAAGCATTTCACAGTGGGTAAGATTATCAGTCCTTTGGCTCTGAGCTGCAGGTTTTGCATCAGAGGTGCTAATTTAATTTAAAACCTTTACTTTAAATCCTTACATTCTGTCTTGGAATCAATACTATATATTTGTTCCAAGGCAGAAGAGTGACAATGACTAGGCAGTGGGGGTTAAGTGACTTGTCCAGGGTCACACAGCTAGTTAGTGTTTGAGGTCAGATTTGAACCTAGGACCTTCTGTCTCTGGGCCTGGGCTCTCAATCCACTGAGCCACTTAGCTGTCCCTAAAAACCTTTACTTTAGATTTGAAAGAGACTACAAAGTTTGTTAATCCCTAACCTCTTTCTTTTCCAAATCATGGGATCACAAGTCTGGGTCAGGAAGAATCATTCGAGGCCATTGAGGGAGCCAAAGAAGTTTCTTGAGTAGAGAAATGGCTCAATAGTCCCTTACTTTACAGATGAAAAACCTTTCACCTCAGGATGAGAAAGTGACTCGCCCTAGGTCCCATCACTGGCCAAACCAGGACTGAATGTGAGTCTCCCGACTCCTTCCTTAGCCAGGATACTTTCTTTAATCTCAGCACTGACTATCTACATTTGCAAAGCACTTTAGACAACATGAATTCCGGTTCCAGCAATCATTTCAGCTTTGATTATTTACCAAACTGTCAGTCTTCTTCACTTTCTTGGCCAAGAGATGATGCCACTATCCTCAGAATGGAGCAATCCAAAGGTGGCTCAGTGAACTGTATTATAAAGCCGCGGTCATCAAAACAATATGGTACTGGCTAAGAGACAGAAGGGAGGATCAATAGAATAGACTTGGGGTAAATGACCTCAGCAAGATAGGATACAATAAAGCCAAAGATCCCAGCTTTTGGGATAAGAACTCACTGTTTGACAAAAACTGCTGGGAAAAATTGAAAAACAGTATGGGAAAAATGAGGTTTAGATCAACATTTTACACCCAAGATAAATTCAAAATGGGTAAATGAGGGGGCAGCTAGGTAGCTTAGTGGATAGAGCACCAGGCCTAGAGACAGGAGGTCCTAAGTTCAAATCTGGCCTCAGACACTTTGTAGCTATGTGACCCTGGGCAAGTCACTTCACCCCCATTGCCTAGCCTTTACCACTCTTCTGCCTCGGAGCCAATACACAGTATTGACTCCAAGATGGAAGGTAAGGGTTTAAAAAAAAAAAGGTAAATGACTTAAATATAAAGAGTGAAATCATAAATAAATTAGGTGAATATAGACTAGTATACCTGTCAGATCTGTGGGAAAGGAAGGAATTTAAGACCAAGCAAGAGATAGAGAATGTAAAATGAATGACTTTGATTATGTCAAATTAAAAAGTTTTCGTACAAAGGTGGCTCAGTGGATAGAATGGTGGACCTGGAGTCAGGAGACCCAAATTCAAATCAGACCTCAGACATTTACTAAACCTGGGCAACTCTCTTAACCTCTGTTTGCCTTAATCCATTGGAGAAGGAAAAGCAAATCACTTCAATATCTCTTCCAAGAAAACCCCATAGACCCATGGGGTCACAAAGGGTTGGACACCACTGAACAATAATAATAACAATTTCAAGAGACGTTTCAAGTCTAGACTATTGGAATAGTGTTCTGATTGGTGTCTTTGTCTCGTCACTCACTTCGTGATTTCATCCATCCTACGAGTATCTGCCAGGCTACTTTTCCTGCAACACAGCTTTGTCCACGTCACTCCAAAAAAAAAAAAAAAAAGACTTTGTCCATGTTTGCTCCAAAACATTTAATGGCTCTCCATTGCCTGCAGGATAAAGTCCAAACTCTAGCCTGGCATTCAGAGAGCTCCATGATCGGTTCTCAGCCAACTTCCCCAGCCTCTTCCACTCTGCCCCTTATGCAAATTCTCTGCTCAAGCCAAACTGGTCTAGTCAATGTTCCCTAAACACATCGTGTGCATTCCTTCGTTCTGTACCGTTACTCATGCGTGGAATGCTTTCCCTCCTCTCCTTCGCTTTGTGCAAATCCCACCCTTTGTTCAAAGCCAGGTTCAAGTTCCATATCAGCAGGGTATAGCGGAAAGAGCTCCAAACCATGAGTCTCCGGAGAGGGGAGATCAAGAAAGTCCTAGTTCTGCCCCTATTCTTGATTCATGAACTGGAGTGAAATGTAGAATGCTCCAGGACTGCCTCTCCCAGCTCTGACATTCTTTGCCCCATGTTCTAAACATCATATATTCTCAGGTCCCTTCCAGCTACACTGAACCGAGCTCTCTCTTCCATCCTGTTGTGTTCTAAGACCCCTTCCAGGATTCAGGCTCAGTTAGGTCTTACTGTACCAGCTGGGGATGATCTTCCTTGGAATCTTGACCCTTAGCTCCCTATACCAGTGATGCAGCCCTTAGCACGTGCCAGCCTATATTATGAAAGCCTTTTGTGAAATGTCTGTATTGTCTTCCCAACTAAACTGTAATCTCCCTGAGAACAGAGGCTGTATCTTCCCTTACTCTGTGTTCTCATGTCTGTGGTGCCCTACATATAAAAGGTATTTTAATGCATGTTTTAATTTTTTTCATGATTCATTTCACTCAGCAGGCATTTATGAAGCAACTACTACACGTAGAAGAACATTGTTAGTTTGCTTCCAAAGAAAGAACCAAAAGAGCAATGATGGTGAACCGTTTAGACACCGCCTGCCCTGCCCTGCCCTGCCCCACCACTGGGTGCCATGTCACCTCCCTGCCTTACCCCAAAGAAAGAACCAAAAGAGCAATGATGGTGAACCTTTTAGACACCGCCTGCCCTGCCCTGCCCTGCCCCACCACTGGGTGCCATGCCACTTCCCTGCCTTACCCCAAACAGGGGAAGGAGGAAGAAAGGGGAGTGGCCTGAGCACTCTTCTCAGGGGAGGGAGTAAGCACTTCCATTGGGCTGCTAGGTAGAGGGGCAGGGAGGGGTTGTGGAGAGGGGGAAGGAAGCAGCTCTGCCCAAGCCCCTGTGCCTTTCTAGTAAACTAACTCTGGCCGCCGGCAGTGTGCATGGCCACAGAGATCTATGCATGCCGTCTTTGGCATGTGTGCCGTAGCTGTGTTTACCGTCATAGTGATAGAGTCTGAGTGCAAATTGAGACATACTATATTTCACTTTATTTCTTTACTTTTTTTTTGTTTGTTTGAGTTCTCTTGGACAAAGTGACTAATATAGAAAGATGTTTTAACACTATTACACATGTAAAATCTATATCAGATTGCTTGCTCTCCCAGGGAGGGGGAGGGCATGAAAATAAAATTGAGTGAATACTCCTGATATTTTAAATTAAAGGATTTAATAATAACAAAAATGAGAGGGAAAGGGATTCCTTCAGCCAAGTGAGCAGAGCTCAGAGCCAGAGACCCATACACCTGCCACACTTTAACCAAAGCAAAGCCCAAAAAGAGTCCCATAGCATAGGTCTCAGCCAAATTTTATCTCACAAGCCTTTGTACATCAAATGAGGATGTACTAAAAAGGATGCTGGGAATGTAGCTCAGGTGTGGCAAATTTTCCACCTGCACAAGGGGAAAGAAGGAGAGGGAGAAAAAAAACAAAAGTTAAAAAAAATTTTTTACAGGTAATTTGTTTTTTACAGGTAAAAAAATTCAACAACATCATATTAGTTTAAGAAAAATAGCCAATTTTGACTAAGATAGGGACCCTGCTCTCAATCTAATAATAATAACAAATAATAACTGACTTTACATAGCACTTGGAGGCTTTTGAAGTTCTTTAAATAAAAGATCTCACTTCATCCTCACAACTCTCTGAAGGTGTCCTTATTTTATAGTTGGGGAAACTGAGGCTCAGGAGGGAGTTCAATGACTTGATCATAGTCATTCAGCTGGTATGTATTCAATCCTAGAATTCTACTGACTCTGAATTTGGAAGGAAGAAAAGATGGAACGATGAAAGGAAGGAAAGAAGGAAGCGAGGATAGAGGGAAGGAAAGATGTAAGAAGGAAGGAAGGAAGGAAGGAAGGCAGACAGGCTTCCATAGAAGGAAGCATTGTGTTTGGGGCATTTTACACAAATAATGTATAGTAAGGAGATCTAACTTCTGAGTGTCAGCCACAGCAAATACACATACTGTCACTTAGATTCTTAGTTTCAGTTATTATTATTATTATTATTATTATTATTATTATTATTATTATTATTTTGTTTATCTNTTATTATTATTATTATTATTATTATTATTATTATTATTATTATTATTAACTTGTTTATCTATACTAAATATTGATTGCAAGGCAGAAGAGTGGTAAGAGCTAGGCTATTGGGGTTAAGTGACCTGCCCAGGATCACACAGTTGGGAAGTGTCTGAAATCAGATTTGAACCCAGGATGTCCCATCAGTTATTATAATAACTAATGATTCTTTACCGTTAATATCTCATGATCTCATGATCCTATGTAATAGAATAAAATTAATCTCATTTAAAGGTAAGAAAAATGAGGCTTGGAGATGTTAAATGACATGCTCACACTCCATGTTAATATATATTTTAATATAACTAATATATATATTAATATTTGAATTCAGGTGGAGCTCAGGTCTTTTCCTGGTTCTGTCCCCCATGCTAGTACGACCTGCCTGTCTGGGTTGTGGTGAGGGACAGAATGAAATAATGGATGTGACTAGTCCATTTTAAATACTCTTTATTGCCTGAAGATGCCTAGGGCAGGATAGAGATAGTAAATAGACTTCTAGTTCCTCCTCAGTCAGAGCACTTTGGTGGGAATTCTCAGAACACCAAACCTCCTGCCCGTGTGCTTGGTGAAGCCGAGAAGTAATGCTTTTTGAAGGATCCACCTTTCCGGATTCTCTAAGCTTCTGTTGCCTCCAGGAGCCCTGAGGTCGACTCTCCCTACAGTTTCAAATCTCCACACCAAACAGCCACCAAGGTGACTCCTCCTTACCTGAGGCAGGTTCCCATAGCTAGCCCTCCCTCCTTCCCTGATCTGAAGCTTCCAACCTACCTTAGGGTTTCTCCTTCTTCCAAGACCTGTTCCTATCTAGAAGCCATCAGCTCCCGGGGCAGGAGAAAGCCTGGGAGGTATGTGAGTGAGTTGGGGTTGAGGAGGAGGGTAGCGAAAGGAAAAGAAGGTTTAGGAGAGCAGACCAGCTAGTGTCAGAGAGCTTTGAGGCTGCCAGAATCTTTTTTAATAGCAGCTGATTCACTGTTTCTTGCTCATTGTACAGAAGGGAATTCATTTCACTTTCCCCTGGGTCTGAATCACTGGGACAGGACCTTGTTGTTACATAGGAAAGCTCCTGAGGGAAGCTTATCCTGCTTGCAGCCAGGAGGAGTTTGGGATAACTTCTTTCCAGACTGGAAGGGAGTGAGCCAAAACTGACCAACCCAGAGACCTTCTTAGGGCTACTCTCTAGTCAGAGACCTTGTTACGCTTCTGCTCTGCAATCTGAGGTTAGTCCTTTGGACTCTCCCAGTTCCTTTGTTATTATTCAGTTGTTTTCAGTCATGTCCAACTCTTTGTGACCCCCATTTGGGGTTTTCTTGGCAGAGATACTGGAATGGTTTGCCATTTCCTTCTCCAGCTCATTTTACAGATGAGGAAATGGAGGCCATCAGGGTTAAGTGACTTACCTGGGATCACACAGAGAACAAGTATCTGAGGCCAGGGACATCTATGTGGCTTAGTGGATAGAAAGTCAGGTCTGGAAATAGGAAGTTGTGGGTTCAAATCTGGCCTTAGATACTTCCTAACTATGTGACCCTGGGCAAGTCACTTAACCCCAATTCCCTAGCTCTTACCACTCTTCTGCTTTGGAACCAATACTTAGCATTGATTCTAAGACTTATGTATTTTCTTTTTAAGTATTCAAGGCTGCCCCAGGTTTCTAGCAATGGAATTAAAAGCAAATGGTTGAGTCTTTTCTTCAATCTCTTGACCTGGTTGCTTTTGACTCTGTAGATTTCTGCCACAAAGCATGGAATGCTAGAGCAGTTGGGATTATTTGGCCAAAGAAGGGAGAAGGCTGGTATATAGTTTGAGGAGGATACGCTGTTATTGTATATGGAAAGATATTGTATAGGAGCCAGGGAACAATTTCTAGAATGAATGACTGTTGATGAGATTCAGTTGGTCAGTAGTGTAATAGAAAAGGCAATGGGCGAGAATCAGGATGCCTAGTTTCAAGGTCAGCTTTCCTCTGTCACTAATTTATACTGTGAGACCTTGGGCAAGTCACTCATCCTCTGATTGTTCCTCTATGAAATAAAACATGTTATATACTATAAACTCTGGATAACCAGGAATCCTATAAACACACTGGAATCTCCTAAGAGTTTTTCTTTGGGGTTTTTTTTTTTTAGACTGGACCCCTGACTTCATTAGTTTAGGGAACCCTGGGGAAGGAACTCTCTCTACCAGTGCACAATGGACAACTACTCTACAGTGCATAGTCTTAGAGAATTGCAGAGTGTATCAAAAGATTAGATGACTTGTCAAATGATCATATAGCTAATGACTTGTCAAAGGATCATATAGCTAATTTGTATCGAAGGAAAGATTTGAACCCCATCTTCTGGACTCTTGGGCCAGCAATCTATCCTTTATGCCATGGCCAAGTATCTCTAAAACATTAAAAAGAGAATGGTCAAGGGATATGAATAGGCAGTTTTCAGACGAAGAAATCAAAGCTATCTATAATCATATGAAAAATGTTCTAAATCCCTCTTGAATAGAGAAATGCAAATTAAAACAAGCTCTGAGGTATAACCTCAGACCTATCAGATTAGTCAATATGAGGTAAAGGAAAGTGATCAGTGTTGGAGTGGATATGGGAAAATTGGGACACTGATGCATTGTTGGTGGAATTGTGAATTGATCCAACTGTTCTGGAAGGCAATTTGGAATTATGCCCAAAGGGCTTTAAAAGAATATATACCGGGGCAGCTGGGTAGCTCAGTGGATTGAGAGCCAGACCTAGAGCAGGAGGTCCTAGGTTCAAATCCAGCCTCAGACACTTCCCAGCTGTGTGACCCTGGGCAAGTCACTTGACCCCCATTGCCTACCCTTACCAATCTTCCACCTATAAGTCAATACACAGAAGTTAAGGGTTTAAAATTTAAAAAAAAAAAAGAATATATACCCTTTGACTCAGTAATACCCCTTCTAGGTCTGTATCCCAAAAATTAAAAAAAAGGGAGGAGAGGACCTACTCATACAAAAATATTTATAGCTGCTCTTTTTATGGTGGCAAAGAATTAGAAATTGAGGGGATGTCTATCAATTGAGGACTGACTGAACAAATCATGGTATATGATGGTGCTATTGTGCTATAAGAAATAATGAACAGGATGATTTCAGAAAGAATTGGAAAGACCTACATGAACTGATGCAGAGAGAAATAAGCAGAACCAGGAGAACAGTGTACACAGTTAACAGCAATATGGTGGAATGATCAACTGTGATAGACTTAGCTTCTCTCAACAATACAATGATCCAGTGAAGACAAAAGAATTCTGTCTACCGCCAAAGAAAGTTGGAGTCAGAATGCAGATCAAAGCATACGATTTTTTACTTTCATTTATTTGGATTTTTATTTTCATATGATTGTTTCGTATGGTTATTTTCTCACAAGAACAAACAATATGGAAATGTTTTACGTGATAATACATGTGTAATCCAGATTGAATTGCTTGCCAATTCCAGGAGAGGGAAAGGAAAGGAGGGAGGAAGACAATTTGTATTATATAACTTTGGAAAACTTATGTGGAAATTTGTTATTACATGTAATTGGTAAAATAAAATATCTTTATAATAAAAAAACATTAAAGAGAGAATTCTTAAGAGAAGGATATATAGTAAAGATGGTTCTCAGGGTGGGGGTGGGGGTGGGGGTGGGAATTCAGGGTTATTTTTTTCAGTCCTATCCAACTCTCTATAACCCCATACGGAGTTTTCTTGGCAAAGATAGTGGAGTGGTTTGCCATTTCCTCTCCAGCTCACTTTATAGATGAGGAAACTGAGGCAAATGGTGTTAAGTGACTTGCCCAGGGTCACAAAGCTAATAAGTGTCTGAAGCCAGATTTGAGCTTAGGAAGATGAGTCTTCTTGACTACAGACCAGGTACCCTATCCCCTGTATAAATGAACTACCCTTAGCAGGGAAAGGGAAGAATATATTGGGAAATGAAGAAGATGTAAAAACAAAAGATTTCAATAAAAAATAAAATAAAAGGCAGATAAATGCCTGACTGAAATCTATGTAATACTGCCAAATAAAATTTTTCTTCTCATATCATGCAACATCCTCTATTGTTTATGAGCTCTTTGAAGAAAGGGATTGTATCATTTTTCATGCTTGTATCACACCAGCACCTAGCACATAGTGGGTCTTAAAAAAAAATACCTTACCTTCTGTTTTAGGATGGATACTTAAGGATCTGTTCCAAGGCAGAAGAGTGATAAGGGCTAGGCAATGGGGATTAAGTGACTTGCCTAAGGCCACACAACTAGGAAGTATCTGAAGCCACATTTGAAAACAGGACCTCTCATCTCTAGGTCTAGCTATCTTTCCTCTGAGCAACTCAGCTTCTCCCAGGTATTAGGTCTTAATAAATATTGATTGAGGTTGTTAGTCCTCTTTGTGCCTTTGGGCCTTCATGGGTCCCAACTAGCCCCGGAATAGTATAATTCTCGGCATCCGGAAATAACATTGAAGGAGTTGTTAAATGAATTGTGATCTACATTATCCTTTCTCCAGCCCCATTCAAAATTAACTTCTCCATGACTCAGCAAAGAAACTCAATGGCTCTGGAATCAGAGATGAGACCAAAAACAAACCCTCAAAAATGTTTTCTTTTCCTGAAGGAATTTTCTTTAAATATCACTTATTTTTCTGCCAGAAAATCCAGAGGGCTGTCTCCATATGGTCTGCAGTGACCCACAGTCTGATTTCCCTGAAATTTGCCACTTCCTCTTACCATACTCTTCATCACAGTTTATAAGTGGATAAATCCATGTCTTCTTCCTAGAAGAAGACTGCTTGCTTTCATATCTGCTCCCCCCTTAGACTCATCTATGCCAAGTTTGTACCTCCTCCTCAGGCCACTATAAAGTTCTCGGGTGAACTTCAGGTTACTACTTCTAGGAATCCTTCCCTTGACTAACCCCACAGAGCTCCATTTTCTCTAGCACCATCCCAGTGCTTGTGCTGTAAAACTATAATATTCTAGGGTTGGTTAGGAGCCATTCCTCACTATTTGTAGGGACTGGTCAGTTTTAGAATTGGAAGGGACCTTAGAAACCATCCGATCTAGCCTCCTTTTTCTTTAGAAGAAACTGAGACCCCGAGAGAAGAAGAGATTTTCAATAAAGCCACATATATTATCTAACAGTGAACCAGAATTTGTCTACAGATTCTTTGATTCTTTGTTGCATGCTTTTTATAACCCACAATACTCAAGGATAATCCAGAATTCAGTTCTGCTTGACTGTGGAATGGATTATGATTATTTTTTCCCCAGTAGAGTTCTGGTTCTGTTTTGCTGGGAGTAGAGTCAATTTATTTCACTTTGATTAGCTTTAGTTAAATTTAACAAGCATGAATTAAACGTCTACTGTGTTCAACTCACTGTGTTAGGCTGTGGGTCCTGGGCAGTTGGTGAACCTATCTCATTGCTGAAAGTACTGGATGGAGGCAGCAGGAGATATGGTATAGCAGGAATAGCCAACTGGCTTAATTAGCTTTCTGTGGATAATGAACAGTTAAATCTACTCTACCCACCCCTATTCTCCTTCTTCCTGTTTTTGTGTTTGATATATATATATATATATATATATATATATATATATAT
>NC_058133.1:273505782-273527221 GCF_016433145.1 Gracilinanus agilis | reverse complement strand
TACATTTTTAAACCCTTAACTTCTGTGTATTGGCTCCTAGGTAGAAGAGTGGTAAGGGTGGGCAATGGGGGTCAAATGACTTGCCCAGGGTCACACAGCTGGGAAGTGTCTGAGGCCGGATTCGAATCTAGGACCTTCAGTCTGTAGGCCTGGCTCTCAATCCACTGAGCCACCCATCTGCCTCCCACCCTTAATATCTTTTTCATATATGTGCCCAGCATATCTCTCCCTTCAGACTATATGCACTCTGAGAAGTCTGAAAAAAAAAAAAAAAAAAAAGAGGAAAGAGAAGATAGAGACCAGCACACTCTCTTTTTTTTTTTTTTTTTTTTAAACCCTTACCTTCCGTCTTGGAGTCAATACTGTGTATGGGCTCCAAGGCAGAAGAGTGGTAAGGGTAGGCAATGGGGGTCAAGTGACTTGCCCAGGGTCACACAGCTGGGAAGTGTCTGAGGCCAGATTTGCAGCACACTCTTTTTTAGGACATATTTTTAAAGTTTTTCTCCTTCATGATTTTCTTAAGCTCTTTGAAGTCAAGGAGCCATTTTCTATTGTATCCCCAATACCTAGCACAGTGCCTGGCTTCTAAACATATTTAATCAATGTGTATGGACTTGATCGATTGATTGAAACTAAAGATCATGTCCTGCAGAATCCCACATGGGAGCTTATGGAGGGCAGAGACTGTCTTTAAATACTCAATTTGTCTTGCTTGCCCATCCAAGGACAAAACTAGGAACCATCTTATCTTTATATAGTAACATAAGTTTCTCTCTTGCTTCAAATATAATTTCTTTTCAGCTCAGGCACCAACCCTACCATGAAGCCTTCCCTGGTTTGGAGGCCCTTAGAGTTTAGAATTAACTCTAAAGCAACACAGGGCAGGACAAAGGGCACTGGGACTTCTAGACTCAGTTCTGCCAACAAGTAGCTGTTGATATAGATAGTACTATATATCAAGTAATAGAGGCTGTAATGGATATCCTTGCCTTACCCCTATCTTTTTTGGAAAGGCTTTTAGTTTATCTCTATTACATATAATGCTGGGTTTTAGTTTAAGATAGGAGGTTCTTAATCTAGAGTCCATGAACTTATGTTTTTTTTTTAAATTGATAACTGTAGTTTAATATAAGTAGTTTCCTCTGTAATCCTGTCATTTCTATTATACCTTTTAAAATCTTGTTCTGAGGAGCTGAAAGGCTTCACTAAATAGCCAGAGGGGTTTATGACGCACAAAAAAGTTCAGAACCCTTATTTTAGGTATAAACTCCTCACTATCGCTCACCCCCCCATGGGCAAGCTGTTGCCAAGGCCTGTCAATTTCACCTTTGCAAAATCTCTCCAATACACCCGTCTTCTCTTCTGACACTTGACATTGCCATCACTCTGGTATCAGCCCTCATCACCTCCCCTCTGGAGTACTGCAATGTCCTGCTGGTGGATCTGCCTGCTTTGAGATTCTCCCCACTCTTATCCATTCTTATCCAGTCACAAAAATGATTTATCTAAATGCAGGGCTGATCATATCACACACAACACACAACTCCCTTTCCTCCCAACTAAGTAAACTCCCTGTGCTTCCAGAAATAAATACACAATGATCTGTTTGGCATTCAAAGATCTTCCTAACCTAGGCCCCCAAACCCCTTTCCTGTTGTCTTATACCTTACACCCCAACACTTACTGTTCCATCTGCCTCCTGTCGGTTCTGTTCTGTATACAAATTACTCCATCTCTTAGCTCCAGGTATTTTCTCTGGTTGTCCCACATACCTGGAATGCTCTTCCTCCTGCACTCCTACCACTAATTTTCCTGGCTTTCTTAAAGTTCTAACTAAAATCCTACCTCCTACAGGAATCCTTCCCTAAGCCCTCTGAATTCTAGTCCCTTCTCTTTTTTAATTATTTCCTTTCTACGCTGTTATGTGACTTACTTTGTGTATATTTGTTTGCCAGGTATCTCCCCCATTGTATCCAGGGACTGACTATCTTTTCCCTCTTATTGTATCCCCAGCACTTAGCACAATGCCTGCCACATAGAAGGCACTTAATAAATGTTTATTGATTGATTGATTTCTTCTCGATAGGCTTCATTTTCTTGTTTGTAAAGTGTGGGAGTAGAACCCAATAATATTTAGCTTAGAATCTGTTCTCCAGTTCTTTGTTTTTGTTTTTTTATTTTTTTATTTATTTGTTTTATTTTAAACCCTTAACTTCTGTGTATTGACTTATAGGTGGAAGAGTGGTAAGGGTAGGCAATAGGGGTCAAGTGACTTGCTCAGGGTCACATAGCTGGGAAGTGTCTGAGGTCGGATTTGAACCTAGGACCTCCCATCTCTAGGCCTGGCTCTCAATCCACTGAGCTACCCAGCTGCCCCAATTGTTTTTGTTTTTAAATGGAAGTAAGAGATCAGTTTGGGTCAGAGTATTCCAGGGGATTGGACTTTGAAGGATAGATAGAATTGGGACAAACAATAAGGAATGAACAGGACATGTGTGGAGGACTACAAGGAGGCAAATTGGCCAGAGTGGTAGAGGAGTCATAAGACAGAAATGGGTGGTTCAGCTTGGAGCTCTTGATGGATGCCTTGATACTAAGCTTTTTGTTTGTTTGTTTGTTTGTTTTAAACCCTTAACTTCTGCTGTGTATTGACTTATAGGTGGAAGATTGGTAAGGGTGGGCAATGGGGGTCAAGTGACTTGCCCAGGGTCACACAGCTGGGAAGTGTCTGAGGCCGGATTTGAACTTAGGACCTCCTGTCTCTAGGCCTGGCTCTCAATCCACTGAGCTACCCAGCTGCCCCTTGATACTAAGCTTTGAGGAATTTGGTCTGGTCTTCAATAGGGAGCCATTGTACTTTCCTGGGCAGGAGCCTGGACTGATAAAAGAGGTTCCTAAGGAAAATGAACTAATCCAATTACTTTGCTAACCAGATAGGGGAAGATTTTGAGACAAAGGGGCCTTGGTCAGAGCCTGCTGCAAGAATAATCTTGGGGTCATAGGATCATAGGTTTTTAAAGTTAGAAGGGATCTGAGAAGACATTGATTACACTCTCCTGATAATAATGGAGATTAGAATGGTGGCTCTGGAAATGGAGAAGGAGGGTTAGGTACAAGAGGCATTTCAGAGGAAGAATTTGCTAGACAGTAGCAGATAAAGCATGCTGAAGTAGAAAGAACACTGAACTGTATGAGCTCTAGGACCTGAGTTCAAATATTGACTGTCACTTGTTTGACATTAGGTAAGTTACTTGACTTCTCTGGATTTCCCTTTCCTCCACAGGAAAATGAAGGAGATGACTTTTAGAGTCTACCTCAGCTCTCTATCTATGATTCTATAAAAGGATTCTATGCTTAAATAGAGGACAAAGGAGAGGGGCAATCAGAGGTGACTCCAGGTTCTGATACTGAGGGGTCTGAAGAATGGTGGTGCTACTATCAGAAATGTTAAAGTGGAGAAGGGAAATAGTAGAATTCAGCTAAGAGTGGCATCTCCTTTCCTACCTGGAGAAAAGTCTTTACCCAGCCTGTTTGGCTAGGAAGTTGAATTCAGTTTTAGACCTTCCAAAACAGCAAAAGGTCAAATGATTCCAGAGAGCCATTGTTTGAGTTCATAGGCTTATCTTGTAAGATCAATGCTGCCCTTACTTTACAGATGAGGAAAACGAGACCTACAGAGAGAGCAAGAGACTTGCCCAGTGGTTTTGCATTTAAGAGAATCATAGGATCATACCTTTAGAGCTAGAAGGGAACTTTGGGACTATCTAGTCCAACCCTCTTCCTTTACAAAATGAGGAAACCCAAAGCCCAGAAAAGTTGACATCCCCAAGATGACAAAGGTAGTGAGGGGGGGGACTTGCTTGACTTGGTTAAGGAAGGAGTTTGGCAGTCACAGTCAAAAATTTGCAATTGGCAGGGCCCATAGAGCTCATCTTCTCCAGCCTCTATATTTTCCAGATAAGGAAATTGAAGCCTGGAGGGATTAATTGACTTGTTCACATGGATAGTAAATAGCAGAGCTGGGATTTAAATTTAAATTCAGGATTTCCTTCCCCAGCACCATGCCTCCGCCCTCTTTGGAGTGAGGAAAGAGGCAGGGCTGGGAATTTACTCCTCTTCTGAGTTCTTTATCTGGTCCCCAAAGACCAGACCTTTGTCCCGCTGCCCATTGCTACCTCTCCAAACTAATTGCTGTTTGTACTTTAGCAATCCCACCTCCTCCTTTACTGAATGACTGGAAGTGAGGTGGCCAACTTTTTGACTCCCACTCCCCTCCTACTTACTGCTCATTCTTTCCATCAAACACACACAAAAAAACACCTGAATGATTTCTCATTGGTTCTATAAATTTTGCTTTGTATGTTTGACTTGGGGACAAGTCACCCTAGCTTATACTTTTGCCCTGGAGGCTTCCAGAAATCTCAGTGGAAAGGGCACTGGATCTAGAGTCAAGAAGACCTGAGTTCCAATGCGGCCTCAGAACTTAAGAAGCTGTGTGACTCTTGGTACATATCCTCTGTCTCAGTTTCCTCATGGGAATAATGTTTGTTGTTCATTCTTTTCAATTGTACCCAACTCTTCATGACTCCATTTGGAGTTGGGTTTTTTTGTTTTGCTTTTTTTACATTTTAAAACCCTTAACTTCTGTGTATTGGATTCTAGGTGGAAGAGTGGTAAGGGTGGGCAATGGGGGTCAAGTGACTTGCCCAGGGTCACACAGCTGGGAAGTGTCTGAGGCTGGATTTGAACCTAGCACCTCCCGTCTCTAGGTCTGACTCTCAATCCACTGAGCTACCCAGCTGCCCCCCATTTGGAGTTTTCTTGGCAAAGATGCTGGAGTGGCTTGCCATTTCCTTTTCCATCTTGTTTTAGAGATGAAGAAACTGAGGCAAACAGGGTTAAATGACTTATCCAAGATCACACAGCTAGTAAGGGTCTAAGACTAGAATTGAAATGAAAAAGATGAGTCTTCCTGACCCCAGGGCCAGCACTGAATCTATTACGTTACCTAACTTTCCTAAAATAGGAATAATAATTGCACCTAAATCCTGGAATTGTTGTGAGGATCAAATGAGACATCTGTAAATCTGTCACATAAGAGGCACTAAGTAAATGCTTGTTTCCTTCCTTCCTTTCTTCACATGATAAACACCTAATAGACACTTCATGAATGAATGTTGACCCACATCACTACATTCCAGTTAGACTAAAACAGTAATGATGAACCTTTTAGAGACCATGTGCCCAAACTGCAACCCTCATGCCACATGTGAGCTGCTCCCTTACCCCAGATAGGGGAGGGAGGAAGTGCTCCCATTGGGCTGCTGGGCAGAGGGGCAGGTCCTATGAGCAATGCCACATGGAGAGGGGGAGGGGAGCAGCTCCCTCCCTCCCCGGCACACATGCCATAGGTTTATCAACATGGGACTAGAAGATCTTAACAGGCAGGCTCTATTACTTGCTCAGAACTTTCCCTAGCACACCCTAACAAATAAGTACAGTCTCTTCTTCATCTGATGGTACTTTGTGCTACTCTTATTAATTTATAATATTCTAATTTGTATTCTATTTATTTGCATAGGTATTCATCTCTTATCCTAGACTGAAAGTTCCTTAAAGACAGGAATCTGTCTTTATTTGTTTTTGTAGCCTCCTTTCTTCTGTTACAAACCCATGCCCCTGGCCTAGCATAATTCTTTGTAGATCATAACTATAAAATGTGTGCTTAGTGGGGTCAATAAATATATCTTATAATAATTTTTCATGCCAATAATTTGCTGGGTAAGAGACAGTCTTATGTCGTAGAAAGAGAAGTAATTGCCTCAGAGTTGGGATAACCTGGGTTCAAGTCTCTCCTCTGAGATATATTGCCTGGGTAACCCTATCCTCTAAGACTATACATTTCAGAATAGGTGCTAGTGAATGAAAAAAACATTTATTAAGGACTTACTGTATGCAGAGATTGGGGATACTAATAGAAAAGTAAGACAGTCTTTGTTGGGGGATGAGCACATCTGGGAAATTTTAGAAGCAAGTCAGATGGGAACATCCCATGCTCCTTAGGGTGCGATGGCAAGACAGATGATAACACCTATTCTTTAAGGTCATTTCCACTGATAAATTCATGTCACTTTTTTTTAAACCCTTAACTTCTGTCCTAATAACAGCTCTTAAGATAGAAAGGCAAGGACAAAGCAGTGGGGTTAAGTACCTTGCCCAGGATCACAGCTGGGAAGTGTCTGAGGTCAGATTTGAACCCAGGTCCTCCAAGCTCCAGGCTTGATGCTCTATCTAGTGTACCATCCAGCTGCATCCATATCATTTTCTGACATTGAGTATTCAAAAGTGCCAAGGACTTTGTTGGCAAGTACTTTCTTTTCTGAGTCTTCACTTTGCTCATCTAAAGCCCATATGAATATATACCAATGAAATCATAGGTCTGGTTCCAAAAAAAAAAGTTGAACAAGTCATTTCTTGAGGAGGTCGAATTAGATTGTCTCAAAGGTCCCTTCTAGCTCTGACAGTCTAGTTTCCTTTTATATCTTAGCCTTTCCAATCCCTTTTGGTAACCTCATCAGCTGCCTGGGGTTCAACTGTCTATGCCATACAGATTGTCACATATCAATCAATTAATCAATTAACAAACATTTATTAAGCACCTACTCTGTACCAAGTACCATGTAAGGCACTGGAGATTCTGAAGTAAAGAAGGAAACAACCCAGTCACAGGGAGCTTATTACATTCTTATTGATATCCAGCCTGAGTCTGTCTTCTGAGTCCTAAATCTTCGCATCAACTAGACATTTCTACCTGTTCTCCCGTGGAGTTCTCCAACACAAAAACCTGAACAGTTCAGAAGAGAACTCATCTTTCCCACCATGACCCTCAACCCTCCTCTCTTCCCAACTTCCCTGTTTATGTGAGAATGCCGCCATCTTTCTAGCGCCCCAGGTTCATGACTTGGATGACTTTCGCTCACCCCACGTATCCCACCAGGTGCCCCATGCTATCATTTTTATCTCCACGACATCACTGGCACACCCGGAGATTCAGCTCATGTCCCATCTTCTCCCTGTCCAGTCCATCCCCTCCTCCCTTTCCCAATGCTTGGACCTTCCCTTTTGAGATTGCTGCTGTTGTTCAGATGTGTCGGAGTCTTCGTGCTGTCCCTGAGATTTTCTTGGCAAAGATACTGGAGTGGTTTGCCATTTCCTTTTCCAACTCAATTTTTCCTTCAGTACGCCATATCCTGAGCCTCATTCTTACCCCTCCCAGCCCTCCCCCTAATCCTTTCCTATTTGTCATTTGTCATCTCAGAGGAGGGACTTGAACCCAGGTTATCCCAATTCTGAGACAATGAATTCTCTTTCTACTACATAAGACTGTCTCTTACCCAGAAAATTATTGGCTTGAAAAACTATTATAATTTGTCATTTTCATATTGTTTCTGCCTGATAAAATGCAAGCTACCCGAGGGCAGGGCCTATTTCATTTTTGTCTCTATATACTCAGGGCTTAAGTCTTTTTTTTTCTTTTTTTAACCCTTACTTTTATCTCAGAATCAGTACTGTTCCAGAGCAGAAGAGTGGTAAGGATTAGGCAAATTAGGGGGAGCAGGGGAGAAGGGGGTTAAGTGACTTGACCAGGGACACATAGCTAGGAACTATTTGAGGATAGATTTGAACCCAGGATTCCCCTGTCTCTAGACCTGGCCCCCAATCCACTGAGCCAGCCACCTAGCTGCCTTAACACAGTGTCTTAATAAAGGTTGCAAGAAGCTGGCTAGTATCTTGAAAACTTATGTTTTCTTATTAGAATTTTTGCTTCGCCGTTATCTCCTCATCCACATCTGAAGCCCAGGTTCTCACTTTACCCTGGGCCTTAGAATAGTAACCCCATATGGCAGACAGTAGTAATAATGAAAGTAATAATGAAACAAATTCAAATGAACCTCCATATAGTGTCTCCTAGGGCAAGGAAAGAGTTTAGATACTAGGGATAGAAAAATAATGACAAAATATAGTTAATAACTTCAAAGATTGTACAGTAAAAGGAGAAGATAAGATTTAGACACCACTATTATAGAAAATAGAGGGTTGGGGGAGCAAAGTAAAGCAAGGTAAAAGACTTTGAGAAAATTTGATGATCGAAAGAATAGTTTCATCTGAGTTCTGTTTATCCAGAATCTGGAAAACCAAAAGGCTGGGTGGCCAGAATATTCACAAAACTAAACATTCTTTACTCTATTTTGACCATAAAAATAAAGTCAACAAGCCTGGTACCCTTAAGGATCCATTAATTGGACTGATAAGAAATTGAGCCCAGGCTTCTGTATTTTCCTTTTTTGGGAGGAAAACAGGGTTAAGTGATTTGTTAGGTTAAATGCCTCCTAATTCCAGACCTGGAGCTCTATTCACCAAGCCACCTAGCTGCCCTCCTATTCCTTCCAATGTGACTTTAGACTTCTCGTCCTCTCTCTGGGCCTCAGTTTCCTCATTTGTAAAGTGAGAAGAATGAACTGGCTCAGGGTTTTGCCTTTTTGTGTCCTTTGATGTGAAGCCTATAGACTCCTTCTCAAAATATGTTTTTAGATAAACAGACTATAAATAGGAATTATATTAAGATAAATTTATAAATTAAAAATTAAAATAAAATGTATATAGTACAAAAATAATACAAAAATTAAGATAAAATGTATATAGAAATACATTGTTGATTACAAAGGAAACTATGTTGAAATAGTTATCAATTAAAAATGAAAAATCAAAAAACAAGTTTATGGGTCCCAAGTTAAGAACTAGATGTACTAGTAAGTAGATGGTCTCTGAATGGTCTTTCTAGCTCTAACATTCTCTGTTCTAATATCCATTCCAGTGGTAACTTTCTAAGTTCTCTGTGCTAATATTTTAGGTGCTTATGTCCAGCTGTAGCATCCTCTGCTTCTGTTAGCCAAAAGGGAATTAAGATTCATAATGAGGACCTTATAAATCCTTTGCAAGATCTTGAAATACTTTCAAAATCATCAAATTTTATACTTCTTGTCGTTCTGTCCTTTTCAGTCATGTCTGACTTTTCATGATCCCATTTGGGCTTTTCTGCAATTTCCTTCTCCAGCTCATTTTACAGAGAAGGAAACCGAGGTCAATGAGGTTATGTGACTTGCCCAGGGTCACACAGCTAGTGTGTGAGGCCAGATTTGAACTCGGGAGGATGAGTTTTCCTGACTTCTGGCTTTATTCATGGCACTACTTAGCTCTCTGAGATTACACTATGTTCAGTAAAATTTACTTTTGCGATTTTTATGATACAAACTTTAAATTCTTAGGAAATTTGAGTCTTTATGTGATATGTTCATCTATTATATATATTCTACCCATTTGAGTTACATATATAATCCAGATGAGAATTTTGGATAAACATACCTTTTATATACCACAGTATATTGGGGCAGTTAGGTCGCTTAGTGGATAGAGAACCAGGCTTGAAGTCAGGATAACCTGAGTTCAAATCCAGCTTCAGACAGTTACTAGCTCTGTGATTCTGGGCAAGTCAACAATGTTGGCCTCAGTTTCCTCATATGTAAAATGAGCCCCAGAAGGAAATGGCAAACCACTCCATGATCTTTCCCAGGAAAATCCCAACTAGTATCATTAAAGTGGTCATGACTGAAATGACTGAATGATGACACATATTGAATATCCAGTAAATTAGACCATTCCATCCCTTACTCTTCTCTGAATAAAGGAGATTTTAAATGTAATAATTATTTTTTCATTTCCATAAATATTTGAACTGAATTTTTAAAACCTTTTATTACTAGGTACTCTCTGGGGGATGATGCTCATTGTTTATGGGAAAGGATTTTTCTCTCCATTTTACAGATGGAAAAATGGAGGACCAGAAAGCTAAAGTGAGATACTCCAAGCTGATAAAGCAAGTTCATGTAGAGGCAGAATTAGAATTCATAAATATAAGAATGCAAAATGCTTGTTCACTTTAGGAATCTCCTACTCAAATGTTGTATGTTGTAAATTTTTTTTTAACCTTGCCTTCTGTTTTAGTATCAATTTTAAGTCAGAAGAGCAGGCAAGGGCTATTCTAGGGTCACACAGCTATGAAGTGTCTGAGGTCAAATTTAAACCCAGGACCTCCTGTCTTTAGACCTGACTCTCAATCTATTGAGCCACCTGGCTGCCCCCACCTGTTATAAGTTTTTAGTGATAGTAGATGACTAGTGTAGTAAAGAAAACACAAGTCTCAGAGTCAGGTGAATTGGACTTGAATCCTGCCTTCAGTATATGTTAGCATATCGTGTTACTTCTCTGAGACTTATTTCTTCATTTATAAAACAGGAATTTCCCCTGAACTAATGAGTTCCCAGGTGCTTCATTGAGGGCAAAGAACTCTAGGATCCTAGAGTTCTAGCTGACCTCAGACTCAGTCTCTTCATTTTACAGATGAAGTACCTGAAGCCAAGACAGGTGAAGTGACTTAGCAAAGTCAAACTTTAATTTCTGTCTAAATGTCAGTTATTGTTCTGAACAATGATGTCTGGTTTTGATCCTCTTCTTTGTGGATCTGGTTCATGTTATGGTCAGGGGACAGGCCTATTTTTGTACTAAGGCACCTAGTCCCAGCAGAGCTGGGCAGTGAGTTCTTGTGATGGTGACAGAGTCTCGGAAGTATAGAATGTCAGACCTGGAAGGGCCTTGAGTCCTTCCTTAGTCCTATTGCTTTATTTTTCTGAGGAAGAACAACAATGATGAGGATAGTGGTAGCGGTGACATTTTGTAAATGACAATGAGCCTTCCTCAAGGTTGTCCCAATGCTGTCACCCCCATCTGAGAGATGAAGAAACCGAGAGTCATCAAAGCTAAAAGACTAGTCTGAGGTCACCTAGCTGGGTCAATGTCAGAGTCAGGACTTAGGACCAAGGTCTTCTGACTCTCAGTCTAATGCTTCTTACAAGGGTGCCTTCCCAAAGTACTAATGATGATGTGTCCTCCCTTCCTTAAAACTTATCATCCTGGCCTTAACATTGGATTTCCTTTCTTTTCCTTAGGAATGTTGTAAGAGGGAGAGAAAAACTCAGCTAGTTTGTCTCTTGTCTTTGCTTTTTATCTTTTTCTATTAGGAAATATGTGAAGAGAAATATTTTCATTGGATTTCGGGTGAATCATGGAAACCCCCCATTGACTTAACCAGGAAATGCCTTTCTGCTTTCTCTGCTCTGGTTAATTTTCCAACAGGTCAGTTCTTGGCTTCATTCATGGAGTCTGGGTCCACCAGGAAGAACTTCTGATTTCAGGGAAGCCAGAGCAGATTTGAGGTTTGGCAGAACAAGTGTCTCCTTCAAAAAGTTGGAGTCACTGGGACTTCTCATCCCAGTTCTTGTCCTTGCCATGGTGCCAGGAGGTTCAGAGATAATAATCATTCAGACTCATAGAGCAGTGTAAGGCTGACAAAAGGCTTTCATCACCACAGTCTGTCAGAGAAGTTAGTGGAAGAATTGCTATCCCCATTTTGTAGATGAAGAAACAGATTCAGAAAAATAAAGTGAATGGTTCATAGTAACGTGACCAGGAAAGAGTGGAGCCAGATCTTGAATTTGGATCAGAACCATATACTTTCAGGGCTAACCAGACACTCCATTGTTCCATAAGAAACTATCCCAGGGCAGCTAGTAGTGGATAGAGTACTGACCTGGAGTCAGGAGGACTTGAGTTCAAATAATGCCTTACACACAAGCTGTATGCCCATGGGCAAGTTACTTAAACCTATTGGCCTCGATTTCCTTATAGGGGCAGCTAGGTGGCATAGTGCACAGAGAGCCAGTTCTAGAGTTGGGAGGTCCTGGGTTCATAGCTGGTCTTAGACCCTTCCATTTAACCCTGTTTGCCTAGCCTTTGCCCTTTTGTCTTAGAGTTGTTACTAAAACAGAATGTAAGGGTTTAAAAAAAAAAAAAAGAAAAGAAAGAGAAATCAGGGAAGTTTTCCTGGAATAGGCAGTGCCAGAGTTGGCTTTTGATGGAAGAGAAGGATTTCAGGGAGGGGAATGTGAAGGGAGATCTTTCCAAGCATACAGTGGTGGGAGTGATGGTGGTGGTTGGTGGTATGTATGGTCTATTCAAATTCAGGGAGGCAGGATGAGCCAGAAGTAGACTGAGGAATGGCAAGTAATTAATTCATTTTGGCTGGAATGTCAAATGTGTGACAAGGAATATTGTGAACCAAGTCTGGAAAGGTAGGATGGAGCTGGTCCTCTAATATCACTCTGAAGAGTTTATATTTTTTCCTGCTGGTAAAAGATTTTTAGCTTTTTTTCTGATCAAAAGGATGATGATGAAACCCTGAATTAGTTTGGGAGTAATGTGAATGTAGAGAATTTCTTAGGGCACATTAATACTTAATTACACTCATATACAACAATTTATTTAGACCCATCTACAATCAAGGGGCATCTACTTTGTTTCCAGTTCTTTGCTACTTCAAAAAGTGCTGCTAGAATATTTGGTCTTTCTGTCTCCTTGGGGTATGGGCCTATCAATGGGATCTCTGAGTCAAAAGGGTATAAACGTTTTACTAATCTTCTAAGCATCATTTCAAATGCTTTCCAGAATGGTTGGAAAAATGTATAGCTACATTAACAGTGTGTTAATATACCTGGCTTCCCATAACCCTTATAACACTGGTCATTCTCCCTTTCATCTTTGACAGTATGCTAGGTAGGAGATGAAACTTCACAGCTATTTCTATTTGTATTTATCTTATTATTAGTCATTTGAAGCATAGTTTGATATAGTCAATAGCAATTTACCATTCTTCTTTTGAAAACTAATCATGTAGGGTAGCTAGGTGGCTCAGTAGATAGAGAGGCAAGCCTGGAGTTGGGAGAACCTGGGTTCAAATGTGACTTCAGAGACTTTCTAGCTGTGTGACTGAGCAAGTCACTAAACCCCAACTGTCTAACTCTTACTGCTCTTCTGCCTTGTGACCCATATATCAATTCTAAGATAGAAGACAAAGGTTTAAAAAAAAAGAAAAAGAAACTAATCATGCCCTTTGATCACTAAAAGGAAATGGTACTTGGTCTAATACAAAGTAATTTTAAGAGAGAGACCTCTAATAACTTAGAGGACAGGGGAGATTTCAGGAAGGAGGTGGCAGCTGAATTATGCTTTGAAGGAAGCAAAGGAGCCCAGGAGACAGAGATTGAGGAGAGAGTAAATGCATAGAATATAAAGGTCTTTAAGGGTAAGCACTATTTTTGCTTGATTTGTTGATTGAGTCTATATCTAGGGGACCGTTTGGGCAACTGTACAGAGTAAAGTGATGGAATATTGGATATAGGTAACAGGTGAGAATTCATGAAGGGAAGTCAGAGGGCTTGAAACTAGACAGGAAGGCTATCTCCTAATTATGTGGGACCTTAAATGCCAGGCTGAAAATTTGCTATTTTATCTTAAAGGTAGAAGGCATTGAGAAAATAATCAAGATTTATGAGCAGGTATATGTGTGTGTATGTGTTTATATGTAACATGACTAAACCTATGCTTTAAAAATGTCAATTTGGCCACAATATGGAGAATGAATTCACAACAATAGAGATTAGACATGGAGAGACCAATTAGGACTAGAGGTAATGATAGTCAGGTCTAAACTAGAGGAGAGGCTAGGTGAACAGAGAGAAAAGGATGAATTTGAGAGCTGTTTTGGAAGCAAATTAGACAAGACTTGGTAACTAATATGGATAAAGAAATGAGGAGTTGAGGATGACTCTGAGCTATGAGTCTGCGTATTTAGACGGATAGTGGTGGTCAAGAGGAACAGGAAAGTCTGGAGAAGGGATGGTTTTGGGGGATAAATATGATGAGTACCATTTTTGGATACATTGAATTGGAGGTGCCTACTGAGCATGTAGATGAGGATGCCCATTAGGGAACTGGTAATGTTGGACTAGAGTTCAGAAGAAATATTAAGGCTGGATGTATAAATGCCCCCCATTTATACATTCAGACCCCCCTCCCCCGGGGTCTGAAGAGAATTGAACCCATGGAAGTTAATGTAATTGCCAATAGAGAAATAGTTGATGGAGAAGAGGGACAGAAGCTGGGGGAATATACATTCTTAATGAGTGAGATGATATTATCAAGTATAAGTAGGAGGTTCTCCTCCTATAAATAGGAGGAGAACCAAGAAGATGAAAAGCATAGCACAGTATCTGTTATATAAATGTTTAATAAATCCTTTTTCATTGATTGAATGGTCATTCAAAGAAGGATTTGTTAAGTACCTAGGAAATAGAACATAGTCTGAGAAAAGGCCATGGATGGAGCAGTTAAAAGAATGTAACCTTGAGAGGAGGGTAGTTTTGGTCAAGTGGCAAAGTCAGTCATGATAATAAAAGGTATTGAGAAATGAATGAAAAGAGAGGAAAGTGAGACAGGGAGAAGAGATTACATTTTCTAAGATTTCAGTTGTGAAAAGGTAAAAAATATAGGTCTATAATTTGAAATGATGGCAGTCAGGTGAAAGGTTGTTGTTTTTTTTTTTTTTTCTTAAATGGTGGAGGTCAGACATATTTGTGGGAAGCAGGGAAGGAGCTTGTGAGTTGGAGACTGATGGGAGGGGCAGTCACAGAGATGGATGAGAGACAGGGTCAGAGTGGGGCAGAGAAGAGGGGAAGAAGAGAGACAGAGGGAGATAGGGATGGAGAGGGAGCTGGAGAGAGAGGGATAGGGCCAGGGAGACAATGATACTGTGAACAAATTCTCAGATGAGATGGAAGAGTTGAGTTGGCAAGTCTCTTTTTCAGAGGGTACAGTAAAGGAAAATGGAGGATGAAAAACGATAGGGGAGCAGGCACTCCTGATCTATAGTCTCTATCTTTTCTGGAAGGTAGGAGATGAGATCCTCAGCTGAGATTGAGGGAGAGAAAAGTTTGAAGAAATTGGAGTTACTTTGGCAACTTGGTTTGGGAACCTAGGAAAGGTATGGAATAGTTGTGAAGAGTGTAATAAAAAGCTAATAATAGAATCGCCCTGTAGCCAGAAGGAGCCTTCCTTGGGCTAGCTACCAAATAACATAAACTGTGAACAAAGCCTTTGAAATTTCAAATACTATAGATATACCAGGACTTAGTTCAAGATGTGTTATTCCAGAAAAAGTCACCTTTATTCAGAAAGGATGAGGAATGGGGGTGTTCTAATTTATAATATAGCATATTTGAATTTCTAGTTTTCTGAGAATTAGAATACTGTACAATAAAAATCAAATAGCCCCCAAGAAGCTTATGATGTGGTTGGAGGAGACTGGATATATTTGGAGAGATTAAAGTTACAATATGTCCAGTGGTTGTATACACAATGAGCTGTGGACAGGGGCCGGGGGTGAGTAGGTGAGGCTTGAACTGGGCCTTAAATTATGGGCTGGGCTAGATAAGCAAAGAGGTGGGGAAAGGCAGTTTTAGGTGGGAGGGAATGACCTGAGCAGAGGCCGAGGGCCAGAATGGCAATGTATTGGGGGAGCAGGGGGCGAGGGAAGGGCAATAAGGAAATCAGTGAAGTTTTTCTGTGCTTAAATGTCTACAGGAAAAAAGGTTATAGCTTTTCTCCCTCACCACTTCTGGTGTCTGGTTAGCATTCTCCCCTTTGTACAAATCTGGCAATGATCCATTCATTCCCCTTTGGAAAAGAAAGGCAGCTGATAGTTTCAATAAATGACCCATGGAAGACTTCACATTACAAAGATTGGGTCCTTCTGCACAACTATGGAGAAGGGACAGAAACCAAGTTGGAAATTAGAAGATTTCTAGGAAATTCTAGAGACAAGTGCTTCTGGAATGCTGAGGCAAGTTCTCCCCCTCCCCCTTCTCTTTGGCAGTCTTCCCCACTGATGGAAAGATAAAAGTGTCATCTACCGAGGTTTTTAATATGGGTCCATGAACTTTAAAAAAATATTTTTAACTATTTAAGCTTAATCGGTTTCCTTTGCAATCCTATGTATTATATTTTGTGCATTTAAAAACATTATTCTGAGAAGGCATTACCTGGACTTCGGGAAGTGGTCCAGAAAAGGTTAAGATCTAGAAGATTTAGGATCTTAGTCTCCACCTCCCCCAGGGGAGTCCTTTAGGCTGAGAATGGATAAGATGACCTGTAAAGAAGTCCCTTTCAGTTTTGAGTCTGTGAATTAAGAACAAGCCAATTCCCCCATGCTTAGAATTTAACTCTTACTTGAAAGGTTATTGCCCTAATGACCCTTCTTTCCCCAGTGACCCTAAGTCTGAGAACCCAAGGCAAAGTGGGAACCCCATGTTTGGGGCATTGCAACAATATGACTTTTCATAAATTAGAGGCCCGGTGGGCTGGCTACCCCAGCTCTGTGTGGAGGAATTCAGAACCTGTGGGATCCTACTTTGAGGGACACTCCGGGGTCAAATGATTCAAGTGCCGACAAGGAGGAGGAGGAGGAGGAGGAGGAGGAGGAGGAGGAGGAGGAGGAGGAGGAGGAATGACAGGTATTGATAGGTGTATTATCTCTTGACCCCTCACCTGCACCACGTCCACAGCGCCGGCAGGTTCTTAATACACACTTGTGGAATGAATGGCTATCCAAATGAATCGGAATTCAGGGGAGGGCCCTAATGGGAAAACTCAGGATTCCCAAGATGACAAGGGTCAAAGACCGGCAGAATAGAAAGGCCCAGTCGGTTGGGGAGGAGCCCATTACTTTTCATTCCCACCTCCAGCCTCTGTATGCGCTCCCTAGTTTGTGGGCGCTACTCAGGCTCCCGAAAGACGAGAGGGAGAGCAGGCATAGTATGAGTTGGCCTGCAGCGCCCGCCGCTGCCGCTGCCGCCACCGCCACCACGACTACCACCACCACCACCGCCACCACCTTGTGACAGCGCGGGCGAACTAGTGTAGCTGCGTGCCCCCCTTTTCCTCCCGGCTCCGGGGCGCCCCTTCTGTGGGCTCCGCCCCCTTGGAACGTTGCAAACGTCGGAGCGTCCCACCGGTTGCTACATCGTAGCGAGGGGCGGGGCGCCTGTCAGGGAAGCCGGGCGGGCGGGCTGGGGCTCCGGCTCTGCCGTGCCAACGCCAGACCCGCCGCCCCGCGCCTTCCCCAGCTCCGCGCCACACTTTCCTCGGCCCCACATCTGCGCTCCGGCCCCGGTCCTCGGCTTCCTGCCGTGCCCCTCCGACACCCAGTAATGGAACTGCTGTGCTCTGAGGGGACTCGGCGGACGCCCCGGGCCGGGCCGGACCCTCGCCTACTTGGGGACCAACGCGTCCTGCAGAGCTTGCTCCGCCTAGAGGAGCGCTACGTTCCCCGCGCCTCCTACTTTCAATGCGTGCAGCGGGAGCTCAAGCCTCACATGCGGAAGATGCTGGCATACTGGATGCTGGAGGTACAGCCCGAACCCTTCTTCCCCTTTGCCCTCTCCCCCCGGCCGTGCTCCTGGATAACTGGGCGGTCCGAAATGTGTCGGACTCCTCTGACCTCAGCCAACCAGAATGCCTCTCCAGCAAGACCCCCTCGACCCCTGTAGCTTTGGCCCTCCGACCCTGGCATCGTGCTCCACCGGCTCAGTATTGCCTTCTTCCAGTTACCCCTAACCCCCTTCAGCTAACAAGTTGTTTTGCTTCATGAACCGACTCTATCCACATGGAGCCAGGACAGCTGCGTCCCCGGGGTGGTCGGGGTGCAAGGAGTATTCAGTGTCCCACTTCACCCCGTGTCTCCCTTCCCCCGTCCCGAAACCATTCCCTGGGCTGCGCCGCCTCGGGCTCCTCTCTGCCCTCCCCCCAATCCCAGGGCCGGTTCCTGTCTCTGGTTGCGGGGTGGGGTGGGGGGGGGCGGTTCCGGCAGACAGGGAAATGAAAAGTGCGGGAGGAGGGGGCAGGAGTGTCTCCTCCCTTCCCTCGGTGGGTGTGTGGAGGGGGGGGCGGGTCCCCATTCTCCCGCCATCACGGGTGCCTCTTCCGCCCCGCGCTTTACACCCCCCCCTCCCTTTCTCACAGTCAGGGGGCCCGGGACGGGGGGAAGGAAAAAGGCTAGATGTGAAGTCACACCGGAGTCATCCTGCTGCTCTCCCTGGGGGCAAGGTCCAGAGTCAGACACACTAAAGGAAGAGCCCCTCAGACTTGCACCCATAGAGAAAGGAGAATAGGCTACGCTGAGGAAATGAGGGACCCCTGGTGGAATGGGGAAGAAGGGGGCCCGATTTGGGACAGGGTGCAGCCTCCTCCCCCATCGGTTCTTTTGGTCACCTTTTTTTATTTTGTTGTTATTCTTTCTGTTTTTTCTTTCTCCCGTTAGACCTTTCAGGTTCTCCAGCCCCCTTCCTTACCTCCCAAGCTCCCAGGCCCCCACTCCTTTCCTTCCTGCCCCAACAGTCACTGTCCCCTCTCCCCAAGGTGTGTGAGGAGCAGCGATGTGAGGAAGAGGTCTTCCCCCTGGCGATGAACTACTTGGACCGCTACCTGTCTTGTGTCCCTACCCGCAAGTGCCACCTGCAGCTTTTGGGTGCAGTGTGCATGCTGTTGGCCTCCAAACTTCGGGAGACCACCCCATTGACCATGGAGAAGCTCTGTATCTACACTGACCACTCGGTCACGCCCCACCAACTCCGGGTAATGTGTTCAGGGACCTCTTACCAGCCCCTCCTCCCCCAGCCACATAGAGATAGCAAATACTTATTCTGTTCATCTTCCTCTCAGCTCCCTCTATACAGAGCAGCAATTTGGAGGGAGAAATCATAGAGCCTGTGACTGGCAAGGCTTTGCTATGACCTATGTTGAGAAGGGTGGTGGCCGTGCTCCTTTCTGGACCAGGGGATCTGTGGGAAGACCACAGGGGCAGCAGGCAGAGGAACCCTTCAGCCACCCAAGTGAACTTTTCCTTCCCTGGAATTATTCTGACAGACTGTTGCTTCTTGGGGCCTTTTCACAGTCAGAAACAGATTTCAGGTCCTGTCTTTCCTTGGGCAGTAACTCTTCTGCTTTTTGTCTTATCTGTATAGTCAAAGGGAGTTATTTGCCAGAGAATTATTGCAGGGTTTTCAATTAGGAGACCTGAGTTCTAGTTTAACATTAGCTGTGAGACATACAAATCTTTTTACCACTCCCAGCCTCAGTTTCCTTATTTATAAAACAAAGACATGGAGTGTTTACATTTACCTTCCTTACAGGATGGTAGAAAGAGGTCTTCTAGTTTGTTTTGTGTTAAAGAAATGTGGAGTTGTTATTATTTACTCCTGCTTCCTCCCTCTCTTAAGCCCTCCTCCCTTTCCCTGTCCTTTGGTGAGACCGGTTCATTCAATGCAGTGGGGATAGTGATTTCTTTTGGCGACTTGCACTTCCCAAGGTAGTATTTATCATAATTTAGATTTGCCCTTATTAGAGAAAAGGAAATCATAAAAGAGATTAAAAGTAGAATCTGGAAATAGGGACAACACTAATTTAGGCCTGGGGTGCTTTATTTCACCCTCTTTCTAAGCCAGGAAGGACAAGTCCTTCATTCTCCATTTTCCCCCTTACACACACCTTAGGGACTCTGTCCCCTGCTGAACTGGTCTTAGAGTGAGATAGGAAAAAAAAATTACTGAAGGTAAGAGCAGGGTAAGCAGGGTAGCCTGGGAGTAGAGCTGCAGCTGCTTCCGATGTGATAATAATGCTCCCATTCTGGCTGCCCCTCCCTTTCTAACCACTGGTCTTTCATAACTTTGTGGGGACAGTTCTGCCACCTCTGTATTTTGGGATGCTGCTCCCCGGTCTCTTGCTGGGAACTGTGTGGGTCTGCTCTGACTCCCTTTTCTCTTGAATTGTGGGGAGAAGGACTGAAATATGAGGGGAAGGAAGGGTGAGCCTTATATTCCCTATATCCTTTGGAGAGATAGGAAGAGAATGGCAAGTACTTAGCCCCATTGCATCTGGATGCAGTCATTCAACTTTTGTGGTTAACACAAATAGGGGCAAAGGAGGTGGGGAGGGAGGGTTTGTCCACTACCCCTCCAGAGTTGATCTGCCCCCTTTTAAGGCCTTTTGTCCTGACCCTGGCCTGAGTTCCCAGGGTCAGTTGGTATGGGGGAGGCCAGTCAGTCAGTTAACCTTTAAGGGCCTGCTATGCCACCAGTGTTTCCAAGTGTCTAAGATGACTTGATTGATTGGCAAAGGGGTATCAGGGCTTGGCTCTGCCTGGCTGAGTGGTGCAGGAAAGCAAATTCATTTGGCCCCACTGCGAGTAAGGGAGAGCAGACTTTTTTCTTGGGTCAGGGGACTGAGAGGTCCAAGATGGAAAGAGGAAGTTGGAGCGGAGTAGGGAAAAGAAAGAGGGCCAAATGGCCTTTTGAGATGGATGTGGTTCTTGGTGAGTCTTGCATTTAGGGGGAGCTGGGTCTGTCTTAGAACAGATTGGTTTTAGAGGTGTTTCGAGGGTGGAGAAGCTGCCTATTCTGTTGTGGTCTTTGGAGATTGTCAGCTTGCAGATGAAGATAATAAACTCCATTTATGGAGCATTTAACGTTGGCATAACAGGTAATGTGAATCCTGTTTCCTCATTTTCCAGATGAGGAAACTGAGCCTCCAGCAGAGGATGTGACATAAACAGGTTCACGCAGCTAGTGTCAGAACTGAGCTTTGAACTAAAGCCTCCTGAATCCTGGAAGTCTCCTTTTTCTGTTTCACCCTTCTGGGTAGTAATTAGAGTAACAGCTAATATTTATACAGTTCCTAAAAGTTTACAAAGCACTAAACATACATATATATATACACACACATATATATGTGTGTGTGTGTATATATAATATATGTATGCATATATGCATATATACACACACATATACACACGTATAATTTTATTTGGGTAAGGGTAAGCAAGAGACAGGAAATCAGGATGAGGTCATAAATCTGTCAGAGGAGACAAAACTATTCCCCACTCATACCCTTCTTCCTGAGTAGGGGAGAAGAGTCATGCTAAAATTATCTCTGAAGGCCTAGCCCAGAGTGTCTGAGTTGAAAAGGTTGTAGAGATCATCCCTCCTTTGGTAGAGGAGGCTGTTGGAGATCCAGGGCAGTTAAAGGCAGAGCTGAAATCCTTCATCCATGGTTGGTAAGGACAATGCTCTTCTCATAACACATCACCTTAAAAGTAAGGGATTTTGGGGGCTCTCAGCTGCTCTGGGAGTGATTGGAAATTGTGGGTGTGAAGCACCCCTGGTAGGGTATTAGATAGCTGCCCTTTCTAGGCCTCTAGTTTTTTTTTTTTTTGACTTTCACACAGGGGAAGAGCCCTAAGCCTTAGGCCAGCATTTCTTTTTTTGGGGAGTAGGGGGGCAGAGAACAGCTTTTGGCTTGCTCCTCTGTAAGCCAGGAAGGTCTTGGCATGGTGCTGTGGTCGGGGTGGGGGGGGGGGAATAGAATGAGGTGAATTCTA
>NC_058133.1:273453107-273505714 GCF_016433145.1 Gracilinanus agilis | reverse complement strand
GGGGGGGGGGGGGGGGGGGGAATAGAATGAGGTGAATTCTAGGACAGGTTAGGGTATCTGAGCTGTGGCTAGCTGCCAGGAGGAAGAGGCCTTGGAGAAGAGTTGGGGCTGATGGCTGACAGTGTGGGGGGTTGGGGGGTGGCATTTCTCTTTTCAGCAAGGGGTCAAACCCATAAGTTTCTTCCTGAGATAAAAATGGTGAAGAAATCCTCATGTGCAATTCGGAAATGGGGCCAGGGCTGGGAACACAAGACAAGAGGATTAGGGAGGGGAGGGCAGATGGGAGTGTTCCAGCAGCTAAGGGCGTATTGGTGGAAGGGACAGTCAGAGGAACTTCTAATGCAAATTCCCCACAGTACTCTCAAATACCCAGAGTCTGTATCCCTGGTAGTAAGTTGGCACACTTGGTGGGCAGCAGAGCCTTCTGCTTTCTCACCTGGTGTCATTCCTATCTGGAGCTGCTCTGCCCTCTGGCTGTGATGGATGGATGGTGCCCACCTCCTTTTCTGAGCCTACTGGATTAGGTTTCCTGTTTTCTGAAGCTCCAAGCCCTATTTCTCTGGGGTTCCCACAGTCACCCTGGGGGTCTTTGTCACCCCTTTACCCCTCCCTAACCCCTGACCCTCAAACCCTGCTGTGGGGATGTGGGTTGGGTTGGGCAACTGCTCCTTTGAGGAACCTCATGGGGCAGCTGGGCTGCTGTGTCATGGGAGGGGTGGCTTTAGGGCTATGTCTTCAGCTGACCTGAGCAGCATTTCATTTCTTCAGTGTCTGTGGAGCTGGGAGAAGGGAATGTCTGCCTCCTTTTTTACCTTGCCTGACCACCCACCCTCTCTTGGAGCTGTGAAGATCTGGGCTCTGAGAGAGCAATTATTCCCCCACAGAAGCCTGTCCTGGTGTCTCAAGCAGGGCTCTGCTCCACTCCAGAAGTGGCTGCACTTCATAGTGGTGATGAGGCAGTATTTTCCATAGGTTGGAGAAGCGCCTTAAGTCCGGAAAAGAAGCAAGGCATGCTTGAATTATTCCCACCCTTAGTGGGAACACTTCTGTTCCAATGTGCATCTGCTTCACCGTCTGCTCACATTCCCCAGGCTCTCCCTAGGTGGGCATCTTTCCTAGGCCTTCCTCTGTCTTTGCCACCCCATTAGGTCCCGGTTCCTAACGTTTTTACCTGCCCTCTTCCCCGACTGCTACTAGGACTGGGAAGTGATTGTCCTGGGGAGGCTCAAGTGGGACCTGGCAGCCGTGATCGCTCATGACTTCCTGGCACTGATTCTGCACCGGCTTCCAGTGCCCACGGACCGACGGGCATTGGTCAAGAAGCATGCCCAGACCTTCCTGGCCCTCTGTGCTACAGGCAAGACCTCTTGCCCCTCTCCCGTCCTTTGTCTCCATGCCAGTTGAGCCTGCAGCGGATGGGGTAGAGAAGGCCAGATTTGGGGTTTTAGGACCAGATGTTCCATGCCTACGCCATTCTGTCATTCCCCATTGATACCCTGGCCGCTAGGGAGGGCTATTTTCCTCTCCCAGAGACACCACTGTCTGACGTGCCTGTGTGAGTCTCAAATAAATATCTAGGGAAGGAGCTCATAGTCCTTACAAGTGTTTTACATCACCGAGTTCCCAGCCAGCCTCTTGTGAGGCAGGAGAGTGTTTGCCCTGGGGTGGGGGGGTTCCGGCCGGCTGGGTGGCTGCCCTTCCTTGGCCTTCATTCCCCCATCATAACCCCGCCCCTTCTCTTCCTAGATTACACCTTTGCCATGTACCCACCCTCCATGATCGCGACGGGCAGCATTGGCGCTGCTGTGCAGGGCCTGGCCGCCTGCACCTTATCTTCGGATGAGCTGACCGAGCTGCTGGCAGGGATCACAGGCACTGACGTGGTGAGTGCCAGGCAACCGAGGTGGGGTGTGGAGCCGCTCCGTGGTTTCCCTGCCTCTCACCAGCCCCGGGGCTGGCGAGTTCCCTGAGTCTCCAGCAGGGGGAGGTGGCCGCCTGGGACTGTTCTCCCGGGAGGGTCTGCCCCGGGGGGAGGGGGCTGGGGGGAGGGAGGAGAAGGAGGAGGAGGGCAGCACAACCCCACTCTTGCTTGCCACATCCTCTTGTCAGTTTCTGAGAATTGAGGGCAGATTCCCGGGGATGGGCTGTGGCCTGAGCCTGCCCTGTTTCCCCTTCTACCCATCCCCCACTTCCAAATATGGCCACAACAACAATAACAGCAATTGGCACTTCATTGGTGTGCTTCGTAGGCATTCTTTTTTGATCTTTGAAACAACCCTTGCAGGTAGGGAGATGCGGTTATTCCCATTATAGAAGTGAAGAAACGAGGCTCCCTAAGAGGCTGAGTCTGCCTGAGCGACCAGCCTAGGGGTGGAGCGGCTTGTCTGCTTCTGGCATTTTCTAGTTGTGACCCTTAGAGGCAAATCTCTCCAAGCCTACGGGCCTCTCCGCAGGGCCCAACTTAAAGCATTGGCGTGTGGCTCCATTTCACCAAACGTGTAAAAAGTTATTTTGTAGATTGCAAGTGCTCTGGTGTGTCTTTATCACGAGGATCCTTCTCAGAGCTGCCCTCCACCAAGCAGAACCACCGGGAACACGTAGGGGGAGGCTAGAAGGGACCTCCTCGGTGGGCCTCCCATTTGCCCTTCTTACCCATTCCCCCCATCTTTTCTTCTTCTTAATCCCAGGACTGCCTGCGTGCGTGCCAGGAGCAGATCGAAGCCGCTCTCCGGGAGAGCCTGAGAGAGGCCGCCCAGGACACGGTGGCCACAGCCCCCAAAGCGCCAGAATATTCTGGAAACCAGGAGCCTAGTCAGACCAGCACCCCAACAGAAGTTACCGCCGTTCATTTGTAACTCCTCCCCCGCTCTTCCCCATCCCTTCCGGTGGGCCACACAACCAGGGAGGAAGGGTCAGCCAAGATGACCAGCCCAGCCCAATCCCCACCCCCGCCCAGCCTCTGCTCTGAGAATCAGCTCGATGGTGGGCCCAGGAGCCAAGAGTCTGAGAGGGGGTTGATTCTGCCCTCTGTGTGGGCCTGCCCGTGGGCCAGCTCCGGAGCTCACTCTGATCCTGCCTCTCTTGTTTTTGCCAGTTCCTGTCGATAGTTTGATCTGGTCTAGGCGGAGCTGTTAAGTTGGCTCTTCCTTCCCTGAAAGGCATTACCTTTCCCCTACACTCCCCAAGGAGTATTTGCATTTAGACTTGAAGACTTAATTCCCAGCCTGCCCCGGGCTGGGGGTGGGGATTGTTCCTCGGATATTTTTGTGCAGCCTAAAGCCAGCCCAGGGGACGAGAGAAGCTGGGGTCCCAGTCTTAGGGGTGCTGGAACTGCAGCCAGATTCTTTCTCGAATTGCTTCCTGCTCAGCTTGCCGGGTGTGCACCCAGATGTCAAGTTGGGGGTGGGTTGGGGGGAAGGCTCCATGTATTAATTTATTATAACAAGTAGCCACAAAGTGCTGAGTACAACATAGGAGGGAAGGGGGAGCTTCCCTCTGCCCCCTACAAAGTGTCCCTGTTGGTCAGTGGGCCTCCTCCCACCTAACTCCTGCCCCATCCCCCCATTTGGCTGGAAAGACTTCGTGCCAAAGATGCTGCTACAGCCTGGGGGGCCGAGAGGGTCAGCAAGCCCCTTTTCCTTTGGCCCTGCTCCCAGGGGTGTGGAAAAGAGGGATAGACTCAAGAGGTAGTGAAGTCTCTCCCAAGAGAGGGAGGCTGACCCTGTTCTCTGCACAGGTGTCCTGAGGCCACAATTTGGCTCCAGCAGGGACACCCCAGGGTCCTCAAGCTACCTGAATAAAGATTCTGGATTAGATCCTGCTTCAGCTCTTTTCACATACTAATTGGCTGTGGGGATTGGAGGTGGTGGTAAGAGTATTTGGCTTCTTGGAAAGGGATCCAGGGGGTGGGCTGGGAGGGGAGCTCCAAAGTCTGAAAGAGACTTACTTAGGCTTGCTGTCTTTTTAAACCTTTTTTTTTGGTCTTGGAATCAGTGAGGCAGAAGTGGTAAGGTCTAGGCATTGGAGTTAAGTGACTTGCCCAGGGTCACAGCAGAGACCAGATTTGAGCCCAGGTCCCCCAAGCTCCAGACCTGACTCTTCTGAGTCACCTTGCTGCACCCCCAAACTGGGCTCTCTCTGACCAGGACTACTCCTTTCCAATTGAGGGCCTCTTGGCCTAGAGCTTGCTGAGGAACTGTTTTTGTGGTAGCTCTAGTATACAGACCACAGCTCTGAGGACCAACTGACCCCTCTTTTCTGTAGCCCCGATCTGCCAAATGTCTTAGGGAAAAGGTCTATCTATAGGATATGTTCTTAAATGATCTTTGAGGTCCACCCTAAATGTGAGCTCTCAGTTCCTGAGTAAGGACAGGCCATGGAAGGTCTCTGCCTTCCTAAGTCTTCTCTTTTCCAAGTTAAACATCTCCAGTTGAGTAAACTTAAGGAAAGGAAAGGGCAGATTCTAAGGAGCCTCTCCAAATGGAACTTGCAAGGGTGGTTACAACAGGGCTGAGGAAGAATCTTGGCTCCATGGGATCAGTGAGGATGCCTGGAGCAAGGCAGTAGTTTGAAAAATATCTTAGGGTTTTAGCGGTCTGCAAGTTCAATGTGGGTCATTGGTGAGTGTGATATGGCAGCCAAAAAAGCTAATGTGGTCTTGGCCTGCATGAAAAGCAGCATCATTTCTAGGGACAAGGATGTGCCATTCTCTCGGCTTGGGTCCTGGTTCCCTCCATCTGTAATATGTGTTTGGAGTTGGAAAGCATCAGGATTCTAAAGGGCTTTGAGTTCATGTAAAGGACATAAAGGAGCTGGGGATTTTTAAAAGTGAAGAAGAGGGGACTCATAATGACATCCAAACAAACGATTTGTCTCAGGAACTTCTACTGGTGTCTGGGGCTTAACAGAACAAATCCAATGCAGTCCTTTAAATACTAGAGGTTATAAGGAATGTATATCCTGGAAAAGAAAAGGGGAAGGAAGTGTGGCAAGAAGGTGGCAAAGAGCTGTCTTTAAGTAACTACAGGACTGTCATGTAGTAGAAGATTAGATTTGTTCTGTTTGGCCCTAGTGGGCCACCAGGAGAAATGTGTGCAAGCCACAAAGAAGCAAATACAGGTTGATGTCTGGAAAACTTGCTAATAGTTGGAAATGTCCTTAAGTGGAAGAGATGGTGGTTAGCACTCGATGTCTTTAAACAGAAGGTAGATGACCAACCGACCAACCACTTACCATGTATATAGATTGAACCAGATGGCCATTAAGGTCCATTCCAACTCTAAAATTCTGTGACTAAGGGTAGAGAAGTCGAAGTTCAAGCCTCAGTACTATCCCCATTTCCTGGACACCTTTTTTTTTTCTTTTAATCTAAAGATTGCTAAGGGAAAGGGAGAGGTAGGGAGGGTCTAGGACAAGGATGAGGTGACAAATGAGATAAATATACAGCTTTTTTTTTTTTTTTTTTTTTTTGGTGTTCACATTCAACATCCACCTGCCTCAGCTGCAAATTAATTTCTTCCACCTTCCAAAAAGGAAGAAAGAGAAGGATAATGTAGCCCCAACCATGCCACAGAGCAAGTCAGAATGTGACCATACTTACTTGCCAGGTTCTAGAACAGAACAGGGCCTAGAGAAGCTCTGTCAGGCACTTAATCCACTACAATTCAAGTCTAACCAGAGATATCATGGCACTTCCTGTGTCAGCCTCCCTTCTCCCCACAGCACTTCCTCAGTTTTGTCCTTTAGGTGCCCCCAAGTCTTGTAGTCCTAGGAGCCATGAAAAAAATCACAGAACACTTCATGTGTCATCCATCTCTATCCCTACCAAAGAGGGGAAGGGAACAGTCTTCCTGAGGAACTTCAGTCCATATTCACAGAGGGCCCTTCAACATCACGGGCAGTAGCACTAAGCAGCTCCCTCCGGATTTCGGTGGATAATTGTGGGTGGGGCTGCAGGCGAAGAAGTTCTAGCAAGGCCTCCTTCTGTTCTGTGGCCAGATCAGCTTTATAGCGCTGAGCTAGGGTCAGCAGGCTCTGGTGCCAAAGAACGGGCAGCTTTCGCTGCTCAGTCCGGAAGGCTAGGAAGTGGAAGACCAAGGCATCCAGCACCCGGAAGGGCAATGCATACTTCTTGTCCAGTAGTAGCCTAAGGAAGATGCTATTGGCTCCACTGTATTCCATCTCAGCAATTTTCAGCATGGCGGCACTGAGGGGGAAGGACAAGCAGTAACAACAGATGAACATATTGGATCACTAAGGGTTTTCAGTTGGGAAATAGCCTGGGATAGAATAGTCAGACTTTGGGACTTTGAAGCTTAAGATGAGCTTATTGGAGACAAAAATTTGGCTGGGATGGAGAAAAGAGCATTATTGACTCTTAGGGGGCAAGTAGCACAACTGTCTTATATTGGTAATTCAATAATATAAACAGCAGATTAGTACAGCAGAATCAAGAGGACCTGGGTTGAAAAACGGCCTCTGAAATACTGCTGCCATCACTTAATACTGCTGAAATACTGCTGCTGTCACTTAAGTACCAGGATGGCCTCAATTTCCTTATTTATAAAATCATGACTTTGGATTTGATAGCCTTTAAGGGTCCTTTTAGCTCTTAAATATGTGATCTTATGACCTCTAAGTTTTACATTCTGGGGTAAGTGAGGGGCATCTTCCTAGATTCTAAAATTATGGGAGTTAGGGCTGAAAGGAACTTTAACAATGAGAGGACCAGAACCAAAGAATACCTTGAAGGACACCAAGCTGTATCAACTGAAGCAGTACATCTCAAAGTCAAGTTACAATATTTTCCATCAACTGATACACAGTCCTTCTAATGTTAAAGATTGCGACAACTGAAAATTTGACAGGCAATACTCCTGGGTATTTATTAACTGACTTGTCAGGACAAATTTAATTTGGTCAAATGATTCTCAATGTTCCAAAGTAAAATTAAAAAACAAAACAAAACAAAAAACTTGCCTTCTGTTTTAGAATTGATACTGTGTTATCAATTCTAAGGCAGAAGAGCAATAAGGGCTAGGCAATGGGAGTTAAGTGACTTGCCCAGGGTCACACAGCTAGGAAATGTCTAAGGCTAAATTTGGACCTAGGACCTCCTATCTCCAGGTCCAACTCTCAATCCACTGAGGGACCTATCTCTAACCACCCCCCCCCACACCCCCAACATACAATTTTAAGAGCTCCTTATTCAGCCTCTCCCTGGAACATCCCAAGACATCTCTAAATTGGTAAATAGCTAACTGGGAAACTCACCTCCTCCACATCCACATAGGTGATGGTGGAGAGCTCACCAGGAAGAGCATTTTCTCTTCCTTAATTATTAATTGGGTTTTACTGGGGGGGTAAGGGGGGAGGGAGATATTCCTTAGAGTTCTTAAGAACAAAGGAAATGTAAAGTCAACAGACTGGAGCCTCTAATCCAGAACCCAGATATAGGAAATAAGAGTATATAAAAAATAAATTCTCTCAAGACTATATAATCTACCCCTCCCATTTTAAAGATAAATTGAGGCTCAGAAGAGACTCAAGATAATAAGCTGGAATTTCAATTCAGGCCTTCCAACTTCAACCCATGATTCATTTCCACTGTATTAATATAGCACTTTACAGGTTATAATGCAATCTGCAGACATTATTTCAATTGATCCTTGTGTGAAGCTTCATCTCCCTTCCTGCTAATCCTACTACTTCCATTGCCAGTGTTTACTCTCCAAAGCACCTCAAAAGCCAGGCTGGAGAAAAACAAAGCCTTTGGATCTCACACTTGCATCTTTACCCTGGCCACTTATTACCACTTTTTTTTAACCCTTACCTTCTGTCTTAGAAGTGATACAAAATATTTATTCCCAGACAGAAGAGTAGTAAGGGCTAAACAACTGGGCTTGAGTGACTTGCCCAGGATCACATATCCAGGAAGGCTCTGAGCCCAGATTTGAACCTAGAACCTCCCATGTCTAGGTCCAGCACTCCATCCACTGTGCCACCTAGCTGCTCTAGCTTCCCACCTCTTTTAAGATCTGTCATCAAATCACCATTACCACTGCTTCTGGAAAGGCCATGTTAATGGACTCCTGTTTCCTTCATCACCTTTGGAATTCCCAAATCATAGCCCTAAACTCTTGTATGTGTTTTCTCCCCCATTAGAATGGAACCTCCTTTAAGGCCTTTTCTGCCTCCATTTTGTACTGGTATCCTCAGCACTTAGCATAGTGTTTGGAGTACACTAAGGAGGGAAAGGAAAACAAGCATTTATTAAATGCAAACTCTATATGTCAGATGCTTTGCTAACCCTTTTATAAATACTATTATCTCCATTTTACAATTGAGGAAACTAAGGCAAATGGAATTTAAGTCACTTTTCCAGGTTCACAGAGTATCTGAGGCTGAATTTGAATTCGGCTCTTCTGGACTAGCCCCAGTGCTCTATTCCTTACACTATTTGCAATTCATTCACTCTTGTCTTCACAGTAGCCCTGTGAGGCACAACAAATATTTTCTTCTTCTTTTACAAACGAGGAAATGGAGGCAGTGCAGAGTCAGAGGGCTTGGTTCAAGTCCCAGTGCTGTCACTTACAAGTCACTTCATCCTGGCCTTGGCTTCCTCGTGTTTCAATGAGGAAGCTGACCCCATGACTCCTGAGGCCCCTTCCTGCTCTCATCTCTGACTTGCCCACAGTTCATTCAGCCAACAAACCTGGACTTAAACAGTGATGGCTGGATTCCTAATCCAGGGGCCTCTCCACTGAATGGTGCTGCTGCCTCTCAGCAACCCACTTAATTGAGCTAAGCCAGTGGCCTGAACATATAAGCCAAGGAAGTGGCTCGACACACTTCCGGGCTGGGCCCTGACTCTGCCCTGCATCAGTTTCCTTATCCCTGAACTGTCTGGGATGTTGGGAGTGCTTATGGACAAACAGAGAGGGCAGCTGAGGGGAGCCCCCAGTACCTTGAGTGCAGCACTGGGATAGAGCACTTGGTGATGATGCTGCCCACGATGATGGCCTCCCGAAGGGTGCAGGTACCAGATTCACACAGGGGGATCAGGATCCCTGGGGAGGTCAGAAAAGGGACATCAGTGAGGATCAGTCAGGTCAGAGTTTAAAGGCAGCTCGGCCCCAGGAGCCACCGTACCCACTGCAGAAGGGCTCGCTCTGGCACCTACCTTTGAACCATGCCCCAGGCTTGAACAATGCTTTCTTGAGAGCCATGTAGAGGTGAAAGTTAAGGCGTTTGTACTCAGCAATGTCATCCCGCACACGGGGGAGGAGCACCAAGTTGTAGAAGCGCTGGGCCATTCTCTCCTTGAGATTAGATGAGAATATCCTGGGAGTAGAAGTTTCAAGATCAATCATAGATGAGATGGGTGTTGGGGGAGGGTGAGGGAGGGGGTGGGTAAACTCTTACCTTCTGTCAGTATCAATTCTAAGATAGAACTGAGCAGTAAGGGCCAGTCAATCAGGGTTAAGTGAAGTGTCCAGGGTCATACAGTTAGGATGTGTCTGAGGCCAGATTTGAATACAAGTCCTCACAGCTCCAGACCTGGTGTTTTATCCACTGTGCTACCCAGCTGCCACCACAGATGAGATTTTAAAGCAGCACTTTGTAAACTGCAAAATGCTAGATGAACATGAAGTACTGATGATATTACTTACTGATGTTGTTATTTTTATTTGATATACCTGGTCTGTTAAATACTACTCTGGATGCTATGGACAAAGCATTTGTGTGAAATGAAGTCTACCTTTCCTGCACTTCTGTAGGAAGAGCTTCAGGTACTCCACACCAGGACTACTGTGAACAAAGTGGAAAGAGTCCTGAGGTGGCATCAGGGGTTCTTTGTCTGAAAACTCTTATATGCTCCTTACTGTGTGGCCCTGAGCAGGATTACTTCACATTATTGGGCTTCTGTTCCTCATCTGTCAAATGAAGAAATCTGACAGAATGGCTTCTGAGGAACTTTCCTAATAAATCAATAGCCTTCTGCATCACCACCTACTTCTATCTCTTTGCCAGCTACAATTCCAGGGCAGACTGGGGAGAATGAGTGAAAAAGACTGACTAAGGGCTACTTAGAACTTTTAAGGGAGATGCTTCTCCAGCACACATGGCAAAATCCCAAACAAGGACATGCTGGCCACTGTCTCTTCTCCATCCTGGTCAAAAACTAGCAAAGAAGAGTGAAGATGTCACAAAATACTAAGCTATTCTTCATGACACCCCAAAGCATTGTGAAGAATTGGTAAAAGGTCAATACTCCTAACCCAGATCCTAAGGCATGGCCAACAGAGCAGTGGAGATATCTAGGAATATATATGACTATCTTAGGAGACGGGTAAGCCTAAAGAGACACCAGGTCTCCAGGATTTCCCTTCTTTGACCCATCACAAATCTGCCAAAATAACCTTCTTAGACATAGATTTGACCAAAGGACTCTTCTGGGACTCCCCATAGGCAATGGATAAAAATGCAAACTCCTTGGCCTGATACTTTTAGTCTTCTACAATTTGACTCCCAAATACTTTTTAAGCTTATTTCCATTTGGTCCTCTTCACTTACTGAATAGTTGAGACAAACGAGATTATCTAATAGCTGCCCTCTGATTGCATCCAGCATTCAGCCCCCATTGGTGCCTTTGAGCAGACTGCTATCTAACCTCTGCATTAGCCCCCTTTTCTGCCTCCCTTCTCCTGCTGGGATTCTCTTCAAATACTAGCTCAGGCACTGCCATCTCCACCTAGACTCTTCCATCTGAAAGGAGCTTCTCTTTCATCCATTTGTAAAGCATTTTATCTGGATTTCCCTCCAGCCCCCAAAGTGCTCTTTCAAGGCATAGATTGTGTCCCATCTTGGGTATTTGCTGGGACAGGGGTTAGAGTGCTGAGCCTAGAGTTAGGAAGATCTGAGTTCAAATCCAACCTTAGACACTTATTGTGTGCTCTTGGACAAGTCAACTCGGTCCCTTCAACTGTAAAATGGGGATAACAACAGCACCTTTCTCACAAAGTTACTGTATCAAATGAAATAATATTTGTAAAGCATTTAGCACAGTGCCATACAGTCGGGACTATATAAATGCTTATTCCCTTCCCCTATCTATCTTTGTATTCTGAATGCCTGGCACCAGTGAAATACACATAGTAAGTACTTAAATAATATTGAATTGAACTGAAACGTAACAGAGGAGCTAGAAGGTGGCAAACCATGTGATTAAGAGGCTACATGTTAGGGCAAGTCAAGGTCAGCATGGCAAAGGGAGGGAGGATCTCTCCTCTAGATTAACCCTACTTCCTGCTTTGGGTCCCTTTTACCTGGTGGCCTGGTACATGGCAGCTGCAGTCCAGCTCTCAGGTTCTGTGATGTAGAGGATCTGCTCCCAGTTGGAGAGAGCGGGAATAATTTTAAATGCCTTGGGAAGTTTGCCACTACGGTACTTGGATAACACCTGGGGTGAAATGGAAGCCAGAAAGGAAAATAATGAATAAAAAACAATTGGTATTATTATAGCACAGATCTGACCATGTCACTCAAGGAGCTTGTTGGTAGGGAGTGGGGGAAGTGAAAACAGGTTGTATAGTAGACAGAGTGCCGAGCCTGAAATTAGGAGGTCCTGGGTTCAAATCAGCCCCTCAGACTTCATAGCTGTGTGACCCTGGAGAAGTTACTCAACCCCAATTGCCTAGTCCTTATCACTCTTCCGCCTTAGAATTGATACTTAGTAGAATCTAGGATAGAAAATGAGGGTTAAAAAAAAAATCTCCTGAGGGCTAGTTCCCTTTTGCTTGTAGGATAAAAACAAATTCTTTTGTTTGGCTTTTAAAACTCATCCCAGACTGGTGCTGGCCTCACTTTCCAGGATTATCTATTATACATCACTCTCCTTTCCCCACTTAAGGGAGCAGTCACCCATTCTATGCCATGCCATCTCTGATCTCTGTACCCTAGCAAAGAAGTCTAGATTATCCTCTCTTCCCGCTTCTTCCACTCCTGAGCCCAAGTGCCACTTCCTATAATTTCTCAGTTGCTAACTCCACCCCTATATTACTATGTATTCCCCTGCCTGCAGTGAATATAAAGGCCTTCATAACCCCGAACCCTCCTACCTTTCCAGTCTTCTTAACATTTACTCCTCAACACACTAACTATTCTGTATTCAACATACTCCGTCTCTTGACTCTAAGCATCTCCTCTGCTTGTCTCCCATGTCTGGAATGCTCTTCCCCCCCTACAGCCAACTACTGACTTCCCTTGCTTCCTTTAAGTCTCAACTAAAATCCCACTCCATACAGGAAGACTTTTTTGACCCCTCTTAATTTCAATACCTTCCTTCTATTATTTATTTCCTATTTATCCTAAATATAGCTTGCTTTGTATATATTTGTTTGCAACTTTTTATTGACTACTGATTGATGCTTGTTAGATCAAGTGAAGAAAACCAATTTTTTGTTTAGCACCAAACATGATTTAAGTACCTGCTGTACGTTAGATCAGAGATTTAAATATTCTCCAACATAGCTCCTACCTCTCTGACACCTTTGTAGACTTCTAGAACCCGGGAGTCCAACTGGGGCATAGGACAACCTGACACCTCAGACATAACAGTTTCCACCTCAGTCTTCTTCTCTGTCAATTTCTCCATGATGATGTCTGCCAGTGTGCGCCTGGGGGGCAGAAGGAAGAGGTGCAGTTGTGATAATGGTCAGATGGGTTTAACTTTTACAGCTATCACCTGGCTCTACATTCTCTAACGTTTGCTTTGATGATAAAATATCTGGCAGATAAGGTTGACTACCCCATTCCTGATGAAAAGACCAGAGCTAAATAGAAAAATTTAACATTCAAACACAAAATTCAAGAGAAGCATAAAAAGGTAAACATGACAGAGAATCATGAGATTCAATAAAGTCAAACTGTTTACATTCCCATATGGGAAGACAATACATGTTAATTCCTAAAAACTTTTTTTTTTTAATTTATTAGGACAATTAGAAGCAAGCAGTCTACATAGATAGGGAGCATGGGTGTGAGTCAATTATTTTAAAGAATGATCTAAAAAAAAGAAGTGAGAGATGAGGAAAAGGAAAGGTAGATTAGGGGAAATATCTCACATGAAAGTGCACAAGGGAGATATTTTACAGTGGATGAGAAAATGGAGGGAGTGGTGGTAATACTTGAACCTCACTCATCAAAATTGGTTCAAAGAGGAAGGAATGAATACTCTTTCTCTCTCTCACTCATTTGGATATAGAAGAAAGGGTATGGGGGAAGGAGAGAATGATAAAAAAGAATGCAGATTAAAGGAGGCAGTGGTCAGAAGCAAAACAAACTTTTGAGGCAGGATGGGATAAAAAGGAAGATAAACAGAAGAAAAATATGGATGGAGGGAAAAACACAATATTATAACTATGAATGTGAATGCAATGAGCTTACCCATAAAAGTGAAGCAAATAAAAGAAGGAATTAGAAATCAGAATCCAATAATATGTTGTTTACAAGAAATATGCTTGAAACAGAAGAATACACATACATTAAGTTAAAATAAGGAGATGGAGCAGAATCTATTATGCTTTAGCTGAAGCAAAAAAGGCAAGAGTAGCAATCATGATCTTAGACAAAGCAAAAGCAAAAAAGACAATTAAGAGAGATACTCATGAAAATTACATTTTGATAAAAGGTACCAGCGATAGTAAAATAATATCAAACACTTTTACATCAAGTTTATCTCATAAAGGCTTTTCTTAAATATTTAGGGAACTGAGGCAAATTTGTAAAAACAAGAGCCATTGTCGAACTAATAAATTGTCAAGGGATGAGTTTTCAGAAGAAGAAATTAAAGCTATCTATAGTCACAGGGGAAAATAAATGCTCTAAATCATTATTGAATGGAGAAATGCAAATTTAAACAATTCTGAGGTACCACCTCATATCTACCAGAAATGACAAATGCTAGAAGGGATAGGGGAAAATAGGTACACTAAGGAACAGCTGATGGAGTTGTGAATTGGTCCAAACATTCTAGAGAACAATACGAAACTATGACCAAAGGGTTATAAAACTGTTTGATCCAGCAATACCACTACTAGGTCAGCTTCACAAAGAGATCAAAGAAAAATGAAAAGGGCCTATATGTACAAAAATATTTATTGTAACTATTTTTGTAGTGGCAAAGAATTGGAAACTGAAAGTATGCCCCTTCAATGGCTGAACAAGTTGTGGTAGGTATATGACTGTGAAGGAATATTATTGTGCTATAAAGAAATGATGAGGGGGATGGTATTGGAAAAATGGGAAGACCTATACGAACTGATGCAGAGTGAAGTGAACAGCACACAGAGATTATAATAATGATCAACTGTGAAAGACTTAGCTATTCTGATAAAGACAATGACTCAAGACAGTTCCATGATAAAAAATGTTATCTACCTCCAGAGAAAGAACTGATGAAATCTGAGTACAAAGTATAGTTTTTGTTTTCTTTTGCAATATAACTAATAGGGAAATGTTTTACATGATTTCATGTGTTTAACTGATATCATATTGGGTAATAAGGAATAAGTCAGGTATTTCAATTGCTTGACTTCTCCATGGGCAGGGGAAAGATGAGAGGGAGAGAATTTGGAATTCAAAATGCTAAATATGAATTTTTTTAAAAGAAGGTAACTATCTCCCCCTGTTCAACGCCTACCCATCTACCACCTCTTGTTCATATATAGTTATGATTCACCTGGCTGACTTTGTCAGGGAATGACATTGGCCATCTAAGGAAACATGTCAGCCGAACTGAACCTTTTGTCACTGAGGCTCTATTCAGATGTCTCACTGAGAAATGACTGAGATGAGGTGAAATAAACTCTTACAGCTCTACTGAGCAAGAAGGGCATTGGGTACAAGTCCAGCAACAGACTGCAGGTCTGTCAATAGAGGATCAGACTTGGAGGATTAGGAGAGGCTGATCACCAGAGGCTTATTCATCAGGAGAGGACATCTTTGGCTACATCAAATCCTTTGAAAACTACCTGTTCATATCTTCAAACCATTTATCTATAGGGGAATGGCTCCTATTCTTAAGTCAGTTTTTTGAAAAACACTCTTACCTTCTGTCTTAGAATCAATACTAAGTATCAGTTCCAAGGCAAAAGAGCAGTAAGGGCTAGGCAATTACCCAGGGAGACAGCAAGGAAGTGTCAGAGGTCCCATTTGAATCCAGAACTTTCTATTTCCAGGCAGGCTAGACTTCCTGTCTACTGAGCCACTAATTGCCTCCATTCGGTTTCTTATGTATCTTAGATATAAGTCCTTTATTGGAAAAATCTGCTGCAAATACTTATTTCCCAGTTACCTATTTCTCTCCTATCTTTAAGTACACTGGTTTTGTTTACTGGCCGCAGCAACTCACAAGACTGCTATTTGGAAGAATGGAAACAGTGAAAAATTTAGTCAGAGATACTTAGGTAGAATTCTAGCTCAGATACTTGCTACTCTCTGACCTTGGGCAAATCACTTCCCCTCTATGGACCTCAGTTTCTTCATTTGTAAAATGGGGGTTAGAGTAGATAAGACTCTAGAAGTTTCTTCTAGTTCTAGATCTGGGACCCTGGGATGGTATATAAAGGCAACATTATCTGGACTGAGGTTGGAGTACTCTCACAGATACTTAGGGACTTGAGCCTTACAGTCAAGAAGTTCAAGTACTCAACTTTGTTCATTCTTAATCAAAGGTACTTTTTGGATGGAAATCTTTCTCAAATACATACTTCTCAGCAGTCTTAAAGAGCTTGAATGGAATGTAACCTTTTCTTGATGACCCAAGGCCATCATTATGGAAATCAACTACTGTACTTTGCAGTAATTCAGTGAGGCTCACAGGGGTTTTAAGGCAGCTGGCAACTACACTAAATAGTACAGGTAGCTTTGTTCTTTGCATTCTTATGACTGCTTCTGATAGTTTTTCTATCTTGCCTCTTGCAGTCAAGGGTCACTTAGAATCAAAGAATCTTCAAGCAGAAAGGGATCTTAAGAGATATATTCCAGTCTAACCTTCTACTCAGTGTAGAAAGAACTTCTCCACAACACTCCAGAGAGGTAGCAATTCATTCTTGATCGTAATACTTCCTGAAATGGTCCAGTACTCTAAAAAGGCAAATTGTTCCACTCTTGGACAATTCTTCCAATGGTTAAAACACTCTTTCATATGCTGAACATTTTGAACTCGCCTTTCTATAATGTCCCACCCTTGATCCAAGCTCTGACCTTTGTAACTACAGAATTCACCCAATTCCTTTCAAAATGACAATCCTTCAGATTTCAAGAGGACAAAGATTATAATACAAAATATATTTTAGAGTTGAAAGGAACCACAACAGCCAGTCCAATCATACCCAAAAAAGGAACTCTACTAAAGCATACCTAACAAATGAACAGGTAGCTTTGTTGGCAGACCCCCGCACCACAGTCCCCTTTCTGCACCTCAAGGCAGCCTCTTCCACTTTGAGAAGGCTCAAATTATTAGGAAGTCTTTCCTGTTATCATCAGGCCTCCATCTGCCTTTCTCAGCTTCTGCCCACAGTTCCTGGTCTTGCCTCTGGTCCAAACAGAATTTTCCTTTCATGTGACAGCTCTTCAGATAAATGAGGTAACTGTGTCCTGCTCTCTTATGTGCCCACCCCACCCTAATCTTTTTTAGGCTAAACATTGTTTTCTTTTCCTTATGTCTTCCTTTCTCAGGGTTAAATATTTCCAAATTCTTGAACCACTCCTCAGATCATATGATCTTGAGTTCACACACCATCCTGGATCACTCTCCTCTGAGCTTGAGGTAACCTATCAACGTGCACCCCCAGGACTGTTGTATGTGGGGCACAACCAGGTCCTTTCATCTCCCTCATTCCAGCTATCACAGAGCTAGAAATTCAAACTCAAGCTTTTCTGACCATCATATTACACTGCTGATTCATGTTCAGTTTGTAGTACATTAAAATACATTTTACATGAACACCATTAAGGTAAGTTCTTTCCTTCCCATTCTATGCTTTTGTCCTGGAGTATTTTCCTGAGCTAAGTACTTATAAGTCTTCCCATTTCTCTCTATAAAAAAATCTGTGTGGTAAGTACTATGGATTAATATTATACCCATTTTGCTGAAGAGTAAGCTGTAGTTAAAAGTAAGATGTACTTGTGCAGGGTCACAGAGCCAATAAGTATCACAAATAGGATTTATGATTTGGTTTTCCAAATCAATCCAAGACTGATATTCTATCCATTATACCAAAACACTTCTTGTTAAGTATCAACACAATTTTTTTTTTAACTTTTTTTTTTTTTTTAACCCTTAAGTTCTGTGCATTGGCTCCTTGGTGGAAGAATGGTAAGGGTGGGCAATGGGGGTCAAGTGACTTGCCCAGGGTCACACAGCTGGGAAGTGTCTGAGGCCGGATTTGAACTTAGGATCTCCCGTCTCTAGGCCTGGCTCTCAATCCACTGAGCTACCCAGCTGCCCCCTCAACACAATTTTTTTCAGCCTGTTGAAATGTTTTTTGGATCCTGATCCTATCATCCACAACATAAACTATTTCTCTTAGTTTTGCATCAACTACAAATTTGATAAATTTCCCTCTTCCTAAGTAACAGATAATAAAGTTTAACAGGCATGCCACTAGGCGACAACCTCCTCCAATCTGATACCAATCAATGAATCAATATGCTTTGAGCAGCTAACTGTATTATCATCTAGATATATCTCTTTATAGTCTGCATAAAAAAAATGAGAGATGTTTTTGAAATGTCTTGCTGAAACCTATTTTGTCTCCTGGGTCAAAAATTGGCAAAGAGAAGTGAGGAAACTCAGGAAGTCACAAAATACTGAGGTAATTTTCGGTAATTTTCCAAAGAATTCAGATTAAGTGATTGAGAGACAATCATCTAGAGCAGGGGTCGGCAACCTTTTTGCCTGTGAGAGCCGTACAGTGCTCACAGTGCGCGCTCCTGTAACAGTGCCTGAAAAAAAATTGACTTTATGGCTCCTGCAGAAAGAGCCCTCAAAAGAGCCAGATATGGCTCGAGAGCCATACCTTGCTGACCCCTGATCTAGAGCAATCACAGGGAACTCCCAAAGGGGCTGAGGAAATACCTCAAGGATGCACATGATCATAAAAGAAGAAGGCAAGAAGTGAAGGAAGATGCCATTAAAATATTTAAATGGCTGTGGAATGAAAATCATCAGTCAATAAACATTTATTAAGAACTGTCTATGTCCTAGGCACTGGGCTAAGTGCTCAGGATAGAGCTTTAGGAAGCTCACAATGTAATGAGAGAGACAAAAAGCAAACACCTATGTACAAATAAGCTATATACAAGATGAATAGGAAATATTCAACAGATGGAAGGCACTAGCATTAAGAGGGACTGAGAATGGCTTCATGTAGAAAGTAGGATTTTAGCTGGGACTTGAAGTCAGGGAAGACAGGAAGCAGAAATGGGTACATAATAGGGAGGGGGAGAACTGAAGGGGGTATTAGAAGAATATAAAGGTGGAGGTAGATTATGAAGGGCCAATAGAACGACAGAGGATTTTATATTTGATCCTGGAAGTGATAGGGATCCACTAGAGTTTATTGAGCAGGAACACAATGTGGTCAAACCTGCATTTTAGGCAAATCACATTGAAAGCTGAGTGGCAGATGGATTGATCTGTGGAGAGACTCGAGGCAGGTAGACCTACCAGCCATGAGGTGACTGAGAGCCTGTACTATGGTGGGGGCCATATTAGAGGAAAGAAAGGACATAGGTGAGAGATGTTACAAAGCTGGAACAGTAAGCTGTAGGGCACATGTTACACAACAATGTTGGTCCACACTAGTGTAGAGTTCAGAAAGAGCTTGCCCAAGAGGAAGGTCCAGCGACCATAAGAGTGCTATATTCCCGAGTGCACAACTGCTAAAGGCTCTGAGGGACAATAGAGTATGTGAAGAAACAGCTATCATGTTGTAACTACGAACAAAGAACTTGAAGTATCCTGCTGAGAGGAAAAGAACCTAGGAGAAAAGGATTGGTAAAGCATACGAGGGCCTAAAAGGGACATCAATGAAACAGCCAAAGGGATAAAGCACACTATGGAAAGGAAGAAAGATAAAAAAAAGAAAGAGGAAAATGATTAAAGAATCCAGGTTCAAATACTACCTCTGCCACCAACCATTGTGACCATAGGTGAGTTTGCGATAGTTCTATCAGCAAGTATGGACCAAGTTGAATGCAAAAGCCTTCACAGTGCCCTGAAGTTATTTGGTCTCTAGTAGTTCATCTTTACCTGTGTTCTTCCAATGGACAGTCACCCCTTTAGTGGTACTCTTCAGAAAATACCAGGCTTCATTAGAGCGGATGACAAATATGCCTGAATAATCAGCTTGCCAATGCAGTTCCCACTGGGACTCAGTTGTCCCATCATTCCAATACAACCCTACCTGAGTGGGGGGTTCTTGTTCATGAACATCTCGATGGCTTGCTCATCTTCGGGATTGACAGCTACCTCTGAATCATATCCAGATCCCACCATTGCTGCTGCCTTCTCCAAGGTTGGCCATTCCTCATCCTGGTCTTCTTCATCTGATTCACCACCCTGGGCTTCAGAGCCTATGGGAGAAGGGCAATGAACATGGTGAAAGGTCATCAGGGAAGATACAACTTAAATCAATTCCATAAGCATTTGTTAAATGCTTTCAGTTTGCTGCATACTGTGCTCCCTGATGTGGGGAACATGGATGAAGTTTTAGTCAAACATCTGCTATATAGAGCTTATAAATAAGCTAAACACACATGAAATAATAACAATACCAGGATATGAGTAAATGCCCATATGTGTAGTAGCCGCTCTTTTTAAAAAAGGAGCAAAGAACTGGAAACTAAAGAATTGGGGAAATGGCTGAACAAAATGATGGAATTTTGGCAAAATGGAACTATTATGTCCTAAGGATGGTTTCAGGGAAACCTGGCAAGATGTATTAACCAATGCAGAGTGAAATGAGCAGACCTGAAAAACAATTTATATAATGACAAATATAATGAAAAGACAAATACTTTTGGAAAACTTAACTCTAGGATAAGTGAAGTGATCAACCATGATTTCAGGAGATTGGTGAGGAGATATATTACACATATCAAAGGACAGATTTTTTTTGACATGGTCAATCTGAGAATTTGTTTTGCTTAACTAGGGTTATTTTTTACAAGAGAGAACACACATTTTTTTAAACATTTATTAATATTCATTTTTAACATGGTTACATGATTCATGCTCCTACTTTCCTCTTCAACCCCCCCCCCCCCAATTCCCCCCACCCAGGCCAATGCACATTTCCACTGGTTTTAACATGTGTCCTTGATCAAGACCTATTTCCAAATTGTTGTTAGTTGCATTGGTGTGGTAGTTTCAAGTCTACATCCTCAAATCATGTCCACCTCAACCCATATGTTTTTCTTATATGTTTCCTCTCCTGCAGTCCTTCCTCTGAATGTGGGTAGCGTTCTTTTCCATAAATCCCTCAGAGCTGTCCTGGGTCACTGCATTGCTGCTGGTACAGAAGTCCATTACATTCGATTTTACCACAGTATATCAGTCTCTGTACAGTGTTTCTTCTGGCTCTGTTCCTTTTGCTCTGCATCAGTTCCTGGAGGTCTTTCCAGTTCACCTGGAACTCCTCTAGTTTATTATTACTTTGAGCACAATAGTATTCCAGAGAACACACATTTTTGTTAATTTTTAAAAAGTGAAATTAAATAACTACAGCTTGTTAAGAGAAAAAAGTTAGATCTAGATCCACAGGGTCCTGAATTGCTAGGCAGGAATCCAGCTGGGGAGAGAAGGTTCAGACATATACAAACATAAGAATAGATCATATTAGATAAATTTAAACCTAGGTAAAGACAGTAAATGTTATAGGATTTCTAAGAAGTGACACAGCATTTCAACTGAATGCTAAATATGATGACAGTGAATTATGATGTACTAGAAAAGAATATTAGACTTTGTATCAAAGATTCAAAGTTGGAAGGAACCTTAAGAGTTCATCTATTCCAACCCTCTTGTTTTACAGATAAGGAAACTGAGGGCTAGGAAGTTCAATGGCTCACCTATGGTCACAATGGTTGGTGGCAGAGGTAGTATTTGAACCTGGATTCTTTAATTTTGAAGCCAGGGCTTTTCTGACTATACAGTGTTAGAATATTCACTTTGCCTTATCTGTCAAATGACATGGTCAGATGAGAAGTATCCTGGAGCCAGTGCCAGAAGACTTGGGCTAAATCTGACAATTAATCATCTGTGCCATCACAAGCAAATGACTCAACATTGTTTAGCTTCATTCTCTTTATCTAGTAATATTTTATTAGTAATATTAGTATATATTATCACACATATATACACACACACACACACACACACACACACACATATATATATATATATATATAATTAGTATAGTAATTAGCAATATTATTTTTGTAAGGCTTTGCTAAGGTAACTCATCAGGAAACATTTATTAAGTGCCTACCACCAGCCACTGTGCTAGATATTGGGGAAATAAATACAAAAATGATTCGATCCCTTCCCTCAAGGGATTAACATACTACCTGAGAGGTCAACATATGCATGCATAAGTATAGGAAAAAGAAATATAATATAGAGCTTTAAGGGGAGAGCATGAACAGATGGTTCTCAAGGTGGTACTTGAATTGAATCTTGAAGGAAACAGAAGTAGAACTGAGAGGGGCAGCTAAGTGGCTCAGTAGATAGAGTCAGGCCTGGAGATGAAAGATCCAGGGTTCAAATTTGACTACAAATACATCCTACCTGTNCACATATATATATATATATATATATAATTAGTATAGTAATTAGCAATATTATTTTTGTAAGGCTTTGCTAAGGTAACTCATCAGGAAACATTTATTAAGTGCCTACCACCAGCCACTGTGCTAGATATTGGGGAAATAAATACAAAAATGATTCGATCCCTTCCCTCAAGGGATTAACATACTACCTGAGAGGTCAACATATGCATGCATAAGTATAGGAAAAAGAAATATAATATAGAGCTTTAAGGGGAGAGCATGAACAGATGGTTCTCAAGGTGGTACTTGAATTGAATCTTGAAGGAAACAGAAGTAGAACTGAGAGGGGCAGCTAAGTGGCTCAGTAGATAGAGTCAGGCCTGGAGATGAAAGATCCAGGGTTCAAATTTGACTACAAATACATCCTACCTGTGTGACTGTGGGCAAGGCATTTAACTCCTGATTGCCTAGCTCTTATCCCTCTTCTGTTTTAGAACTGATACTAAGTATTGATTCTAAGATAGAGAGTAAGGGTTTAAAAAAAAAAGAAAAGTGGATCTGAGGACTAAGTGATTTCAAGTATAGAGAACAGCTAGTGCAAAGGTATGGAGATAGGAATAACAGAGTGGGAGAAACAGCAAGAATGGCAGTTCCTGGCTACACCACAGAGTAGATAAAAAGTTAGAGGAGTTATATATAATCCTTAAGCCAATGGGAACCATTTGAGTTTATTGAGTCAGGGAGTTAGCTAAAATCTATACTTCAGGAAAATCATTTTAGCACCTGTGTGGAAGGTGGCTTGAAATAGTAAGTCTTAAGACAGTGAAACATTAAGAGATTATTGCAATAGTTTGAGAAATGATGAGGGCCTGAACTAGTATGTTGGCTTTTCAAGGAAGGAGAGTGATGTGAGAGAAGTGGAAGTAGAAATGCCAAGATCTGGGTAGTGAATGAATATGTGAGTGGTGTTCAGGATGTCAAGGTGGTGAAACTGGATGTACAGAAGACAGAAACAGGGAGGTTAAGAGGACTCAGGTATAGGATAATGAGCTCTGTATTTAATGTAGTAAGTTTGAGATGCCTCTGGGACTTCCTAAGAGTCAATCAGAAATGTGGGGCTGAAGCTCAGGAGATAGACTAGGGTTAGAAAAAGAGATCTTGAAGCCATTTGTGTACCTGGCACATAGTAAATGAATTTTTAAAATGTTTTGTCTATCTATCTATCTATCTATCTATCTATCTATCTATCCGCATAAAGATAGTTTTACTTTATCTTATGTTTAAATTGACAGACAGTTAATTTTGATAATAAAACTTATCTTAGCCTAAACTGATTAAAAGGTATAGAGCCCAGAATATAGTCTTGGGATACACCAGGGGTGTGCTAGTGTCAGCTCCAACCAGCTCTTAGGACTGGCAATTCAGTGTGGAGATTCATACTCTGGAAACTGGGAAATGCTACAAATCTGAGCTTGATCTATTTCTTTCTTTTGACTTCTAGACTTTAAGATGTAAAGATAACATTAGTTATACAGATTAATCTTAAAAGCACATGGAAGGCCTGATATTTAAATATTTATTAGCACACTACTGGGGTATAACTACAATTAGTTACAATTATGTAGTGTGATTGTGGTCATGAACCAGCAAAGGAGTCTGAGAAGGAATGGTCACACAAGGTGGAGAACCACTGTCTGAAAACCTAAAGAAGAGAGGCTGGTCAATAGCAGTAAATACAGCAGAGAGATCAAGGATAAAAAGTGACAAGGACATTTTTCAGTTATTATCATCACATGGTCTCTAAAGTTCTATCCAAGGGCAGAATTCTGAGAATTTCAGTGAGAAGGAAAAGAAAGTGTGTATCACTATTGGGGTTTTCCACTCCTTGTCACAAATCCTGAGCCAGTCAGTTATCAAACAATTATTCTCTTCTTTGTGTTAGGCACTGTGCTTACACTGGTATACAAAAGCAAAAACAGTAGCTGCTTCCACGGAGCTGATCTGATGGGAGAAACAACATATGAACAAAATATATCCAGAAAAAAGTGAAGATAATTACAGAACGAAGATATTAGCATTAAGGAAGATTGGGAAAAGCTTCTTGTATGCATAAGGTGAGATTTTTTAGCTGAAACTTGAAAGAAACCAGGAGGCAGAAGGGAGGGAGAGAATTACAGGTAAAGAAGGAGGCATTGAAAATCAAAGAGATGGAATGTCCTGTCCAAGGAATAGCAAGAAAGCCAGTTTCCTTGGACAGTTGAATACATAGAAAGCTGTAAGGTATTTAAAAAAAAAAAAAAAAGACTGCAAAAGTAGGAAGGAGCCAGGTTATGAAAGGCTTTAAAAGCTAAACAAGATCTTATATTTGATCCTAAAGATAAAAGGGAGGGACTAGTATTTAATGAATGCAAAAATTATATGATCAGACTGGCACCTTAGAAATAACAATTTGACAGCTCAGTGAAGGATGAACTCGCCTGGGGAGTGACCTGGCTACCACAACAGTCTAAGGATGGGGTGATGAGCATCTGTATCAGGATGGTAGCAGTGTCAGAGGAGAAAAAAGGAAACATAGAAGTTTCTATAAAGTAGAATTCACAGAACGTGCCAACAACCCACTGGAAATAGTAGGGTGAAGGAGAAGGAAATATGAAGGATAACACCTATGTTGCCAGGCTCCTAAAAGTAATAGCAAAATTGGGATTTTAGAGGAGCTAATGAGTTCAGATTTGGACATAATAACTTTGGAGAGTCTATGGGATTTACATATTGAGATGTCCCAGTCAGTTAGAGATGTGAAACTGGAGATTAGGGCTGGATAAAAAGATCTGAAAATTATTTGCATGGAGTCTATAATTGAATCTATGCAAGCTGAGACCACCAAATGAAACTGTAGAGAGGAGTAAGAGAGCATATATCTCAGGACACATTCATAGTTGGAGGACTTCACCATAGTTGAAGATCTAGCAAAGGAGACAGAAAAGGAGCTGTCAAACAGACAAAGGAGAACCAAGATAAAACCAAGATGGAATAGTGTCACAAAAACCTAGAGAAAATAAGACTATTAAGAAGAAAGGGGAGAAGAAAATTAAGTGGATAGAAAGATGTGCCTGGAAATGGGAAGTCTTGAGTTCAAATCGAGCCTCAGTCCCTTTCTTGCTGTGTGACCCTGGGGAAGTCACCTAATCCCCATTACCTAGCCCATACCACTCTTCTGCCTTAGAACCGATACTCGTAACGATTCTAAGACAGAAGGTAAGGAGAGAGAGAGAGAGAGAGAAAGAGAGAGAGAGAGAGAGAGAGAAAGAAAGAAAGAGAAAGAGAGAAGAAAGAAGAGGGGGGTGGACCCCACTGTCAAAAACTGTAGAGATTTGGCAATTAAGAAATCGCTGGTATCTTTGGAGAGAGAGCAGGGCCGGTAGAATGCAAATGCTGGACGGCAAAGAGTTAAGAATGAGAGGAAAGTTAACTGAAAGCGCATACTGTAAAGTCTTCTCAAATTGAACCGAAGAGAGACATATAGGTTGATAGAGATCAAAGGAGGTTTTTTTTTTTGAGGATAAGGGAGACGCGAACATACTGATTAACAGCAGAAAAGCATCGAGTATAAAGGTAGAGTTGGAAGATTAGTGAGAAAATGCTTTTTAGGTATCTAACCCACCAGTTTCCCGGAAGCTCCGCCTTAAAGATTCTCAGCCCCTCCCTTACACATCCCCAACTTGCAGCACAGGCCAGCCTCGAACCCCTCACTAACCCAGTTTCGTGGTGAGCTTTCGGGGCTCTGTCCGGTCACCCGACCCATGTTCGGCTTCTAGCTCTTCTTGCTGCTCTCGCGCCTGCTGCAGGATCCGCCGGGTCAGGCGGGGCCCCACGTACTCTTCTTCCTCCGCCCGGCGGCCTTGGACCCTCCGTTTCTCTCGGTCTCCAAGCTGTACGGAGTCACCTGCCAGGATCTGGTCTGCCAGCGGGGTATGCTTTGGCTGCCCTCCGGCCTTGCGGGACGCCTTGATCTTGGGCATGGTCTCCAATATCCCTTCTCAAAAACACGTGGGGAACTGGCAGAAATGTGCACTGCGCAGGCACCAAGCTTCGTGTAATTCTCTGCTCCGCCCAAATTTACAAGACAAGCTCCATTGACGGAGTGCAGCGTCTCCAAGTGGTCGGAGGCTAGAAATTCAGCATCCGATGCCACCCCGGCTCCGCCCTCTGCAGTAATACGTCACCAGGACGCGTCGAGGTTCCTCTGTAAAACGGCTTGCGTTACCTAAATTGGATTCCTTATTGCTCATTGTAGCTCCAGTCGTAGCTTGGATTTGTTATGTCTTCCTGAGATCGGCGTTTAAATTGCGAGTCAATTCTTAAAAACCTCCCGCACCGCTCTAAGTGTAGGGAAAGTGGGCGGAGCTCCTAGTTGGGATGACTGCCCAACCCCGGGCACCTCCATGATTTGCGCTCTCTACCAGACACTTAGTTTAATACACCACTTCCGGGTTCCGATTTAGTACGTCACTTCCTGATTCTTTTCTCCACCCCCTTCCTTCACCCCACTTCCTTCTCTTCCCGTTGCTGTTCTTCCTTCCACCTCCCTCCCGAGTCTTGGCTGCGGGGCTTCCTTCGGGGAAGCGGAGAGGCCGCCGCATCTGATTCCTCGAGCACACACACTCTTGCCCGGCCTAGCATCATGGGAGTGACTTGGTAGGGACGCTAATGGGCACGTGGAGGGGGAGGGGAGGTTCCGTGGGATGGGGAGTTAACAAAGTTCCTTGGGTACCCGGAGCGGACCCGCGGGGGAGAACAGGGAGGGCGCTGGGTCCCCGAAGAGACCCCCTCCCAATCTCCACGGCCTTGATGGGGTGTTGTTCCCCTAGGCGGATGACTGCGGCATACCCAGACTCGGGTTGGCATTGGGCCCTTCCCTCTACCAGCTCTCAACTCCTCCCAATCCCCGGGTCCTGCAGGCCTTTGGGGATCAGGGAGCGTTTTGCGTGGATTTTGTAGAATTTTTTCAATTTGTAGGGTTTAGAGCTTCTGGGAGACATTAGAAATCATTTAAACCATTTCTTCGTTTTGCTAGAAGGTGAAGGGCGGGGAGGGGAACCGTGGAGGTCACTGAGGAACCTGGTCCGGCCTCCAGTCGGAGACTAACTACGGTAGAACTGGATCTGGAGTGCAGGATCTGAGCTTAGCCCTCCTGCCTTACCAGGTCTGTATGACCATCCTCCTTGGATCGAGGGACCGAACGTTATCCCTGGTACAGAGAGGAGGAAGAAGCCAGCTTCTGTATGCTCTTGGGCCCGGCTTCGGAAAACTCAGCGTGTTGAAAATGGAGGCGAAATGGCAATAGAAAATGTAGACTTAGTGCCTTCGTGGTCTGCTTTCCTCATCTATGGCCATGGGGTCCTTTGTCAACCCAACTTTTCTTTGAATCCCCAGTGCTAAGTGCTTACTTAGTAAATGTTTGTTGACGTTAAGGGCACTACCTTTTGCCTCCACACCTGAGAGCTAGTAAAGCCCTTTCCCTTCTGGGGTTATTTTTGGCACTTGCAAGTTGATTTCTGCCCTCTAGTAGTCCCCAGAGTTGAGAAATAATCTCCCTTTTGGGACCTGGAATGATGATGAGAGGCAAGGTACACGAGTGCAGGAACCTAGGCAAAAAGCAGGAAATGCGTTGGGAGAATGTGGGATTTGCCTTTGATCTGTTCGGTCTGATCCCTAGGATCTCTTTATCTTCCTTTCTCCCCTCTGGAGAATTCTCAGTTGTCTCAAAGCCACATACAAACTTCTTGTAGTCAGTGTTCCTTCTCACATGTGAGTAGTGGCATCTCTCAGCAGGAATGGGGCTCTGACTGGGCTAGGACCTGGGGCTTCTAGCTCCCTTTGCTGGATGAGAAGCTCAGGGAGCCTGTTCACATCTTTGTGGACCTGAAGGCTCATCACTACCCTTCTAGTGTGTCCCAGATGCCTGTGGCTGAGGGTAAGAGTGTCCAGCAGACCGTGGAGCTCCTGACCAGGAAGTTGGAACTGCTAGGGGCAGAGAAGCAGGGGACATTCTGCGTGGACTGTGAGACCTACCACACAGCAGCCTCTACCATGGGCAGCCAAGGTCAGTGTGTGGTAAGTAGGACAGCTGCAACCTTACTCAGATTTAGTAGCTGTTCATGTTCTTAAGACATCTTTCTGGCTTAATTTTTCTACTCAAGATTACTTTAGTATTTCTGAACTCCTGACAAATTTTTTTCTGTCAAAGGTTTGAGTACTAAGAAGAAATCTTTCCACAGTTTTTTGTTTTTTGCATAAAATTTCCTGTCTTGGAACTCTTTTCTGTTACTACATTGGCCACTTCCTAAGCCTAAAATGTACCTTCACTCAATCTCAATATATTCTCCATATGAAACTTTGTTTTTGACCTCCTTACGGTATCCTTGTTTTTCTGAAGTCCCTTTAACATCAACTCTTTCCATCTTTTGTCATCTTGACCAATTTGCTGGGTGTGAGGTGAAACCTCAGAGTTGTTTTTATTTGCATTTCTCTTATTAGTCATTTGAAGCAATCTTCTTTATGGCTAATAGTTAGCTATTCTTTTGAAATTTGTTCTAATCCTCGAACTATTTATCCATTGGGGAATGACTCTTGGGAGCGGCCTTATATCTTTGTTCCTAAATATCTTGGATATATACCAGATCATACCAGAGATGTTAAATGTGACAATTCCAGGGCAGTTAGATGGCTCAGTAGATAGAATGCCAAGCCTGAAGTCAGGACAACTTAGGCTCAACTCTGGTCCCAGAACTTCCTAGCTGTATGATCCTGGGCAAGTCACTTATCCCTGTTTGCTTAACATTTGCCTTTCTGTCTTAGAGTTGTTAGTAAAATAGAAAGTAAGAGTTTAAAAAAATGTCACATTTCCCTCAATGATTTACCTTCTTATTGTAGTTACACTGATTTTGTTCATGTAAAAGCTTTCACATTTTATGTGACTGAAATTGTCGATTTTGTCTTTGAAATTGTCTGTATCCTTTGGTTTAAGCATTTTCCTAAGCCTTGACTTTGAAAATACTTGATTTAATGTTTTCTAATTTTTTAATTAACATTATAAATGAACTACCATGACAAATATAACTAGTAACATAACCTACCAAGCTTTGGAAGTTCAACCAAGCTAGAAAGGCTTTGGGTTGCCTACCTGGTGGTGGACAGTGCACCTATCATACCAAGACCGATTTAGCTAATTTCAGAGAGGCTCATCACCAGATGATGAATTTCGGGGAGGGGTTCAATCCTATGACCTCATCATCATGGAGAACTCCTACTACTGATAGAGTCTGGTAAATCCCTTTAATTTTGTAGTCTTAGACAGTTGCCTGTGGCACTAACAGTATAAGGCAGTGATGGGCAAACTATGGCCCGCGGGGGGGGGGAGGAGATGGGGGGGGGACTTGAAACAGGTGACATTATTCCTAATCTGACGAATACAATGAGTGGGATACAATACAATGAAACCTCGAAAGAGTTGCCTTAGAAACAGACTGACAGATGAGCATTTCCTTTCTTTTGGCCCCCTCTTTAAAAAATTTGCCCATCACTGGTGTAAGGGACCTGTTTATGGTAACTCATCTAATGTGTCTGAGACAAGTTTTGAACTAAGGCTTTCTAGTGCCAATCATTAAAACATAAAGCCTCTCTTTCTCCTTCCTTTCCAGAATTATAGAATTTAAGATATGAAAAGAATATATAGTCTAGTCACATGTAAAAGGAACCCCAATAATAACATATCTTACAAATGGTTGTCTGCCTCTGCTTGACAACCCCTGAAGGGGGGGGATCCTGACACTTCCACTTAAAAGACAGCTGTAATTGTTAGATTTTCCTGACATTAAGGCTAAATTTGCATCCATTATTCTTGCTTCTACCCTCTGGAATAAAACAAAATGGAAGCTCATCTTCCACATTGAAAAAAAAAATCTTCAGATACTTGAAGGAAGCTTTTTTGTTCCCCTTCTCTTTCCTGAGCTAAACATTCTCAGTTCCTCCAATTGATATAATAGACTTAGGGCCTTTTACCATCCTGGTTGCCCTCCTCTGGAATTCTGTTTATCAGTGTCCCTCTCAGACTCTGGAACCCATAATATATACAGTCCTCTAGATGAGGTGTGACAGGAGAGACTTCAGTATAACTATAACCCTGTTACCCACCTCCCCATTCCTAGAAGCTCTGCCTCTCAGTACAGCCAAAGTTCATAATAATCTTTTTGGTTGTCATATCATACTTTGACATCAAGCTTACCATTTACCAAAACTCTTAAATCTTCCCCAACTTCTCCCTCTCAAAAACATCCAATAGTTTTTAATAGTATGTTTATGGGGGGCCCTCATCACTGCCTTACTGTTATAGATGATATTGATCTACTTATTTGATATTGATGATAGATAGCTGATTATAGACCTGAGCAGTTAGGGTCACTTGGTGGTAGACGGTGTATAAAGCTGCTGGACACAGTATAATCCAACACCTATTTATTAATTTCTCTCAGGTGAGGCAGGGAAAGGAAAAGGAGGTAAAGATAAAATATGAAAACTCTTACTCTAAAGCTAGGATTTACTAAATATATCCCACCAAACTGATCCACAAGGATTTTCTTCTCCTTAAACTATTCTATCACTTTCTACCTAACACCCAAATCTCTCTATTTATCCTTATCCTAATATATAAACTTCAATATTATTACTCTCCTTAAAATATAAAACAAAAGTAACAAATTGTCTTCTCTAACTGATCAGTATGGCAGTTAGATATCAAAATGTCTCCTCTGGCTCTTCTCAGCTTTGAGTCAGAACTCGTGCTGATTCAGTGAGGGAAAATAACACCCTCTAGTTGGTAGCTGCACTTCGTTTCAGGAGAGCAGCTTTGACAGCCAAACAAAAACTTCCCACCTTTACAGATGTCCTTTTAAGGTTTCACAGTTAAGTTTAGCCCCAGTTTCTAACTGATATTAACCAGAAAAAAGTCAGCCACCACCTCTCCAAACAGTCAGTATCCAGAGAGTGCCCAGAATTCCCCAACAGCCTTCCCAGCATGCAAATCTTCCTTAAAGTGACCGTTGTGATATTTCTCTGACTGTGCATAACAGGGGACAGTCGGAAAGAATCCTTTCCCTGGTATCTATCTCTCATTATTCTAGTTATTGCTATATAACTTAATTAATAACAAATTAAACCTAACATTACAAAACACTTAAATAAGTGAAGATACCACTTTCGGTCATGGACTATGTAAACTGTATGCATGTGGTCCCTTGAGGAAAAGACGTCTGTAGCCCTAGGCTGCATGGAGGAGCTGAGGACCATGCTGGGCTGACTGTACAGTCTTGGGGCAAAGGAATGAATTTTTTTTTTTTGTCTGCTAATTCTTAAATACCATTTTACAAAGAGGAATTTTAAGGACTTCTCCATTCCCCTTTTTTCTTGCTCCTCCTGCCTCAGGGCACTGAAGGGCTGAGGAATTGGTTGGGGGGCTTATGTCTTAGCCATCATGAGATGGACAGAATCATGGAAAGTTGAAAGCATCTTTAGAAATGTCTCAAGTTTGTTTCATCAATCTGCCAGGTCCTTCTCTTCCTCCATATCTTTTTCCCCCCAGAAAAAGCAATATTTTTATATGCCTCCCCATCTTATATTTGTAGAATTGGGTTTTTTTTTTTTGTATCCAAGTATAACACTTGGTATTTATCTTTTTTTTTAACATTTATTAATACTTATTTTTTTTAAAGTTAACATGGTTACATAATTCATGCTCTTATTTTCCCCTTCACCCCCGACTTCCCCCCTCCCCCCCCATGGCTGATGTGTATTTTCCACTGGTTTTAACAGCATTTATCTTTTTTAATGTTTTAATTAAAAAATTTTTTTTTATTAGTTACATGTAATTCCACATAAGTTTTCCAAAGTTATAGGATTCAAATTGTCTCCCTCCTCTCCTCTCTTCCACAGCTGGCAAACAATTCAATCTGGGTTATACACGTATTATCATGCAACATTTATCCTTTCTAAACTCATCTTATAGATTTTTCCCAATACTCTCCCTTCGAAGAACCTTTTGGATCCTATTACTCTTATCTATTGGACTAGCTATCACTCTCAGGTTTCTTCATCTGAAAATCTAATGGATGTGCCTTTATCCAAGTCATTGATTAAAAAAACATTCATTAGCATGGGATCAAACACAGATACTTCACTAGAGTATTGAATGCCTTTCCTTTTTTTTTTCAAACCCTTCCCTTCCATCTTGGAATCAATACTGTGTATTGGTTCCAAGGTAGAAGAGTGGTAAGGGCTAGGCAGTGGAGGTCAAGTGACTTGCCCAGGGTCACACAGCTAGGAAGTGTCTGAGGTCAGATTTGAACCCAGGACCTCCCATCTCTGGACCTGGCTCTCAATCCACTGAGCCACCCAGGTGTCCCCTGAATGCCTTTCTAAGTAGAACATTTAGGAGGTAAATAGCTCTGCCTCCCAAGTTGTCAATTATCTTTTCAATATAACTTTTTTTTAAAAAAAAATTTTTCTTAAACCCTTAACTTCTGTGTATTGGCACCTAGATGGAAGAGTGGTAAGGGTGGGCAATGGGGGTCAAGTGACTTGCCCAGGGTCACACAGCTGGGAAGTGTCTGAGGCCGGATTTGAACCGAGGACCTCCTGTCTCTAGGCCTGACTCTCAATCCACTGGGCTACCCAGCTGCCCCCCTCAATATAACTTTTAAAAAAACAAAACACGAAAGGTTTTTTGTTGTCCTTAGCTTGCCTTACCAGCCCCAGGTCATTTTGAATATTAGCTTTCATGGAAGTCTATTTATCTTGTTTCCTGGCCTTGTTTCCATCTTTTAAAAATCTAAGTTAGGTGGTAAGTTTCATATCAGTCTCTTCAGAAAAATTCCATTTTTTCTCTTCATTAGAATTGTTTCCTTTTGGGGCAGCTGGGTGGCTCAGTGGATTGAGAGTCAGGCCTAGAGATGGGAGGTCCTCGGTTCAAATCCGGCCTCAGACACTTCCCAGCTGTGTGACCCTGGGCAAGTCACTTGACCCCCATTGCCCACCCTTACCACTCTTCTACCAAGGAGCCAATACACAGAAGTTAAGGGTTTCAAAACAAAACAAAACAAAAGAGTTGTTTCCTTTTGTGCCTCCAGAATTTCATTTTTGAGCATGTACTATTCCACTTGGGCTGACTTCCACTGAAGCATTTTTGTCCATCAGATCCTACCTATCTCTTTGCTGAATCCTTTGAAATATGCTTTCCCCAAATCTGTGGGATATGCCAGACTATGCAAAGATTTCCTCTCCATTTCTGTCTACAAACTCGAGGAGGAAATTATCACTTCCTTTCTGGGATACATATCCTTTCTGCCTTAGCAATCAGTTCTTCCCTTTAGTGTGAACCAAGGCCATGTTGTGTCCTTTACATCTTGAAAAATGAAATTATCACTAAAGCAAATCAAATCAAGCCACTATTTTCATTAGAGAAAAAGAACTCTAGCAGATATAGAGAGAATTTTAAGGCCCCATCACTATATATATTATGCCTCTCTACCAAGCTTGTGATCTATTTTCCAAGATCTTCATCTCTTTCCTCTTTTTTTGTCCTAGTGGTTATAGTATGTCGGCAGTGACAAAAACCACTTATTTCTCCCTCTTTTGACCACCCAAATAACTCACCTTCAAGCTTCTCTCCTGGTTCTTGAATTTTATCATATGAACATACCTTCTTAATAAAAGATGCCATCCCATTCCTCCCACCTCCTTTTTCTTGTCTTGTTTATTTTGAATATGTTGTATTCAATAAGAGCCATGGTCCAGTCAAGAGTTTCATCCCACTAAGTCCTTCTGATAACCTTCGAGGTCAAATTTTCTTCCCTGCATTAGCATCCTTAGATCTTCTTTATCCCTAAACTTTGAGCCAATGTGTTTTTTATTTTTAAACCCATACCCTCCATCTTGGAATCAATACTGTATATTGGTTCTAAGGCAGAAGAGTAGTAAGGGCTAGGCAGTAAAGATTAAGTGACTTGCCATGGGTTACATAGCTAGGAATTATCTGAGGCCAGTTTTGAACCCACAACCTCCTGTTTGGATCTGGTTCTAAATCCACTGAGCCACTTAGCTGCTCCCAAGCCTTTGGGTTTTAAACAAAACTTTTTCTGTGTGTTAGATGCTGTGGGGTTTACTACTTGCTCCTTACTTGGATTTTTTCTTTTTTGAAATCAATTATTTTGACTGCTGTTCTTCTTTGTAGCTACTTTTTATGCTATCTGACTTGATAGCCTTCTCCCTCCTCCCTCTTTTTTAGTTTTAAAGTCCCTTTGATTAGATTTGCAAGCCATTTGGCAAATATACTCTCTCTCTTTTTTTAATACACTTTTTTTTTTTAAACCCTTCTGTCTTAGTAACAACTCTAAGGCAGAAGGACAAGGACTAGGCAGTCAGGATAAGTGACTTGCCTAGGATTACACAACTAGGAAGTGTCTGATTTGAATTCAGGGCCTCCAGCTCCAAGCCAGGTGTTTCATTCACTAAGCCACCTAGCTGCCCCACAAACATATAGTTTCTAGCATTTATTGGGTATAGTCTGTCACTGGCAGGTATCTTTCATTGTTCTCCTGACCTGACCTCCTCTTTTCTCTCCTATCTTTTTTTCCCTTTTTACATATATGTTATCTCAAATTAATCACTTAGAGGCTCTTTTTGGGGGCAGTGAAGGGAGGCCTGACCCTTTCTTTATCAAAACAACTAGTCTGTTCCATAGACAACAGACTTTGTCTGTTTATTGGGCCCTAGCTTAAATCTTTACAGGCTTTATAAAACCTACTAGAGCTTTGTCTCTGCTGGTATTGGCAATGTACTGAAAATTCCCAAGACTTACATTATAAATATATATGGAGAAAACAGTAGGATAGTAGAAAGAACATCAGCTCTGGAGTCAGAGGTCTTGGGTTCAAATCTCGACTTGATGCCTAAACCTACGTATTCTTAGGCTAGTATCTTAATGTCCCTAAATCTCAGTTTTCTCATTTGTAAAATGAGGGAATTAATTAAATGGTTTTTAAGGTCCTTTTTAACTCTATGGCTGTGATCACTTGTTCTTATATCCTTTTGATACTAAGATTTTGGAAAGCAATATGACATTCATATAGATATGTTACAAGTTTGAGATCTAGTTATGGGGGAGCCTTTTGATGTAGATTCCATAGACATGGCTCACACTGGTTGGGATGATGTGACCGAACTGGGTTGGAACTCAGACATGCTGTCTTGTACCTTAGCATCTGAACTTTTTGCTTCTCACTTGTGAAGAAGACATTTCCCAAGGACAGATCCTTTCTTAGTCTTATGTTGATCTAGGATCTCTATATAAAGTTGGCTGGGCATCTCTGGGTGATATTTAAGACTAAGATTGTTTCCTCTTCACCTTTCCATTCTTCCCTCCCTTTCCATACACACACACACACTCTCTCTCTCTCTCTCTCTCTCTCTCTCTCTCTCACTCCAAGTTTGTCTGATGCTTCTGAGTAAATGCCAAGACTATCTGCAGTAGGGCTTCCTTCTTCCAGGATCGTAGAATCTTGCCATTGGAAAGGACCTTAAGGGCTTCTTTTGTCCAACTTCCTCACTTTATACCTTGAATTCCACATTGTTCTGGATTTGGTAATGAGTTTGGCCTTTACTCCCTTCTAGGCCAAGCTGGGAAGCTGATGTATGTGATGCACAACTCAGAATACCCTCTAAGCTGCTTTGCCCTCTTTGAGAATGGCCCCTGCCTTATTGCTGATGCAAATTTTGATGTGCTTATGGTGAAACTCAAGGGCTTTTTTCAAAATGCCAAGGCCAACAAGATTGAGACCCGGGGCACCCGCTACCAGTACTGTGACTTCCTGGTGAAGGTGGGCACTGTTACCATGGGACCCAGTGCTAGAGGCATCTCTGTGGAGGTGAGTCCTTGGGGAAATAGGGTTAGGGATATTGGGGGGGGGGGCATCCAGCAAAGAACACTGAAATTTACTGAATCCTTTAAATGAGCATAAAGCTTAGAATGAGCTTTAAGGAACTTAGATAATATTTAGTTCAACTCCTTCATTTTATTGGCAAGTACCAAAAAGGGAAATAACTTGGCTAAGATCCTACATATAGTGAGTAAGTAGCGGAATGGAGACTAGGACTTTGTTCCCAATTATGTCTACCTCCTGTGTGCTAACTTTGTTTCCCATTGTTTTCCCAGCTACCTATGTGCTTCTGTTCTCTTAAGGACAATAATTCTTAAGAACACTAGGTATTTTGAAAACAGGAATTTGATATATGGTATAGAGAAGCAGTGTGATATACTAGAGAGAGGGCCATGCCTTGAAATCAAGAAGACTTGGTACATGGCCTACCCTCTGACCATTGCTAGCTATGTGACCCAAGAGTTGCTCATCAGACAAGTTACTAATCTATATTATCCACAGTTTTCATTATTTGTATGGAACCACAGTTCTAGGATAGGCTTATTCCCTCCCATTAATGTGGAATGTGAAGCAATTCTTCACTAGCTGTTTCCCTAGCCTTCATTAGTCCAGAGAAAGATTAGTTTTCAGGGGAAGGAAAGAACAGATCTGGGAGGTGAATAAGAAATAGCCAATGATGATGATAACAAACAATATATATAGCACTTTTCTATAGTATTCAATTTGTAAGGTAGGCACTATTATTATTCCCATTTTTACACATGAGAAAAGTACCATGAGTACTTGAAGCATGTTTTAGCTAAACTTTGTATCAGCGCCTGACATAATTACTGATGATTAACAATTCTTTTGCTGCTTTGAGTGTAGAAAACATAGTTACTAGTCCTGAGTTGGAAGGAAGGGGATTTTGGAGCAGGAAGGTATAGAAATGAGCTGTCCTGATGATTACTTTTTTAGCTATATCTGATGTTCATATTTGTTCTTGATATCCTATAGCCATGTTGGTGAACCTATGACACATGCTCCTCTTCCCCTCTCCACACACCTAAGGACATTTCTCACATGACCCATCCCTCTACCCAGCAGCACAATGGGAGGTCTTCCTCCTTCCCCTGTCTGGGGTAAGGCAGGGGGCTCACATGCTGCCTGAGGATTGCAGTTTGGGCACTCAGTCTCCAAAAGGTTTGCCATTGTAGAGATTAAAATTAATATACAAGAACTAAATATTATATTTTATAAAGTTTTATTAATAATAAACTTACAAAAAACTAGAGTGAAAAGGTACTAAACTAACTTCAGTCAAGCTCGTGAAGAAGAGAGCGAAAGGGGGTGGAGCTACAGAACCCATAAAACAACAACATGACCATGCAAATGTGGAGGCGCAGGAGAGATTAAAGGGAGTTTGGGGAAATACTAAGGGACTTCTGGGGGATGAAGTCCAAGGTTCAAAATCTACATTTATACACCATCATTGTCCTATAGAATAATAATTAGGTAACTTTTGAGAAATGGCATTAAGAACTATTTTGTAAGACAAGTGAAACACAAATTTTAGATAAGACCTTTTATTGTCCTCATGGAGTTCACAATCCAGAAGGTGAAGACAGCTTTAATATATACATTACATAATAAATATATTAGGTATAAAATGAAGTGCTATTAATGAGACTCTAGGGGAAGGAAGGCCTTATATAATAACTCATATTTCTATAGCAGTCTAAGGTTTACAGAATGTTTACTTCTCAACAACCCTACTTACTTACCCATGGTAGGTCAGGTATAATGAATAAAGTGTCCTGTGAGCTAGGTCTTTGAAGGATGGTTAAGATTTAATAAAGTATAGAATGAATGAAATCTTCAAACCTTTTTCTTTTTAAAAAGAAATCTTATTTTTATTGGGCATTTTGGTTTCATATCATCTTTATTTCTAAATATGCTTCATTAAGCCAGTTCTTAAAACAAAATATTGAAAAAGTATAGTCTAATATTTGAAATGTATAAATATAAGAAAAGCTTCTAAAACTAAAGACTAGTCTACATTTCTTATGCTTTAATTTTAGATTTACTTTTGTTCGATAACTTAATCTACTTCTGGATCTTAACTAAAGTTTTAGTTGCTTTTATTGCCTATATATGTGTCCTAATTCTTTGATCACTACTAAAATACATAAAGAAAAAATTGCTTCATAAAAAGAAGATAGAGGGGAAAAAACATAGCTCAGCAAAACTAATGAACATATCAACCATTTTTGACAGTATATGCAATATTATGCATCCATAGTTCCCTACCTCTGCAGTAAAGGAAATCCATAGGTTAATTTTCTCCATTCTTTTTCAGCACTAAGTCATACAACTATGCTTGACCGTTTTTCCATCTGTGACTTACCTTTGAACTTGATAAAGATGAACTTCATTCTCTCCTTCCCTCTTCTGTCCTACTATTTTCAACCACACACACCCAAATGTATAGTGCAGATACCTATATGATACCTTCCCACTTTGTTCCTACATGATTACTTTCAATAATTTGACTTTTCCAACTTGATAGAAATTGACAAAGTGGAGTGTGAAAATTCAAAATTAACATTGTAGTATAGCACATGTGTATTTAGACATAAAGCTTAAACTCACTGTCGAATTTATGTAATGGCTGGAGATGGTGGGACCCTTTTTCCACTTGAGTGCACAGCACAATATCTTTTTTTAATAACAAATTTTAAAGTTCATTTATTTAATTAATTTGGAGTGTTTTTCCATGGTTACATGAATCATGTTCTTTCTCTCCCCTCCTCCCACCCCCTTCCCAAAGCCAAAGAGCAATTCCACTGGGTTTTACATGTGTCATTGATCAAGACCTATTTCCATATTATTAATATTTGCACTGAAGTGATCGTTTAGAGTTTACATCCCCAATCATATCACCATCAAACCATGTGACCAAGCAGTTGTTTTTTTTTTCTGTGTTTCTACTCCCATAGTTCTTTCTCTGGATGTGAATAGCATTCCTTCTCATAAGTTCCTCAGAATTGTCCTGGATTATTGCATTGCTGCTAGTAGAGAAGTCTATTATATTCGATTGTACCACAGTGTATCAGTCTCCGTGTATAATGTTCTCCTAGTTCTGTTCTTTTCACTTTGCCTCAATTCCTGAAGGTAGTTCCAGTTCACATGAAATTCCTCCAGTTCATTATTCTTTTTAGCACAGTAGTATTCCATCACCAACAGATAACCACAATTTGTTCAGCCATTCCCCAATCGAAGGGCATCCCCTCATTTTCCAAATTTTTGCCACCACAAAGAGCACAACTATAAATATTTTTGTAAAAGTTGTTTTCCTTATCTCTTTGGGGGGTGGGGTATAAACCCAGCAGGGGTGCACAGTATTCAGTCTGTGGATTCATTGTGAGGGATGTCAGGAATCACTGGCTTAGGCAGGGCTGCCTGCCTCTCCTCTTGTCAGCCTTGGCCTTCCCTAGCCCTTTGTCCTCCTCTTTCCCTCCTCTTTCTCTAACCCCCTGGAACTCTCCTCTGTTCTTTCTTTTTTGAACCAGACCTATGTCTTCATCAATTCAGAAACTCCTAGCTTCCTCTGCTAGTGCATATGGCATCTTTGTAATATCTAATCTAGAGCAGTGAAGGTAAACTGATTTCCTCAAGATCTTGCAGCCAGGATGTGTTAGAAGTGGGATTTGGACTCAGACCTGCTCTTGATCTCCCTTGCCATGATGTCTCTTGTTAATTGTTAACAAATTTCCCTGCAACCTACATCTATTCCTTTCACATTTCCTTCTATCTTTTGGTGCTCACTGAAAGTATAGTTTCTTCTAGAATACATTGTTTTCCCTGGAACCCTCTCTTAAGATTGTCTGCTCCTTCTCTCATATCCCCAGCCACATAGAGCCAGGAAGAAATACTACTTTTGATTGGTAAAATCCTTGTTCCCTACTGCCACTTTTAGACCCTTCCTCTGCCACCATCACTTAGCAACCATCTCTCTTCCTTTAAAGCTCACCGTAGTCTCTTGAGAATCTTGTCGTTGCTATCCACTGTTCTCTCGAGGTCACTCTTTCTTTTTCTCAGTGAATTCAGTACCTTATTCTCTGCCACTATCCCCTTCAGACATGTTGTGCTCCAAGAGTCTCAGCCTTCTTAACCATCATGTCCTCTCTTCATTCTACTTCATCCAAGCATAAGTGGTCAAACTTCAGACTGCACCTACTCAACTGAGTTCACCTCTGGTGTTGAAATCCTTGCTCAAGTATTCAGGGAGGCTAGTTGAGAAAGAGTGTACTAGGGTCCATACTTAAACTGAATTTTGTTTTACTTCGAGAAGGTTGTTTGTGCCTGAGAAAAGGAGATTCACAGCTACCTATGTGTGCTCCCATCAGTTCATCATTGTTGTAGGTGTCATAGGAGGTTTTACTCAGTACATTAGCAGATAACCTGTTTCTTAGATCATATCAGAGATTTTCTTGGTCCTAAGGGTGAGTAAAGGATTTATTGTCCAGAAAAAAAAAGTCCTGTATTAGAAGAAGAAGGGAGAATTATATGGAGGGAGGAGGTGTAAAATAGTGTCTGAACTATTCATATCAGTTTTCCCAAAAAGATTTGCTGAGTGCCTGATGTGTCTAACATTGTGCTAGATGTTCTAGGAGGATACTTTTCCTTTAATATCGCCTTCCTAATGGTCATCCCTTTTCAGAAACTTCAAGTGACCTCCCCATTGCTTGCTCAATAAAATATAGATTTCTGATCCTAGTGCGCCAAGCTGCCCACAGACTGGCCTTCCCCTACCTTTCTAATCTTGTTTTCTGTTGAAGTTTCCTTTCTTATAAGTCTAACTTAGGTACCATTTCCCCCCTGAAGTATTCTCTCTCCTCACATATTTCATAGCACTTTGCCTGGATCTCTCCTTTTATTCATCATTCACTGTCATTCAGCAAATATTCATTGAGTACCTCCTTCATGCTAGACAGGGCTTTAATTACTGGGGATACAAATACAAAAAAAAAAAAAAAAAAAGGAATAGTTCAAGGAGCCCATATTCTACCCAAGATGGGAAAACAGTATATACAATGAAAATTAACTTGAGGCAGTTAGATGATATAGTAGATAGAATCCTGCACCTGGAGTCAGGAAGACTGGAGTTCAAATCCTGATTCAGATAGAAGTCATATGGCTGTTGGCAGATCTCCTAACCTTTCTCAACCTCGGTTTCCTCATATGTTAAAGTGAGGATAATACTTGCACCTCCTGGGGTTGTGAGCACAAAAAAAGATAATCTTTGTATAGCACTCTGCAAGCTTTCAAGTGCTGTATAGATGTTATTACTTTTAATAGTTATTCTCATTACTACTATTATTAACTAGATGCAAAGTAATTTCTGGTGTAAAGGCTTTAGTAATAATAAGACCTTATATTATGCATATAATATAATTAAGCTTATTATAACAAGAAGCCTCGTATTATCATAATATTATATTATTATAAAATAATAAGCTTTTAACTATTAAGCTGAACTTAGAAGGGGCTGGAAATTTTTTGAAGGGGTGGGGGAAGAGCATGTCAGGCATAGGGAAGTCTGTGCAGAGTCTGAGAGATGGAATCTTGTGTGTAGGGAACAACAAACAGCCAGTATAGTTGTGAAATATGTGAAGGAGAATAATGCTCAGTAAGCCTATGCCAGATGGCATAGGAGTTTAAAAGCTAGAAGAATTTATATTTTATCCTGGTACCAAAAGAGAGCCCTGGAGAATTCTTGAGCAGGAGAATGAGATGTTCAGATCTCTGATTTATGAATGAAGAGAAGGGAATTTTAATATAGCAACTACTATGTACCAGGCACTGTGCTAAGTGCTTTAATGAATGGTAGTTCTGATGATATGGAGAGGCTGGGAGTCAAATTAGGAACCTATGTCCATAGTCCAGGCAAGAGGTGATAGGTCCCTAAAAGTAGGGTGGTTGCTGTAAGTGAAGAAAGGGTACTGAAGAAGAGATATATTTCAGAGATAGAACCAATAATCAACAACTGATTGGATTTGAGAGGCAAGGGAGAAGGAGTTAAGAATGACCTCTTGTTTGCAAACCTGAGCAATTGGCCAGGTGATGTCATCCTTGATGAAAATAGGTAACTTAGGAAAAAGATAGGTTTTAGGGGAAAGATAGTACTGTTTTGGATATTTTGTGTTTGAGATGCCTATATGAATTCATTTGGAAATTTCCAGTAGGCAGTTGGGAGTGAGAGTGGTACTCAGGTTTGAATATATGGATTTAGGAATCATTTGGTAAAAATTATTAAATCCATAAGAGCTGTTGAAATCAATCACCAGTTGGACATTGAATAAAAAAGAAAGCCTTATCAAGAACAGAGCCTTTTGAAGTAGACTGGGAAGCACTCAGGGAGGTAGGAGGGGAACTAAGAGAGAGAGAAACCCAGAGAAAAGAGAGTATCCAGAGGAAAAAGGGGGTTAATAATATAAAATGCTTCAGAAAAGTCCAAAGGGATGAGGATTGAGACAAAGTCATCAGATTTCACAATTAAAGAGATCTTTGGTAACTTGGAAGAGTACCTTTTCAGTTGAGTTATAAGTTGAGAAGCCAGGTTGTAGATGATTGAAAAGTGAGAGGAGAGAATTTATTTATTTATCTGTTTGTTGTTTTGAGAGGAGGGAATTTAGAGACCATGAGTATAAATTACTTTTTCTAGAAATGCAGCTTTGGAGTAGAGAAAGGAGAGATACTGGATGGTAGCTTTTTTTTTGACAATGAAGATCTGGGCATGATTGTAAGTAACAGGGAAATAGCCAGTGAATAAGAAAAGATTGAAAATTTGGGATTTTTTTCAATATTTTGCACTTAATATCCTCATACTTACTTTGTCCTTGTCTTTCCCCTACTATTAGATTATAACCTACTTAAGAGGAGAATCTGTCATATCTTGCTTATATACCTAATATAGAGAGGCAATCATAATGGATGGAGTCAATTCAAGCATAAGAGAACCCAAGTTCAAATCTCAACTCTGTGACCTTAGGCAAGCTAGTTCAATTTTGAGTCTCAGCTTCCTTATCTGTTTAATGAAGGGTTTGATTAGATGATCTTTAAGGTCTTTTAAAGCTTTAAATCCCATGATCTTAGAGTTTGCATGTACCAGGCACTTGATTGAATACAATTATTCTCAAATCATATGTCCTTTTGGCCCCTAGGTGGAGTATGGCCCATGTGTGGTGGCTAGTGATTGCTGGAACCTGGTCTTGGAGTTCCTGCAGAGTTTCCTGGGCAGCCACAATCCAGGGGCACCAGCAATGTTTGGGAATAGACACGACGGGGTGTACGGCCCTGCTGACACCATGGCCCAGTATATGGAACTCTTCAACAAGATTCGAAAACAGCAGCAGGTGCCTGTGGCTGGTATCCGTTAGTGAGTGGGGAGCTGCAGAATGATTGGCGTTGCCAGTGTGACTCCACAGGAGACGAAGGTGCTTCATCCCAGCCCCCCAACCCCTGGAACACAGGACATAAAGGCCAGGCTTCTTGTCTTCCTCTGCACATACAAAACTGGCTTTATTGTGGGGCTTTGTACTCCCCTCACCAACACACACACACACATACACATACTGAGATACCCTTCCCCCACCCCTGTGTACAGTGTTCATAGGATGAGCCTTGTGGCTCTTGAGCTCTTCTTGGGAGAAAAGAACTGGATGATTGAGAAGTTGGAGCTTTTTTCTCATCTTTCAGGAAGATAGGCCAGGGGGTGGTATCCTTGACTTAGCAACTGCCATCAGCCTCCTGTACTCTCAGGCCGCTATGGCCTTGGCCCTGTTCCCCATTTGGATGGGCTACTTTTATGTTCTTATTATTCTGTAATAAAAGTTTATTCTTTTGGTCTAAGGATATGCCTGGGTTTCTGTGATGGAAATGGGTGTGGGAGTCCCCTGTGTTCTTACTATATTTTTGATGGTGTTCTGCTGAATTTTGCTGAAGTTACTGGTAAATTGGCTTGTTTGGGGTGTTTGCTGATTTGCTTTAGCTCTCCCCCTCTGGGGCTTGGAACTGTCCCTAGGAGTGTTTGTTCTTGGCTGCCATTTTGCAGTTTTTCTTTGCAGGCTTTGTATACCTTTGAGATGATAGACAGGGACACGTGAGCAGTTTCCCAATTCACTTTATCATAGCTATGAATCTGGCCTCCCTAATACTAGCATCAGAACCAAGTGTCTTCCTAATTTATCTTGCCTTGAGTTCATGGACGTAACTGAAGGGATTTTCCTCCCACTTCATCACCTCTAGATGGTCCAAGTACAGCCTATATTCTTATGCTTTTCTCAACTGGAGCTAGTCCATGGGAAATTTGGAAACTACCACGGCCCCCACTAATTCCCAGGCCAGACCATACTGAATACCTTAATCAGTGCTGCAGAAAGCTCAAGAATATTTAGCCTGGAGAAGACAAGTCTTAGGGGGGAAATATAATAGCTGTCTTCAAATGTTTGAATGCCTGTCATGTAAAAGATGGGTTAAACTTGTTTTGACTCTAGAGGATAAAACTAGAAGCAAGAGGTAGAAAGGCAGTTGTAGAGAGACATGTTTCAGTTCAATATAAGGAAAAATTTCCTGATAATCAGTTAGAGACTTTCTCAAAATAAAAAGGGCTGCATAGATTGACTTGGATTCCCTATCTAATGAGGGAAAACTTAAGTAGAGGCTTCATGACCATTTGCCAGGTGTGCTATGAAGGATACTCTTACTCATGTATGGGCTGGACCAAATGTTGTCTTTCTTTCCAAAGAGTTTCTTTCCAACTCATGAGACTGTGATTCTTTGAATGTTACAACAGGAAGAGACCTTAGAAGTTATTCAGTTCAACTCATTTTTACAGAAGAGGAAATAATCCAGAGAGGGTAAGCACAAAGTTACCTGAGAAAAAGGGAGAGGAAAGTCTTCCAGTCTAGTAATCTTTCTCCTATACCCTTTCTAGCTCCCTATGCCAGTCCCTGCTTTGGCTAGTTTTTTGTTAGTCTTTCCTTTCTGGCTGTTGCTATGGCCTCTCTCTAATGACATATCCCAGTTTTAGGCCAGAAATGAAAGCTAAGCACTAGATGCTGGTTTTAGGTTTTCATTAACTTGGTGGTTTAACTCCTCTACTGATGGAGATCCCACTGACAATTCTACCACTACCTTATTTATGAAAATTCTTTGCCTTTTGTATCCACCAGGAGTTTTGAACCTTTATTTTAACAACATACAATCTTCCAGAATCACAGAGAACTGGAAGGGAACCTTAGAGATCATCTAGTTCTATCTAGTTCAGCCTTCTCATTGTACAGATAAGGAACAAAAGGCCCTGACACTTTGTGATTAAATCACACAGAAAATTGAATACTTATATATGATGGACAGTGTTATTTTCTGATGTTAAAAAATGTGCATTTATAAAAAGTGATATTTGAAAGTATCCCTCATTGCCTACCTTTTACCACTGTTTCATACCCTAGGTACAGACTGAGTTCTGGGAGCCTCCTAGAGTGAGCCCTCAATTGGGAGTTAGGACCTAGTTTTTGAATCTTGATTATTGTCCTTTACTAATTTGGGGAAATTATCAATTCAGTTTCCTCATACTTATAATAAGGATTTTGATCTCTAAAGGATCTTTCAGCTCTGAAGCTAGTGATCCATCTTCTTATCTCTCTCTTGCCCTATCCACTCCTGAGACTCGAGGCTCTTATTTATTCATAACTTAGCATTCCATAACTTGGTTTTAGATGGGAGTGTTAGTCATATTCCTTTGTGGGAAATTTCTCCTGGTGGGTAGATGTAGGCTTTGCCCTCACAGAGAGTCCCTTCAACATGTTCCTGCCTACTCATTCTTCCTAACTTCAAGACCACCAAGCACAAGAACAAATCTGTTCATTTCCACCTCGAATATGAAACTTGAGGGTAACATAATGATTTGGGGAATAACTTGTTTTGTTTTGAAGATCGAGTATGAAAGGGAGAACAAAGCCAGTGGAGGAAGAAAATGCCAAAATAGTAGCTCTGTTGAATTGAATGAATGAATCAAACAAGCAAGCACATATTAAATGCTTAATGTATGCAAAGCACTATGCTAAGCTCTCAGGATCCAATTGTCTACTGTTTATCAAGCTTCTGCTATATGCAAGTAAAAAAAATGAAGATAGTTCCTTTGAAATGTGATTATATAGGAGCTACCTTGGCTTTTTAGAAATATATATTCATAGAGGTAGCTAGGGGGCACAGTGGATAAAGCACAAGGCCTGGAAGGAGGAGGACCTGGGTTCAAATGTGGCCTCAGACACTTCCTGGCTGTGTGACCCTGGGCAAGTCATTCAACTCCCAGTTGCCTAGCTTTTGTCCGTCTGTTTTAGAATTGATACCAAGACAGAAGGTCAGGGTTTTAAATATATATATATATTTGTTTGTTTGTTTGTTTGTTTATTATATCCCCAGCTGTCTTTAGAAATACACATTGGGTTTCAGAGGTAGTTAACCTAGGAGACAGAAGACCTGTAATTAGCTTTGAATGATTAACTGAAAATCGCCTAGTCACCTAGATGTTTAACCCAAGGCAACTGTCTTAATATTTCTAAGCTTCAGTTTCCTTGTCTATATAATGGGGGTAATAATGTACTTCCTATCTGACAAGCGTATTGTGGGAAAAGTGCTTTGTAAAATTCATGGGCATAAAGTTCAAGTTCATATAAATATGAACTATTATTTAATGACAAGTAAAATTCCATTATCACAAACTACATAAGTTATATTCGGAGAGTAAAATTCTGTTGTCATAAAAAAAAATCTCATTCATAGTCTTCTAAACCTAATGATTGAAACAGAAATCTAGTTCCTAAGATCTGGGTAGTAAAATTGCTAAGTGAACAGAAATGCTTGGAAGCTTAGGAAAGGTTATTATTAACTTCTTTTGGAACGTATTATCCATTTTATTTCCAATTACAACATTATTATTCATTCTTTCATGGTATTGACCTTATTTTTTTTAAATCTTTACCTTCAATCTTGGTATGAATTCTAAGACAGAAGAGTAGCAAGGGCCTAGTCTAAGTTAAATGACTTGCCCAGGGCCACACAGCTAGGAAGCCCAAATCTTCCTGACTCCAGGCCTGGCACTTTATCTACTGTGCATAGCTGCTCCAATACTGACTTTTAGAAGATTAAAATTAATTAAGATTTCCTCCTGAAATTTTCTAAAAAACAACAGTATGACTCCCTTTGAAATTGAACCATTAGATTATGAGCTTCTTGAGGGCAGAGATAGTCTTTTGCTTCCTTTTTTATTCCTAGAGCTTATCACAGTGCCTGGCAAATAGTAGGTGATTAATAAATTGATTAATGGGGGTGCCTTTGATCACTGGAGGCTGTAAAAGATCATGGAAGACAGATATGATCTGTCAAAGCCAGGACTGGAAAACTGTATATAGTAAGGGAGAAATAGAGCTTCAAACATTTATCAAATGCTTGCTACTGTGCTAGGCATTGGGGATACAGAGTAAAAAATTAAACAATTCATGCCCTCAGGAAGCTTACATTTTTTAGAAGTTATAGGATCATAAAACTCAAAACTAGAAGAGGCAACAAAGATCTAGACATAGCCCTTCATTTGATGTGAGGATAATGAAGCCCAGGGAGATGACTCCCCTGAGGTCACAGTAGTAGTAGAGATGGAATTTGAATTCAGGTCCTCTCACTCCAACTACTCTTTCCATTATTTTAAATTGCCATCTTGGATTAATGAAAAGATAACTTGCATTCACTAATATTTTTTACTAATTTGAAGACTAGAAAGTGCTTTGGAAAGCATGAAACACATATGTTCCTGAATCTGTTGGAAGGTTATCCTCATCTCTGCCTCCCTTCCCCCACCTGAGGTTTCTTTAAACAACTGTTAGGGCTTCCTTAATCCACTTTCCTGACAAATCAACCTTATAAGACAATAAACCCTTTTGTGCTTCAACAGACCTGTTAGTTACTTTGTCAGTTATATTTTGTTGTGTTGTATTTTGATTAATAGTTTGGATGTTAAGGGTTAGAGGAGAGGTCATTGGTATTTGATGACAGGACATAACCTGCTTTCTACCTTTCCCTCACCTACTTCAAGTAAAATAAACATTGCTTTTGTTATACTTATTTTTATATGAAGAGGCTGAGACGGAGGTTGGGGAGAAGAGAGTATTTATTGACCAGATAATTCATTCCAATCACCCTTAATCTGTGTTGTCTGCTGGAATATGGAATTAAGTTTGTTCTCTTCAATCTATCTTTGTAATGGCCCTTGCTGTATTGGGATTTCATCTATCCTCCACCTTAAAAGAAAAGCCTGGGATATCAGTGACAGTAGCTTAAGAACATGAGAAAAATGTTGCCTCCTTGCCATACCTAGAATCATAAATAAAGTTCAGTGTTTCTTCACCAGTCCACAGCTCTCAAATTCATCTTCCTTCTTATTTGCTGGTCAGCTTGGAGCTTTTCATATCTTGTCTCTTTCTAAAACCAGTCAGTTCTTCCATTGGATCCACCCCTCAGCCTCTATTTTCTCTGGCTTTTGGTCCATTTAACCACCTTATGCTTGAATGTCTTCAGGCAGCACTCCTGGCTATTCTCCCTGCCTTTTCCCTTACCTTGTATCTAGTCAATTTTGCCTACAGTAATGGGACTTGTTTTTTCTAGATCTTTTCTAGAATGCTGGTCCTATCAGGCCACTTGCTTCTTAGAATCCTTTAGTAGTTTGTAGTAATTTTTTTTTCCTTCCAGACACTTCATAAATCAAATGAAAGCATCTGAAGGCAGCTATAAATGTGGTGCGGAAATGATTGGTCTTAGGAGTTGGGAGAACTGGTTTTGAGTGTGCTCTGGAAACTGCTAGCTCTGAGAGCCCAGGACAGATGTCACAATCTTTCTGAGTTCCAGTTTCTCATCCAGAAAATAGGGACAATAATACTCAAAGTTGTTATGAGAAAAAAACTTTGTAAACTTTTCCCATTGTTTATTTTAAATTAAATTTATTTCATTAAAAATTTCCCAATTAAATTTTGTAAAATTTTTAACATTTTAAAAATCTTTTGAGTTTGAAATTAAATCACACAAAACATATTTCCATTTTAGCCATGTTGTCAAAAAACAAACAAGCAAAATACCAACAAGAAAAACCAAGAAGGTCAAAAAAGTATGCTTCCCTTTGCACTCAGAGTTCATCAATTCTCTCTGAAGGTAGATAACATTTTTCATCATGGGTCCTTTGGAATTGCCTTGGATCATTTGTCTTGATCAGGGTAGCTAAGTCTTTCATACTTGATCATTCTTACAGTAGTGCTGATTATGCACAATGTTCTCCTGGTTCAGCTCATCTCACATTAAATCAGTTCATATGAGACTTCTCTGGTTTTTCTGAAACCATCTTGGTTCATCATTTCTTAGAGCACAATAGTAATTCCATCACATTCAGATACCACAATTTGTTCAGCCATTCCCCAATTGACAGGCATCCCCTCAATTTTCAATTCTTTGCCAACACAAAAAGATCTACTATAGATATTTTTATATAAATAGATCCTTTTCCCTTTTCTTTGGACTCTTAGATGCAGACTTAGTAATAGTGGTATTGCTGGTCAAAGAATACCAGCAGTTTTGTTTTGGCCATAGTTCCAAATTGTCCAGAATAATTGAACCAGTTTACAACTTCACCGTCTCAAATTCACCACCACAATTTCTTAGTGTATTAGTGTCCCTATTTTTCCACATTCCTTCCAGCATGTTATTTCCCTTTTCTGATGTTAGCCAATTTGATAGGTGTGAAGTAGTATCTCAGAATTGTTTTAATTTGCGTTTCTCTAATCAGCAGTGATTTACATTTTTTCATGTGACTTAATAGTTTTGATTTCTTCCCAAAACTACCTGTCTATATTCTTTGACCACTTATCAGTTGGGGAATGGCCCGAATTTTTATAAATTTGAACTCTTCCCCAGATAGTTGAGAAATGAGGCCTTTATCAGAGACACTTGTCTCCTTTCCTTCTTACTTGGGCTATTTTTCAATTATTGTGAGCATCACCATTCTCCTAGTGACTCCAGCTTCTCAACCTTAGTTTCAGCTTTGACTCCTCTCATTCACTCCATATATCAGAACTGTTGGCACATTTTGTCATTTCTACCTTTGCAACATATATTCTATACATCTTCTCTTTACTCATCCACCAGCATAGTAAAGGCCTTCAAGAACCTCTTACCTGAAATATGCCACAGCCAATCCAGTTGTCATTCAGCTTCCAAAATTAATTTCTTAAAGTGTAGGTCTGAACATGTCGCCTTCAATTTCAAGAAACGCTAGTGGCTCTCTAGTACCTTCAAAACCAAATTAAAATTTTCTGGTATTTAAAACCCTTTACAACGTGGACCCTTCCTGCTTTTTCACTTTACTCCCCTCCTTGCTCTGACCTAGCTATACTGGCCTGCTAGCTGTTCTCATATATGACAGTCTTCTGACTCCATGCCTTTGTACTGTCTGGAATGCTCTACCTCCTCACCATCTCCTAGCTTTCCTGGCTTACTTCAAGATTCAGCTTGAATCCCATCTTCTCCAGGAGATGTTTTCCCCAACTTTCACCCCCAGTACCTTCTCTCTAAGATTACCTTCCATTTACTCTATTAAAAAAAAACTATATGTACATAGTTTTTGCATGTTCTTTCCCATATTAGAATGTGAGTTCATTGAAACAAGGATTTTGTTTGGCACATAGTAAATCCTTAATAAATGCTTGTCAACCGACTATAGAAATATTTTGGTCTGTACAGGAAATAGCAAGGAACTCGGAATCAAAAGATACTGATTACCATTTCAACCTCTTAATATCTATTCCATTCATCCCCCTCTCTTCACTCACACAGCTACCCCCTAATACAGACCCTCATCACTCCTAACTGAACTGAACTCCCTGCTTCAAATATCTTCCTGCTAAGTTTGAATTCAAGCACTACTATTCATTAGCTTATGTGACCTTATCAAACAAAGGGATTGGATTAGAGATTATCTAAGTAAGAGATGATCTTTTAGTTTTTATATTCTGTGATACTGTGAGCTGTCATACAGGACCTTTCTCATCCTTTCCAAAACTTAAAAGGTTCATCAATAACTCCAGGTTCTTATTTTCCATAGAGTTTACTAACAGTCACTTGAAATAAAGAAAACAGATAGGTTTGGGTTTAAAGTCCATTTTTCTACTTTAAGTCTCACCACATGTTGGAGGGGGAGGGGATGAAATTCCCTTTATACACTACTACATTTTCTCTTCCTACTTTTACTAATATATAATATTTGTGAGTCTATGCAGTTATAATTAGTTGTGCACATGTCTTGTTTTTTTCACTTGTCCTTAAGTATGTCTTTGTTGCATTTTTCCCATTTGGTTACAAGTAGAAAGAAGGGACCATTTAATCTTTTTTGATGATATACCTCTGGGGTCAGAGTACCACAAGTCTCACTTTTGTGAAACTGGGAAGTGCTAAGAAATAGTTAATGGTTAGGATCTTTCTATTAGGTTGTACTCTGAATCTTTCATGTAGTCTTAGATTATATGGAACCAGGAACTTCCTATTTAACTTCTCCACCCATCCACCCTTTTTGACCTTCTAAAAACCACTTATTCCTTGGGGAGGAAACAAGTCGGTGACAAAGTCAGTAATGATAGACATTGCTTTTCAGCCCAGAGTAACTTCTTATTGCCAATTAATTCTCTATGGAAGTCTCTTGGTTTTCAGGAGGGGAATGGCTTATATTTTTAGTTTCTGCAGTGCTTTAAGGTTTCCAGAGTGTTTTTATTTGTATTACCTGCTTTGATCTTCAAAACATCCCCATTTTACAGAAGAAAAACCTGAGGCCCAGAGGTGACCATGATAGCTTCAAAGAGTCTGAAGCAGCATTCAAAATCAACGCTTTTTGATCCCAATTCCAGGCCTCTAGTTCCAGTGCCGCCTGGCTTAGTAGCTAAAGCTGGCCTTGATGACCTGGGTTTAAATTCCTCCCCAAGCTGGTTATATAATTCCAGACAAGTCACCTAACCCCAGTGTCCCAGGTAACTGATTCTCTAAGATTGTAAGCTGAGGTTTTCTCATTTCTACACCAAAGACAGACTAGGGAGAGATTGAAGGCTAACACCTGGTTCAAGCCCACATTTCACATTTCCTCACCTAGAAAATGTTGAGACTCAGAGATTAGGTGATTTGCCCAAGATCACACCATTATGGGGTTGCAGAGTCAGAATTCAAACTCATGGCCTCTGACTCCAAATTCAGAGACTGCACCAGGAGTTGGGCAGGAGATTCGAATATGAGGGAAATGGGTCTGTTTCCAGAAGACAACAGAAAACTGAGGAATTCGAGGTTCCAATTGTCGCCAGTTTTCAGAGAAAGAATGTAGGGTGGGGAAAGAAAGAAGGACGCTGGCCCTTTAAGGAGGCGGGGCATGCAGTAGAACTCTGTGCCTTTAAGATTCTCTTTGTCTGGAAACCCTCGTATTTACCCTCTTGTGACTCAACCAAACTTCTCCCCGCGATTCACAAAAGCCCCGCTACGCCGCCGTACTTTACGCCAGCCTCGAGGCTGCCGCCGAGCGTCGGCGGTTGACCCTCCGCGCTACGGCGCCGGCGGCGCGAGAATCCGTAGAAGAATACACTTGGTGTGGGGCGGGGGCCGAGGGTGGAGGGGGGGGCGGCCGGGAGTCTGAGCGCTGCGCTGTTGGCGCACTGCAGGGCCGGG